>NW_026057576.1:1702391-1905456 GCF_023721935.1 Panthera uncia | reverse complement strand
CAGACAGAGTGTGAGTGGGGGAGGGGCAGAGAGAGAGGGAGACACAGAATCCGAAGCAGGCTCCGGGCTCCGAGCCATCAGCACAGAGCCCGACACGGGGCTCGAACCCACGAAGTGCGGGATCATGACCTGGGCCGAAGTCGGATGCTCAACCGACTGAGCCCCCCGGTGCCCTGGTCCATCTTCCTCTTAAAACAGGATGCAGAGTCTAGTACATCAAGACCAAAATACATCTCTTGAGGAACACCATGTCTCTCCTCCCTGTGCGTGGCCCACCTGCTAGCCGACTCGGGAACTTGTCGTCCTGGAGAGTAGTTGGCGGACAGGTCGGCGAGGCCTGCCCTCTGGGGAGAAGGACAGGCCGTAACAAGCCCAGGGCAGCAACATCTGGACGTTCAGCTTGGTGTGTGCCCCACAGTGTGTTGCGTGCCGAGCGGAGCTCTCTGGCTGGGTTTTGGGAACGACGGGCTACGAGTTTGCGCAGGTGTTGGGTCTGGCTGCCCTCGGGGGCCCCGGTCCTGGCCTCCTCTTTGCACAAGCTTTCCCCTTTATCCAAGCATGCGGTACAACTATTCGTGTTCTCCATATGTGCCATAATGTGAAGAATGTTGGGAGTCACAAATAATTGTTTACCTAAAGCCAGCAGTTTCCTACCGGGGTGGTTATTTGCCGTTACAAATATGGCCGTGGCCATTAGATGGCTCACGCCACCCTAGTAGGTGATCAGTGAGCATTTTAATATGTTCCATTGCGTAGCGCTTTCCCCCGGCAAGTGCCGGAGATACGGCAAGCGCTACAGAGGATGTGGGATAATTCTACGGTCCTCCTTTTCCCTGCGCCCCGTGGGTTTCCAATTTGGGGAATGTTGGAAAAGTACTGCTGCCCAAGCCCCAGCATTAGAGATTGGATTCATTTGGTGAGGAGTGGGCCCTGGATATGAGCCCTTCCTGAGGCGCCCGGATGGCGACGAAGGCACAGCCACTGCCTGCAACCTCAGCTCTGCGTGGAACTCGGTAGAGTGGGTCCTAGGAAGTGGCTCCGACATCCGAGTCTGATGTTTGCGTGCAGTCCGTCCAGGGCTCCCTCAACTGTCCCTGTCATTGCCAACCCGTTGTGAGATAACTCAACAAGGAAATTGAGGGCTTTTTTACGTCCTTTGACTTTTCATGCAGTTATTATAAATTTCAAACTTAACGCCAAAAAAGCCACATTCGTTATCATAGTCACTACCCAGCTGCTCCTTATTTTGGTGTTAACAGTTACCACCAGGGTTTCGTAGTTCTCAAGTTTAACGCAGAATACGTTCATCATGCAAGTTGTATGGAAGTTCTACTCATCTTGGATTTTTAGAATTTTCTTTAGTAAGTATATTGGGAAGGGAGATGTTTTTCATAATTGTTTTTCAGATTGGTGATTTTCCGGTCAACAATTTGAATTTTTGTAAGTGTACTTGATGTCTTTCCTGGAGATACGGGAAACGGTAGGAAGTTTCTCTTCCCTTGATGCCATTCTTTATGCCCTCCCCCTTACCCCGAGCGTCTAGCATAGCTGTGGCTAAACGGTGAAGGCTCAGCAGAGATCTCCAGCTATTAGAGTTGGACAGACTGGATTTCAGTTCAGACGGAGCTTGCTCGGAGTATGGTTTGGGAATCGAATTGAGCTGCTGGTGACAGATCCCTAGCTACAGAGCTTAATAGCCATAGGGGACATGATGAAGGCTGGAGGTTGGTAGGACACGGCCAGCTTGGTGGTTCTGCAGTGTCCTCAAGGACCAAGCTCCTCCCCTCTTTTGGTTCTGTTCTCCATAATTCAAGCCTTCCATCTCCAGTCAGCGATGCTTGCGGGAGGCAGGAGCACAGCAGCCAAGATGCCCATCTGGCGCTGGCTCTTCCTTGAGGCGCGTTCCTCCACGCCTCACCTGCCAGAACCTAGTCACTTGGCCACAAGAGGTTAAAGCAGCCTTGGAAATGTGTACTTAGCTGGGCACATGGCTACCCCTGATAGAACCGGGCTTCTCTTAGTAAGGAGGAAAGGATCTCGGTAAGTCAGGCGGTGGGTTTGGTCAGGAGACCAGAACATAGCCACGTGTCCCGCTGGCCGTCACCACAGGCTAACAACTTACTTGTCTGAGCCCACAGTTCTTCATCTGTACGCTTTGGGTAACCATCAGTCCCGGGGTAGGAGTTGTGCTGCAGACCAGAAAGAACGTAAAGCGCCCGGCCCGTGGTGGGCACACAAGGGAAGGTGGCTGAACCACAGTGCTGTGTGTCATCGGTCTGGGAAGTGTGTGAGGTGGCTGGAGAGCAGGGTTTCAGGGAGCTTCCCGGGGACGGCGTCGCCCTCTCGCCAGCCTTAGTGGTAATCACACGGAGGAGGTTTGCTCTGACCTGTGCAAGGCGTGTGCTCTTGTGGCTTTGATATCTATCCGGTCAGTCACGACATTAGAAGAATTACCTTGGGCAGAAATAAAGGTTGTTTCAAAACAAGTGATTAACGGTACTGACATTTCTCCGGCCAACAAGTAAACATTCATTGTAAGTTTAAAGCAATTTCGTTGGGTTATGAAAGCTTCTACTGCGCAGAGGGCCGTTGTAAAGCTAGTGGCGTTTGGCATCTAGAAGGCCCAGGCATGAGTGGGGTGCACTGGAGCGGATCGGCTTCTGTGGCAGCCGTCAGCCTCCAGGGCCTTAGAGGAGGCTTCTGGAAAGTGCGTGTGCCCCTGTCACCTCCTCCTTCTCCCTGGACGCCACGTGGTTCATTCAGCTCTGCTGCTCTGGCGTCCCCACTGTTCCTCCAGTGTTTTGGGCTGGAAGTGTTCACGTAAGAGGCCCCCTCCTGTGTCTGGCGATCTGTTCCCAAGTCCTGTGTGCTTGGTTCCAGTCTGCCATATTTGGTCTCCACCTTTTGGGCCAAGGGTCCTGAGATCTCCAGTAGAAAGAGGACTCAAGTCAGCAGAGATGCAGCCTGCCCTTCCTTCAGGATTTCACTGGTACTTTCAGAACTCTTCCTCCTACAACATGAAATGTGTGCTCTCTCTCCTTTTTCCTCTCGCTTTCTCTCAAGAAGGTCTGGGAGTGGTTCATCAAAAAAGTTGAGACCTCCGTTGTTGACTTCTCTTTGACTATAATCTCTACTTCAGTCACCAATGAATACTTTCCCCAGTTCCTATTTTTTTCTCCTGTGTAGCTTTCACATCCTTGTCATTGCAGTGCTAACACCCTGCTCTCTATCTAGATTCTTCTAATAGTCTCTTTGACCCAGTATCTCTTTCCTAAAAGGTGACAGTCAGCCACTCCCTTGGTATCCACTCCCGTCTTCTTCCTGCCGTCTGATCTCCACTTAACTTACCAGACTTCGTTATCTCTCTCGTTACCGTACAGCCCGCCTGCTCCAGCTGTGTTTGCCTCTTTACACAAGAGGCAACTACCACCAAGCGGTGCGACTTTCTCCCACACTGGCTTCACTCGCTGGCTTCGCACTCCCTGCCAGCCCAGCCGCGTCTACCCACTCCCGCCCCACTTCTGCCATGATTCATCGTTGTGGCCTTTCCCAGCACAAGCGGGGCTCTCCCTTTTCTGAATTCCTGTTTCTCTCAGCACCATCCAGGGAACCGTGGTCTACACGGTCTTAGGGACTATCTAGCCCACAGGACTCTTTACACAGTTGAATTAACGGAGACCCAGAAAGATGATGTGGTCAGTTTAAGGCTATACAGCAGGTGAGGGGCAGACCCAAAGCTAGAAGTCTCTCAGTTTTACCCATGAAACTTGAAAGAGAAAGAGAGAAATAACTGTCACCCTGCCATTTATAAGAGGAAGACATTTTCATATAGTAGAGTTGACCCATCAACCCACTGTCCAGAGATAATCACTGTTATTTGGCCATATTTTATTTATTTATTTATTTACTTATTTATTTTATTTTATTTTATTTTATTTTATTTTTTTAACGTTTATTTATTTTTGAGACAGAGAGACAGGACATGAGCAGGGGAGGGGCAGAGAGAGAGACACACACAGAATCTGAAACAGGCTCCAGGCTCTGAGCTGTCAGCACAGAGCCCGACACGGGGCTTTCAGTTCACAGACAGAGAGATCATGACCTGAGCTGAAGTCAGATGCTTAACTGACTGAGCCACCCAGGCGCCCCTACCATATTATATTTCTTTTTTGTTGTTTTGGTTAACTCTTTATTTTGGAAAAAATTTAAAAGTACATTAATATTTATCTCTGGACAACTTTTTAGAAAGTACGTTACTTAATTGAAGTATAGTATCTAGGATATTTAATAAACATATCAGGCATCGTTTCATTTATCACTCATATATGTTTTTATTATTTTTAAAAAATGTTTATTTATTTATTTTGAGAGAGAAGAGAGAGCACGGGTGAGCGGGGAAGGGGCAGAGAGAGAGGGACAGGGAGAATCCCAAGCAGGCTGTGCACTCAGTGTGGGGCTCAATCTCACGACCATGAGATCATGCCCTGAGCTGAAATCAAGAATCAGACACTCTACCTACTGAGCCACCAGGTACCCCTATCACTCATGTATACTTAAATGTATCTCCAAAAGACAGAAAAAGATACAAAACACAACAATAAAAAACATAATCACAATACTGTTAACACATTCAACAAAATAAACATGTAGATTTAATTTTAACATAATTTTTATGACTACGTGGTTGGTATTTTAGAACTACTCTTTTTTTTTAAGACGAAATTTATTGTCAAATTGGTTTCCAGACAACACCCAGTGCTCATCCCAGCAGGTGCCCTCCTCAGTGCCCATCACCCACTAGAACTACTTGTCAATGAAACTAGTATATTTGAGCAACTACTATGTGAATATCGCTTAATCCTCTCATCAAGCCCATGCGGAAGGTTCTGTCACTGCCAACGTTTACAGAGGAGAAAACTAGTTTGCAGGTTACCATGCACACGGCAGATAACGTGTCTACTAAGTAGTGACACTAAGAAATCCAGATCTGGCTGTTCCTTGTTTTGCGTCCTGAATTCTTTTCCCTCCACATTTGTTTACAAAGCATTTCTTCATATCAATGAAAACATTAGTCTAAAACGTTTATATGCCGTCATGGTGGACTGCCATCTGCCAGAATTTAACAGTTCCCCAGTTTTTGGGCAATGAGATTATTTCAAGGTTTTCGTTATTATCAACAAAAATCTAACAACGTTAGATTTTTAAAAGTGAAATCACTCCAGGAGTCTTGTTCTGTAATTGTTTCATGCAAGTTAGTTTTGCCCAGAGGTTGAGTAACATTCAGTAGTAGTAAAAGGCAGAATCAGAAGTGAACCCAAATCATGTCTGCAGTCCTTTGAGCACATATTTATTGAGCACCTATAAGGTGTCATGCACTGTGCTAAGCACTGAGGATTCAGAGAGGTCTGAGGTCTGAGGCCTGAGATCCTTCCTCTCAATGCCTGGTTGCTTCTGGCTGGACTCTCTCATTTACCAGAGCACTGAAGTAAAAAGAAAATCTGTCCACTGAGAATTCTATATGTAGCAGAACTGTCCTTCAGAAATGAAAGTGAAGACCTTTCTTTGGGGCGCCTGGGTGGCTCAGTCGGTTAAGCGTCTGGCTTCGGCTCAGGTCATGATCTCACGGCACGGTTTGTGAGTTCGAGCCCCGCGTCAGGCTCTGTGCTGACAGCTAGGAGCCTGGAGCCTGCTTTAGATTCTGTGTCTCCCTCTCTCTCTCTGCCCCGCCCCTACTTGCGCACTCTCTCCCTCTCTCAAAACATTACCATTAAAAAATTTTAAAAAAATAAAAAAAGTGAAGACATTTCCAGAGAAACAAAAATCTGAGAAAATTTGTAACCATTTGCACTAAAAGAAATACAGGATATACAGGGAGGAGTGAAGAGCACTTGGAATACTAAATATCAACAAGTATGAAAGACTAATTTATTCCTTTCTTTCTCTTAATTTCTTTAAAAGACATCAGTATTTAAAGCAAAAACTATACTGTATCAGTGGGTTTATCATACATATAGATATAACAGTACGTATGGGACAAGGGACTGAGTGGAATTGTATAATTTTTTTTAACTTTTTTTTAATGTTTATTTATTTTTGAGACAGAGGGAGCCAGAGCACCAGTGGGGGAGGGACAGAGAGAGGGAGACACAGAATCCGAAGCAGGCTCCAGGCTCCGAGCTGTCAGCACAGAGCCCGACGTGGGGCTCGAACCCATGAGCCATGAGATCATGACCTGAGCCGAAGTCGGACACTTAACTGACTGAGCCACCCAGGCGCCCTGGAATTGTATTATTTATTGCAAGGTTTCTGTGTTTCGTCTGACATAATTACAAATTAACATTTAACTAGATTGTGATAAATTAAAAATGCACATTGCAGTTTGTAGATTGCTCTAAGAGCAATTCAAAGAGCTAAAGCTAGAGAGCCAATTAGGGAATAAAATGGAATACTAAGAAAATTTTGATTACCATGAAGGTAATCATGAAGGCAGGGAGGGAGGAAGAAAGGAACAAACCACAGATGAGATAAATAGGAATGACAGGCTTACATAAAGCCATGTTAATAATTACATTTGCTCAAAGGGGTTAAGCACTCCGATCAAAAGTTAGAGGTTGTCCTACTGTATTAAAAAGCAACTATATCCTGTCTATAAGACACACTTCTCTCTCTCTTTCTCTCTCTCTCTTTCTTTTTCTTTCTTTCTTTCTTTCTTTCTTCCATCCTTTCTTCCTTTCTTCCTTCCTTTCTTCCTTCCTTCCTTCCTTTTTTCTTTCTTTCTTCCTTCCTTCCTTTCTTTCTTCCTTTCTTCCTTCCTTTCTTCTTTCTTTCTTTCTTTCTTTCTTTCGTCCTTTCTTCCTTTCTTCCTTCCTTCCTTCCTTCCTTCCTTCCTTTTTTCTTTCTTTCTTCCTTTCTTCCTTCCTTTCCTCCTTTCTTCCTTCCTTTCCTCCTTTATTTCTTCCTTTCTTCTTTCTTTCTTTCTTTCTTTCGTCCTTTCTTCCTTTCTTCCTTTCCTCCTTTCTTTCTTCCTTTCTTCCTTCCTTTCTTCTTTCTTTCTTTCTTTCTTTCTTTCTTTCTTTCTTTCTTTCTTTCTTTCTCCTTTCCACATGTTTATTTTGAGAGCAATAGAGCACACATGTGAGCACGTGAGAGGCAGAGAGAATCCGGGCAGGCACTGTGCTGTCAGTGCAGAGCCTGACGCGGTGAACGAAGATCGTGACCAGTGCTAAAATCAAGAGTCAGACACTTAACTGACTGACCCCCGGTGCCCCCAGACACACTTCTTAAATATAAGGACGCAATTAGACCTCAGACAAAAGTCTGGGGAAAGATAAGCCATGCAAACAGTAAACATAAAATAGATGTAGTGGCAACATTAATATCAGAGTAAGTGCCCTTCAAGATGAGTGCTACTTGAGACGAGGAGGACCACTTTATAATAAAAGGGCCCGTATATCGGGAAGATGCAGTAACGAGTGTGCATTTAAACACGAAGCTTCAAACCATGTGAGGTGAAGCAGACAGAGCAAGAGCAAAGGAAAAATCAGCAAAGCCCCAGTCCTATGTGGGGCCCGGCCCGCCTCTCAACAGGTGGTGGGGCAGGGAGACGAGTATCAGTAAGCGTGGAGGAGACCGGAACATCGTCAACCACTTGAACTTCGTAATTGACATTTGTAAACATCACAGTAAATGCAGAATCAGTGTTCTTTTCTAGTGCGTGTAGAATGTTCACAGGTGGACCACTTGTTGAGAAAGAAGTCTCAGTAACTTCTCAAAGATCGAAATCTTAACAGTATGTTCTCTGACCACAATGAAATTAGATTAGAAAAAAGTTAAAATCTTTAAAAGCCCTGAATATCTGGATGTTAAACAGCTCCTATCTAAACAAGTCATGACTTAGAAAAGAAATCACAAAGGGGGGTGCCTGGGTCGCTCAGTCGGTTGAGCATCCGACTTCGGCTCAGGTCGTGATCTCACAGTTTGTGGATTCGAGCCCCGCATCAGGCTGTGTGCTGACAGCTTGCTCAGAGCCTGCAGCCTCCTTCAGATTCTGTGTCTCCTTCTCTCTCTCTGCCCCTCCCTGCTCATGCTCTGTCTTTCTCTGTCTCAAAAATAAATAAATGTTAAAAAAAATTTTTAAAAAAAGAAAAGAAATCACAAAGGAAGTTGTAAAGTACTTGTTCTGAATAACTATATATCAAAATTTGTGAGATTTTGCTAAAGCAGTATTTAGAGGGAAATTCATAGTTTTAAGTGTATATTTTAGAAAAGAAGCCTAAAATCAATTATCTAACCTTCTCCCTTGGGAAGATAGAAAAAAAGAACAGTAAATTAAACCCAAGGTAAGTCAAAGAAAAGAAACAATAAAGAAAACAAACTATAAGAACAAATAAGTTGGTTAAACGTCCGACTTCGGCTCAAGTCATGATCTTACAGTTTGTGAGTTCGAGCCCCGCGTCGGGCTCTGTGCTGACAGCTCGGAGCCTGGAGCCTGCTTTGGATTCTGTGTCTCCCTCTCTCTCTGCCCCGCCCCCACTCACACTGTGTCTCTCTCTGTCTCTCAAAAATAAATAAATGAAAAAAAATTTTTTTTAATTAAAGAAAAAAGAACAGTTGAGAAAATCAGTGGAGCCAAAAGCTGGTTCTTTGAATAGATCAATAAGATTGATAAATTTCTAGTCAAGCTTACCCAAAAAAGTAAATAAGAAAAAAACACAGAGGAAGCAAATGACCAATTTCAGGAATGAATGAAGGGATATTACCAAGGGGCCTAAAGACACTAAAAAGATTGTAAGGGAATATGTAAACAATAAATTCGTGATCTAATAAATGTGACTTAGATGAGATGGATGGACACATTTGTTGGAAGACAAAAACTACCAAATTAAAACCAGAAGAAATAGAAAAATCTGATAACCTAATACCTGTTTAATTCATATTAAAGTCCTTCCTACAAAGGGGTGCCTGGGTGGCTGTTAAGTGTCTAACTTCGGCTCAGGTCGCGATCTCACGGACCTCACAGTTCGTGAGTTCGAGCCCCTATCATGCTCTCATGTCAGCGCAGAGTCTGCTTTGGATCCTCTTCCTCCCTTTCTTGCCCCTCCCCCACTGGTTCTCTCTCTCTCTCTCTCTCTCTCTCTCTCTCTATCTCAAAACAAATAAGTAAATTTTAAAAATAAGATCCTTCCTACAAAGAAAACTACAGGCTCAGATGCTTCACTGGTGAATTCTCTTAAACAGTTAAGGAAGAAGTAATAGTAACATGAGCCAAACTTTCTCACAAAAGACAGGAGTAGGGAGTGGTTCCTGACTAATCTTATGAGACCAATATTGCTCTGATATCACGACTTGACAAAACCACTGAGGACAACTATAGACCAATATTCCAGTGTCTTTTATAAATGCTATATAAAGGCAAACGTCCTAACCAAAGTATTAGCAAATGCCATTCAGTAAAAATATATTAGGACTGAATGGAATTTATCCCAGACATGCAGGATTGTTTTAACATTAGAAAATTGATGTAATTCACCATGTCAACAAAGTGAAGAGTAAAGCCATCTCCATAGATGCAGAAAAAGCATTTCACAAAATCCAATAGCCATCCATAACGAGACTGGGGATAAAAGAGAACTTCCTCAAATTCCCAAGGGGCACTTGTGTAAAATCTATAGCAAACATCACATTTAATGGTGAAATTCTGAGTATATTGCCTCCAAGATCAGTAATAAAGTATGGATGTCCACTTCTGTCTTCTATGGAGGTCCTGGCCAGTGCCTAAAGAGCAGTAAAAGAGAAAAGTACACATGGGTGCCTGGGGGGCTCGGTCGGGTAAGTGTCCGACTTCAGCTCAGGTCATGGTCTCGTGATTTATGAGTTCAAGCCCCATATCGGGCTCCATGCTGACAGCACAGAGCCTCCTTGGTATTCTCTCTCTCTCCCTCTTTCTCTATTTCTCCCATGCTCTCTCTCAAGAAAAAGGAAACTTAAAAAAAATAAAAGTACACAGATTGGAAAATAAGTAAAATTGTCTTTATTTATATTTGACATGGTCCTTTTGTAGGAAATCCTAAGGAATCTATTACCAGAACTAATAATTTCCTGCAAAATAACTTAGCATGGTCACAAGAGAAAAGGTCAATATGTCAAAATCAGTAGTTTTCTAGCAACACTGGGAAATTGAAATTTAAAATGTGATTTCATTTACAATAGCATTTAGAAATACGAACTACTTAGGGATAAATTTAACAAAATGTGTACAAGACCTGTAAAAAATATAAAACAGCACTGAGTTAAAAAAGATCTAAATAAATGGAGTGAGATACCACGTTCATGGATTGGAAGATTTAACATTGTTAATATGGCAGTTCTCCTCAAACTTATCTGTACATTCAGCACAATTCCAATAAAGCCACAGCAGGCTTTTTTTTTTTTTTTTAATTGAAATTGACAGGCTGATTCTAAATTCATATGTATTACAAAGGACCTAGAATAGCAAAAGCTATATTAAAAAGAACATAGGTAGAATACCTAAACTATGTAGTTTCAAGACTCATACTAGTTAGAACTTTAGATTATAATAGATTCTAGAGCTATACAATAATCAAGACAGTGTGGTCATAAGGGTAGATAACACAAATGAGTGAAACAGAATTCAGAGTCCAAAAGTGGGCTCACACTTACATAGTGAACTCATTTTCAACAAGGTTACCAAGGAAATTCAGTGGGAAAGGAAAGAAGTTTTTTGTTTTTTCAGCAAATGGTCCTGGGATAAATGGATAATCTAACGGACAAAAATGAATGCTTAACTCTACAAACTCTACACCATTCACAAGAATTAAGTCAAAATGGATTATAGACCTAAATACAAACTACAAAAACTTTTAGAAGACAACATAGGAGAAAATCTTTGCAATCTTGCAAAAGGTAAAGATTTCTCAATCTAATATAGAAAGCATGGACCACCAAAGAAAAATTGATAAATGTGACTTTTCTGAAATTAAAAACCTTTATTCTTCAGAAGACATCATTTAGAACAACAAAAAGTCAATCCACGGGATAAGAAAAAATATTCCAAGTTCATATATTGGATGACAGACTTATTTTGGGAATATATAAAGAATTCTTAGAATTTTTTAAAGTTTATTTATTTTGAGAGAGAAAGCATGAGCGGGGGAGGGGCAGAGACAAAGGAAGAGAGAGAGAATCCCAAGCAGGCTCCGAGCTACCAAAACAGAGCCCAACACAGGACTCGATCCCACAAACCTCAAGATCATGACCCAAGCCGAAATAAAGAGTCTGATGCTCAACCGACTGAGCCACACAGGCATCCCAAGAATTCTTACAACTTAATAATAAAATGACAAGCCTTTAAAAATGGGCAAAGATTTGAGTAGACACTTCATGAAAGAATATACAAGAATGGCTACTAAGAACATGAAAAATACTCAACATTATTAGACATCAGAGAAGTGCAAATGAAAACCACAATGAGATACAACTACATATTTGTTAGAAAGGATAAAATTTTACTTTTTAATTTTTTTCATGTTTATTCATTTTTGAGAGAGAGAAACAGCATGAGCAGGGAAGGGGCAGAGAGAGGGAGGGAGACACAAGAATCCGAAGCAGGCTCCAGGCTCTGAGCCATCAGCACAGAGCCCGACGCAGGGCTTGAACCCACAAACCACAAGATCGTGACCGGAGCTGAAGTCAGACATTTTACCGACTGAGCCACCCAGGCGCCCCCAAGGATAAAATTTTGAAGTCTGATAACACCAAGTGTTGGTGAGGATGTATAGCAACTAGAATTTCCTTAAATTTACGGTGGAAATGTAAAAGCATTTCTTAAATATGTACCAACCATACGTCTCAGTCATTCCTCTCAATTATTTCTCAAAGAGAAATGAAAACCTACGTCTACAAAAAGACTTGTGCATAAATGTTCATAGCAGGTTTATTTGTAATAGCCAAAAACAATAAACAGCTCAAATGTCCATCAACAGGCGAATGGATAAATAAATGCTGGCACGTCTGTACAGTGGAATACTATTCACCAATTAAAAGAAGCCTGTGGGGACCACTTACGTACGCAACACTGTGGGCAGATTTCAAAATCAAGCTGCATGAAAGATGCTAAACACGAAGTAGGATTATATAGGATTTTCTTTTCATAGTTTTTTTTTTTTCATTGAAACACCTTCAATAATTTTTTAATCTGTATGTTTACAAAGCTCTTGCAGGAAAGGAAGCCCTAACATATTTCTGTTTGGCAAATGAAGAATACGAAATTAGGAGAGTAAACAAATTTAGCCACATAAGCTCCGAAACATAGTTGTGTAGTTTGAACCTAGTTCATACTGAAACTAGAGTCTGAAACTAGAGTCTGGGCTTTTTTATTTTTTTTTTTTTTTTTTTTACTGTAACACACTGCCCTGTGCAGTTTAGTGAGGATTTGGTCCTGAAACCACGTGTTGGGTTTCTTTTTTTTTTTCTTTTTTTTAATTTTAACTTGTTTTATTTTTTAAAATTTACATCCAAATTAGTTAGCATATCATGCAACAATGATTTCAGGAGTAGATTCCTTAGTGCCCCTCTCCCATTTAGCCCATCCCCCCTCCCACACCCCCTCCAGTAACCCTCAGTTTGTTCTCCATATTTATGAGTCTCTTACATTTTGTCCCCCTCCCTGTTTTTATATTATTTTTGTTTCCCTTCCCTTATGTTCATCTGTTTTGCCTCTTAAAGTCCTCATATGAGTGAAGTCCTATGGTATTTGTCTTTCTCCAATTTCACTTAGCGTAATACCCTCTAGTTCCATCCACGTAGTTGCAAATGGCAAGATCTCATTCTTTTTGATTGCCGAGTAATACTCCATGGCATGTATATCTGATATCACATCTTCTTTATCCATTCATCCGTCGATGGACATTTGGGCTCTTTCCATACTTTGGCTATTGCTGATTGTGCTGCTATAAACATGGGGGTGCCTGTGTCCCTTCGGAACAGCACACCTGTGTCCCTTGGATAAATGCCTAGTAGTGCAATTGCTGGGTCATAGGGTAGTTCTATTTTTAGTTTTCTGAGGAACCTCCATACTGTTTTCCAGAGTGGCTGCACCAGCTTGCATTCCCATCTTTTCATAATATTTTAGAGAAAGAAACTAATTTGTAGTGACAGAAAGTAGATTAGTGGTTAATTAGGGTGGGGTGGAAGGAGGGAGTACCACAAAGGAGCACTCAGAAAATGTCAGGAATGATGAAAACACTGTGTGTCTTGTGATCATGGTTTTACAGTTGTATGTATCTGTCACACTTACTGAGTTGTCCAGTTAAAATGAATGCAGTTTGTTCCTTCTCCCCCTTCCTACAGCCTAGAAGACGGTGGGGCAGCAGATGTAAGTTCCAGAGACCGTTATTGATCTTGGGGGCACTGCTGGTTTTGGCCAGTACTTTCAGAGGTGGCTTAAGGATGATCAGGCCAATTCTTGGGGAGTGGGGGTGGTGACAGGGAGAGATGGAGAAGCTCTTCCAAAATGTCAAGCAAAATTAAGGACAAAAGCGAGCTGTACTTTACAAAGCTTAAGGACAGGGGCACCTGGGTGGCTCAGTCAGTTAAACACCCAGCTATCTATTTCCGCTCAAGTCATGATCTCACGGTGGTGAAATCGAGCCCCTACATCAGGCTCCACACTGGGTGTGAAGCCTGTTTAAGATTCTCTCTCCTTCTCCCTCTGTCCCTCCCCCACTCGCATGTGCAAGCTCTGTCAAAAATAAAAAAAAAATAAAAAAAAAAAAGAAGCTTAAGGATAAAGCCCTAATCCAATCCTTGCCGGAGTCAAGACTGATGGAAAAGCCCACCCCAGATCTACAGGGCCACATGGCCATCAGGGGCATGTCTCCACAGCTCAACAGCCCTCTAGCCTGGAGCATTATGTGAGGCGTCATGGCAAGAATTTCAGTCCATCCTCCTCACCGTCCTGCCACCTATGAGCCAGCTGACCAGCATACGTTTACTACTGTTCTAGATGCTGCCATGAACAATGTCAAGACCCAAACCTAATTTTGAGTCCAGAGCTCACAAAAGCCAAGCAGAAGAATTTCATGGTATGCTGCCTCATACATATGTCATGAATTAGAGGGAAACACCTAAATAATCATACATGGAGGAAGACTCTGAAAGGTAGTTATTGAACAAGATCGTTCCACTCATCTGGGTCCCTGTCCTCTCCAGGAACCCTCCCATAGGTGTTCCTGCCAATATGTCCATGCCTCACCCCCCACCCCCACAGCCACCAACAAGAAACTCTTCTCTGCCAGTGTATGTAAGTTATGCTTCATTAAAGATACAGGGGGTAACATGTATTATCAATATTAACAATATTGATAATAGTTGATAAGAATCTGTTAAATAAATAAGAACCTGTGAACAAAGCAGAACCAAACCGCGACTTGGGGAGAGTAGTCTGCTGGGTTCTGCGTAACTGTTGAGTGGCCTAGTGGACACGGCTGGAGCTCTTGGGCCACGCTGCCTGGGCGGGGCCTGAGCCACTCACGGCCGCGGAGCCCCGGGGGTGTGCCTATCTGAGTTGAGATATGTGAGTCAATATATACCCGATTTGCAAGACTTCATGAGAGAAAGAGAATGTGAAACCTCTCTGTGTTTTTAATATTGGTTACATGCTGAAAGATATATTGCACGAAAGAACACACATTAGCATTAATTCCATTTGTATTTCGGCTTTTATTAAATGCGGCTACAAGAAAAATGGAAATTACCACGTGACAGTGCGGTGCTAGTCAGTGGTAACAGCGAGGTGGGGCATCCTTCGGTCACGCCGTGGTTGGGGCCAGCTCCCTAGGGCGCTCTTGCTTTGGACATTCTCCGCTCGGACCGCTTGCTTATAAGTGTCCTCGCTAAAAGTTCAACCATCTTAGAAGGGGCAGCTTTTATAATTTTATTGTCATTTCATTACTTCTAAAACGGTAATCTCTATTGTAGAAAACTTCGGGCACCGTAGGTTAATAAGACAAAAGCCATTGAAAACTTTACTTCTGACAAGCAACCACTGGTCAAAGTAAATTTTTTACCATTAATACGTTGATTTATCCCTTCAGTCTTTTCGTATGTATGCATTTTATAGAAAAACAGAGAAACTGGAATCGCATTGTTTCGCGGTCTCAGTTTATCATTTCATGAGCTGCTGCTTCTCTCCATATTCCGCTTCCTTTTCTTCTTGGGTTTAAATCTGTTTGTGTTTTTTTTTGTTGTTGTTGTTTGAAACCGACATTTTATTTTTCACGGTTAAAGATTTAACTTTTCTCTCTGAAAATGTATACATTTGCCATGGGGGCCCCTCCCTCACAAGGTGCCAGGCTGCCTGCTTGCCCTCTTCCCAGGCCCCCTGACTGTTTTCTTTCTGCCAGCAGCACAAAACGTGTCGTCCGCTGGACCTCCTTCCAGTCCTTTTGGAATTTTAAGATCTTGTTTCATTGTTGACCCCCAACTTCAGAAGCCCAAGGGACCGGACGTTCTCCTCGGGAACGGCGGTTCGCTACCTGATGTGGGTTGGTTACGCCTCGCAGATGGTTCTGGGTGGTTCTGGGTGACGTGCTCACACCCCGCAGTCAAAGTCCGGTCAGTGAACTTGGCAGCTCGGGTTCCAGTCTGTAGAAAGCAGAGGTCACAGAGCGGAAGCCTAGGGATCTCCGTCTTCAGCAGTGGCGTTTTTCTTCTACTCCCACACACTACCTTACAGTTAAAAAGACAAAAAAAAATCGGTTTCCAACTTTCAGAAACCAGGATGCTCCACATTAAAATTTGGAATTTTGGCTTCCCTGGAAAAGGAGAAGCCCAGGACCCGTCTGTCTTGTACAGAAGCTGGTCCCAGGGCTTCTGGGTGACCTGTGAGCCCTCTGTTCAGTGTTGAGCTCTGGGTCAGTGTTGACACGGCCGAAGTGTGGTCTAACGGCATCGAGACACGAAGCCCCAGAACGGCTGCTCGCCGGAGACAGCAGCGGGAGCGGCTTCGAGGCGGCACTGGCCACCACCAGCCACCTGCAGTCCTGTGTCAGGCCCCCTCGCTGGGGCCGGGCCAAGCCCTCTTCCCTCTGGCGGCTCCCTACTCCCCTGCCAGCGGTTCGAGGCTCAAAACCGGCCGCTCCGCTGCCTCCTGTGTTTGCTAAAGAGGGGAGATCAGATGCCTGGGGGGGGATGTATGCCATCAGCCGTTGGCACGGCATGCAGAGTAAGAAGGGGAAAGTTCATGGCTTATCATGTTTTTAAGTTTTTTTTTAATTAGTACTTATTTTTTAGAGAGAGAGAGACAGAGCATGAGTGGGGGAGGGGCAGAGGGAGAGACGGAAACACAGGATGTGAAGCAGGCTCCCGGCTCTGAGCCGTCAGCCCAGAGCCCGACGCGGGGCTCGAACCCACCAACCGCGAGATCATGACCCGAGCCGAAGTCGGACACTTACTGAGCCACTCAGGTGCCCCATGACTTTAATTTATATGTGATCAAGATGATAGATGCGTCTCAGAAAAAGTGATTATTTCTTTTAAAGCCAGGATATTATGGCCTCTCCCGCCTCCCTGAAGAGTAGCTGGAAAATCCCTTCGTGAATATAATGAAGACCTTTTACTCTCTATCACGGTGAATAATTCTGTTTATATCAAGTTCAGTTTCCCAAAAACCGGCGAATGAAACTCCCATTTTCATATCTAAATTGGTTGATTGTTTAATATCTTCAATACCTCTCATCTCTGACCCCCGCTTGCTCAAATGTTCAGTTTCTCAGAGTCGGGTGGCAAGCCCGGGATTCCTGGAAGCACCTGGGATAAAAAGCTCAGTTTTGACTTTGGCAGAACTCACTTTGCCTCTCGGGAAGGGGGCGGCGGTTTGGACTGGGGCACAGGGGAGCAAGGGCCACGCGGCGCCTGCTTTCCGACAGCGCAGTCTGAAGGTGGGGTGTCAGGGAGCTTAGCTGCAGCGCCAGTGGGAGAGAAGAGGTAGAGGGTGTGTTGGGGGAAGGGTAGAACCTCAGGGCAAATGCTGGAAGCAACAGTTCTCAGCCGTGAGCAGTTAGACTCACGGGGAGCTCTGGGAACATGTGCGAACACTCGCGCTCTCTCTCTCTCTCTCTCTCTCTCTCTCTCTCACACACGCGCGCGCACACACACACACACACACACACACACACACACAGGCTCGCACACCCAGCCCCAGAGGTTCCGATTTCATCCGTCTTACATGGGTTCCGGGCCTTGGTATTTTTAAAAACTCCTCAGCAAGCATGGGCACCCACGGGGCTAGTCTTCTCGGCGGTCCTCTGTTTCCCGCCCGGCTCAGCGCCCTTTGCTCTAAGTGCTTTAGTGTCACAAATGAAGTCCGCTCTTCTGATGTGGGGACGGCAGTGTGGAAAGGCAGTCCAGGGGCGCATTTTGGCTATCTCGGTGTGTGGAGCTGAGAAGGCTGGGAGGAAGGACCTTTCACCTTGCGCTGCTTGGTACCCCGGCTGGTTTCTGGGGTGCTGTGCAAGGCGCCCTGGAGCCCTGTCGGAGGCCGGTGGACGGGTGTGTGCGGGGTGTGTGTGGGACCAGAGCAGGCCGTGCCCCGCCAGCCTGCTTTCCGGGCCCAGCGTCAGGGGCCCTGGGACCTGGTTTCGCTTTTCCGGGTCAGTGCCTTATCGCCCGCTGCTAGTGAGTTCCTTCCGCATCATTGCAGACCCCACAGGTCACAAGAGGCTCCAGATAGGGTCGTCTGTTCCCAATCAGGAAGGAACTCGCTTCCCTGTTTCTCAAATAAATCCTCACTCTCGCTGACCTCTTAAGTCCTTGTACGTGCCCGAGGGAACGTCCTAGGGTCCACAGACCTTTCTGCCCTGTGAGTTTGCAGATCTGCTGACCGACTAGCTGATGGTCCTCCGCGGGAGTAAAATTGATCCTGGAGAATCGAGCCAGCCCAGCCGACGCCTTCCCACTGCTACGTGGCGGCTCGAACGTGAGAAGATAGGAGAGGACTGTGGCACCGACACTGAAGGGAGGGCATTTTCAGAAGTCTCACATCACTGGTATGAAGAAATGACTGCTCCTTTTGGTGGAAGGGTTGCTGATGGCCCCCAAGCGTTTTTGGTCAAGTGTCTTTCAAACTGCAGAGCGAGATCCTCGGATGGATCAGACAAGCATTTTGTGGTCTGTGAATCACAATGCGGAGAATCGCATCACACGTAGATAAGGGCACCTTGTCGTGAAATTGTGAGTCCCGGTGTAAACAAAATGGCAACCATACGCACTTCTGTGTAGAGTGCGGACGGTGACGCGGGGACGGGCTCCGTGTTTTACTCCATCACCCAGCTGCTGTTCAAGTGCTGGGCACTCTGCTAAGGGCTTTCCTGATGGTTTGTCCCCTCCCGTGACTACTCCACTGCTTCACTTTCCTTAGAAACCTGAGAAAGAAAGAAAGAAGCCCTTCCAACGAAGACGAATTTGTTTCCGGTTTTGCTGTATTCCACGGGGTGTGTTTCTTTCTCCCGAGTAATTTGGTGTCCCACTTAGGCTTCTCTCTGAGAACAGATACGTGGCCAAGGGCTGGGCAGGTATTGTCCTTTGTCCTGGGGTCCCTCATGTCAGGGAGGTGGATGGAACAGGAAGCAAGGGGGCAGTCATGGGCCCTGCTGTGGTAGACAGTTACTTTAGGTTTTCTTTTTTTTTTCTTTTTTTAACTATTTTTTTGATGTTTTACTCATTTTTGAGAGAGAGGAGAACAGCGTACGAGCAGGAGAGGGCAGAGAGAGAGGGAGACACAGAATCCGAAGCAGGCTCCAGGCTCCGAGCTGTCAGCACGGAACCTGATGTGGGGCTCCAACCCACAAGCTGTGAGATCATGACCTGAGCCAAAGTCGGACGCTTAACCGACTGAGCCACCCAGGCGCCCCTACTTTAGGTTTTCTGTGGGGTTTTACGAGCAGGAGGTTTTCGGCTCATTTCTCAACTGTGAAGTGAACAAACCAGTCATTTGCTATTGGTGTGGAGAAACACTTGTTTTTACTCGAGGTCACAAGAGAGGCTGTGCTTAGTGTCCTAGTATTTACGGCAGATTGCTGATATTTCCTGGTTGTAGGACAAGGGTGAAATAAGAAGAAAGATCGTTTTTTTCCTGGCTACTTTTAAAGGAATGAACTGGTATAAAAAGGGAAACTGCTGATCCTAGAAAATTGATTTTTTTCTAAAGATTTTATTTTTAAGTAATCTCTCCACCCGACATGGGGCCTGAACTCACAACCCCGAGATCAAGAGTAGCGTGCTCAACCTCCGGAGCCAGCCATGTGCCCCCAGAATTAATTGTTGACAATCCCCGGAATTCTGTTTATAGCACCCACCTTGGAAAATGTTTAAAGTTGGGCGTCAGCAAAGCCAAAGGTATTTTGCTTGTTGTCCTCTTCCAGAAGTTTATAAGTTTTATTTGGGTTTTAGGTGAGTTACTGTGCATCATGTGGATTACTGTGCAGGTCTGCTAGGTGTCTTTAATTATGTGTGGATGATTCCTTCACCACGTCTCAGAAGTTGTGCAGAAGAGAGGGTACCTTGTCTGCTCTCTGCCAGAGTCCTGGTCCTTGCCGTGTGTGAAACACAGACCTTCATCCAGGGCAGGGTCCTAAGGGTTACAACCACCAGCACAAAGTGAAACGCACCAAACACAAGCACCCTCCCGCGGTCGGTCCTCCAGCTGGCTGTCCCTTCATCTCTACAGCGGACGTGGACTTTTTTCTACCAGCATCTGACGTCTGAACTCCGACATGAAAGAATAAAGAAAGTGCCAAAACCACGCTTGCCGAAGTTCGCTATAGGTCATTTCACGGTAACCTAGATGTTACTGGACCAAGAGGGTTAGACAGTTTTAGCTAGAACACCAGGTGTTTGAGCCTGAAAATAAATTCCTAATGTCACTGATGCAGCGTGTATTAGGGAGGGCCTGCTGTGTGCCAGGCACTGTGTTAGGCCCCCAAGGGTACCATAGTGAACATACTAGACCTGATGGCCCCTCTTGGGGCTTACAGCCAGCCAGCCGACAGATGCATTTTCAGTACCTTTTTCAAAACTAAACTGTCACCGGGGCGCCTGGGTGGCTCTGTCAGTAGAGCGTCCGACTTCGGCCCAGGTCATGATCTCACAGTCTGTGAGTTCGAGCCCCGCGTCGGGCTCTGTGCTGATGGCTCAGAACCTGGAGCCTGCTTCCGATTCTGTCTCCCTCTCTCTCTGCCCCTTCCCTGCTCATGCTCTGTCTCTCTCTGTCTCAAAAATAAATAAAAACATAAAGAAAAAAGAAATTAAAAAAAACTAAACTGTCACCAAACGGACGAGATCTTAGAAGAGCTCAGATTGCCCAGCTGGGTAAAGACTGTTACGTGTTGTTTGTGAATTTCTGAGAAAGGAGTGTTCATGTGGTTGAGTCTCTAAAGTTAAACCACTCCACACACATTTTTTAGAGGATCGTTTTCATCCCTTCCCTGGCCCCGTGACGTTTGTTTGTGTTGCTCAGCTTGGATAGCGGCAGAGCTGGCTCCAGAAACGGACCGTCCCAGTTCAGCGAGGCCAGCAGGACGCACATGAGAGGACGAGCTGCTGGCGTGTGCCTTTCTGACGCCGTGACCGCGACCAAGGCGGGCATCGCTGGCGAGGGTGCTGCCTCCACAGCGCCCTGAAAGAGCTACCGTGAAACCCTCCCGGCGTGGAATTTTGTAATACACATCAAACATATGCCTTTCATCCGAAAATACTTCCTTCGTGGCCGTTCCTTAGCAAAGGTTACGCTGTATTCATACTCGTGTCTCGAGCTAAGCCAAACCATACGGCAGTGCAAACGGGCTTTTTTGGTTTGTCGAAGCGGACTGCGTGACTGCTTTCTTTGGCTGCTGTGTCTCAGTCCTGGAACTTGTTTCAGATAGATCATTTGACCTGAGAGGATAGCCGCTTGAATTGCTAATTGTCCTCTGCGGTTTGCTCCCATCTGAGAGCACGAGTGAGAAGGAAGGCCGCTGGGCTCGCGAGCGCCACACACGGCCCATCCGTGTCCCCGTCCCTGTCCAGGGAGCGTCCAGGGATGCTCACCGGCATCACAGACTTCGTATTGTCCTGTTCTGGTTTTTTAGAATAACTCTCTTCTTATCCGTTTGCTCCCCCTAAAGCGTTTAGCCTTTTAAATCCGCTCCCTTATTTCATTTTTAAATGAGCTACACAAACTTCATGGAGGACAAGGACAAGGACGTTTCAGAGAGTAAGAGGAAAGAGCATTCCAACATAAATGTGAAAGGCGAACCGTTAAAATGGAACTCTGCTGCGGCCTTGAAAAAAGGTCAAGACTTTGTATCACAGACTTCCGAGTGCAGCTTTTCAAACAACGCCACCTTTACCTTGCCTGCCTGTCTTAGATCTTGTCTACGGAGAATTCGACTCTTTCCATGCGTTTTGGAATTAGCACACGCTGGGTTTCGCTTTTCCGAGGTATGATAGTCCTGGCTCAGGCTTGTTGCTCGCACCCTGAGGATGGGCCTAGGACTTGGGCATCAAGTGAGGACAACGGTCCAGGTCCCACCGGACCAACCTCATGCTTCCGTAACTCTAGCGAGTAGTTACCAGTAACCCCTAAAAGCAGCCCCCACTGCACCTAAGTGCTACAGCTGGTTGACGTAACTGGCCTGAGTGAGCAAGCAACGAGAATCGTTAGGTGTAGGAACGTTCCCCACCCCCAGAATGGAAGTCCCATGAGCAGAGGGACTTTGGTCTGCTCTGTCACTGCTGCAGCCCCAGTACCCAGAGCAGGGCCCCTTGCTGGTTGGTGGTTTAGTAACTGTTCTGAACAAACGAAACGTTAACAGCTGAAATCCCGAAGTCGTTGGCTTGAACAAAACCCTGGACCTCAACTAGCTGTTCTGTAACAGAAACAACACCAGCTTCTGAACACCAGCCCATCCACGATCAGGCAGAGAGCTGTGTTGTCTCTGTCACTCTATGTGAATTACTGATCTGTTCTAGTCTCGGTTTTTCCGTCTCGGAACCGTGGTGGGTAATTCTCATTTCACAGGGTAGTTGTGGGGTTGACGGGAGATGATTTAGGTAAAGGGTCCTGTACGGCACGTGGCCCTCTGCCAACGTCATCCTCTCAAGCTGCCCATTTCCTTCAAAAATCTACCAAACCGCTTATAGTTGTGGGCTGTGGCCGGTGGCATAAATGGCATTTCCTAAGAATTCACTCTGAGGGTCGGAGCACTGTTAGGTAGAAAACAGGAATAGAAAATTTCCTCGTGGGAGGGCTGACGCTTCTGGCAAAAATTAATAAGTTTAGTGTTCTATCATTTTTGGAACTCTTGGCCCTGTCCTAGCCTGCTGGTGGTATTTTGCCCCCAGATTGTCCAGTCGAGACAGAAGCACAACAGATCTTGAAATTCCTGGACCGGGGCAGAGCCTCCCAGCAGTAGCGTGTACTGAGAACTGTTTCATCACCATCACATGGGGTCACCTGCCGTTCAAAACCGCTGTTTTCTCAGAGAAAATGTTAATGTGCCTAAGAAGTTGTGCATTTTCTGATTTTTTTTAATCCGCTTTCTGCCACTTGTGGGTCCAGTGACCAGTTTAAGAACACGATCCTCCCTGAAACGAGAAACATTACTTCCAGCCACGTCTTTTGCAGCCAAGGGTCAGCGTGCCTTCGCATTTGGCGAAGGTCTGAGACCCACGGGGGGGCGGAGACGATGTGGCGATTCTTTCAAGCAGAAGTTGACACACATTCGCCGCGTCGACAAGTCCGTGTCGGCCTTTGATAGGCTGAGTGAGGGGGAGCAGACGTTTCAGAATAGTGGCCAAAGGAGAAGCGAGAGGAAGCAGGAAGGGTCACGGGTCCCCCAGGGGGTGTTTGGCGCACGTTTATGGAGAGTCATGCTGTTGCCACCGCGAGGCAGCTACCGTGAGCGTGTGGGATAAGCTGTGATTTCGTAAGGTCTCACGAGAACAGGGTCCTGTCGCAGGTACTGTTTGATTTGTGTTGACTTCCTGTTGGAAGACTTTCCCGAGGGTCTGGTGATCGGGGGCTGTTCATATTTGGGAGTGACGCACTGAGATGCTGAGTGGAGGGACTGTGGGGTGGGGCCTGTTGATGGGCTCTTCACTGTAGGGAGATCAGGCAGAGAGCCAGTCCCTCAACTGTCTGTTTCTGGAGGCTCGTCTCGGGGACACTTGGGTTTTTCCAGGGGAGCCCCTCAAGTCTGTGAGGTGCAGGGGGGATGGGCAGTGGCTCTGGGAGGTCTGTCCACAGGACAGGAGAGGGTCGCTGACGGGCCATCGTCGATTCAGCATGTGTGGCCCAGTCTCTGCTTCCTTCTGGTGCTTCCTGTCTGCCCCTGGCTATGGTCTCCAATGCCCGTGCTTCTGGTTCAGTGCCTCCTGCCCAGGGTGGGGACCTGAGGACACAGGTGCCCTGCATATGGACCTCCAGCAGAGCACCTGCTTTCTGCTGCACACCTCACCCTCCCCTGCCCTGTGGGCTCACGTCACGCGCTTGGGCATCTGTGGGGTCCGTAGCTCTTCTGCATTTAGTTCTGTGTTCTACCAGCTACTGAGATCCCTTCTTCACCGTGATTGTCGTGTAAGAGCTACGACGAAAACGAAACGTAAACCAAGAGTAACCAGACTTGCGGCTAATGCACCAAGCATGAGCTGAAGTCGTATATGTATCTTTGTTACCATTTTTTTGTTTGTTTCTAATATTTATTTATTTTATGGAAAAGGTGGGGGGGGGGAGGGGGGCAAGGGACAGAGAGAGAGGGAAAGAGAGGATCCCAAGCAGGCTCCCAGCTGTCAGCACAGAGTCGGACGCAGGGCTTGATCTCAGCAACCCTGAGATCATGACCTGAACCAAAATCAAGAGTCAGACACTTAACCGACTGAGCCACTCAGGAGCCCCTGTTGATTTATTTTTACTTGGCAGTATAGTATAAATGTTTTCCCATGTCATGAAATTTTATTCCCTCACATTATTTTTTTTAAAAACGGTGTTGTAGTTCACTATATGAATGATAGACATTAGTTTATTTTGGGACACTCAGTCCATTTGTAATTTTTCACTCCATAGGCAACACCCAGATAGATATACTTCTAATTAACTATTTCATTCCTAGACATTATTTGCTGGGCCAGTTGTCCACAGACAATTTGAATTTGAACCAATTTGCAAGAGGGATTTCAGACAGTTGCCTGAGAGGAGAAGGTGAGAAGATAGGAGCAGGTGCAAAGGAAGAATGGGTTATTTGAAAAGGTCTCAAGGACACTGACTCGGATGTGAAATGGTGCTTTTTCCTGCCTTCCAAGAACTTGCAAGGTGGGGGGGAAACCACGGGATGAAGGGCTGTGCTTTTGCACATGTGTTCGTTCGCTCGGTACTTAACCAAACAGTGAGCAGTCCCTGTTTGCTAAGCACAGTGGAATACAAACATGAATATGACTCAGTTTTTGGCCCCGAATGCTTACAGGATAAGGAGGCAGGACTGTGAAGAAAGACCGTGGGACAAAGAGAAACTGGGTGTTGGTTTTATTGTTCAGTATATGTGGTGATGATTGATGATGATGATGTAATCTTTCAAACATTTGTAAAAGGAGAATAAGAGAACATTTCCCCCCATTTGTCTCAGAGCCTTTTTTTTTTTTAGTTTTTATCTTAATTCCAGTTAGTTAACATACGTGTAATCCTAGTTGCAGGTGTGTCGTCTAGTGCTTACCAGTCCCATGCCTCACGCAGCGCTCATCGCAGCAGGAGCACTCCCCAGTCCCCTCGCCTGGCGCCCCGTTACCCCACCCCACTCCTCCCCTCTGGCAACCCTCAGATTGTTCTCTGTAGTTAAGAGTCTGTTTCACGGTTTGCCTCTCTCTGTGTTTCCCTTTGCTGCTTTGTTTTGTTTCTTAAATTCCACACAGGAGTGAAATCACATGGTATTTGTCTTTCTCTGACTTGTTTCGCTTAGCACCATATTGTTGTAAATGGCAAGATTTCATCCTTTTCTACGGCTGAACGATATTCCATTGTGTGTCTTTGTATATGTGTGTGTGTGTGTGTGTGTGTGTGTGTGTGTGTGTGTATCTATCCATGATAGATCACCTCTTCTTTATCCATTCATCTATCGATGGACACTTGGGCTGCTTCCAAAATGTGGCTATTATAAATAATGCTGCTGTAAACATTGGGGTGCCTGTATTCTTTTGAATTAGTGTTTCTGTATTCTTTGGGTAAATACCCAGTAGTGGACTTACTGGGTCATGGGGTAGGGTAGTTCTATTTTTATTTTTTGAGGAACCTCCATGCTGTTTCCCAGAGTGGCTACGCCAGTTTGCATTCCCACCAGCAGTGCAGGGGGCTCCTTTTTCCTCAGTATCCTCTCCAAGACTTGCTCCTTGTGTTGTGGGTTTTAGCTGTTCACAGGTGTGAGGTAACATGTTGCTGTGGTTTGGATGTGCATTTCCCCAGTGGTAAGTGATGTCGAGCATCTCTTCATGTGTCTGTGGACCATCTGTATACCTTTTTCAGAGAAATGTGCGTTTGGTGTCTTCTGCCCATTTTTTAATTCGATTATTTGTTTGTTGGGTGTGGAGTTGCAGAAGTTTTTTTCCGTATTTTGGACACTACTGCCTTTTAGTTTTACTGATTGTTTCCTTCTCTGTGCAGAAGCTTTTTTATTTTGATGTAGTCCCAATAGTTTATTTTTGCTTTTGTTTCCCTTGCCCCAGGAGACATCTCTAGAAAAATGTTGCTACGGTTGATGTCGGAGACATTACTGCCTGAGCTCTCTTCTGGGATTTTGATGGTTTCCTGTCTCACATTTAGGTCTTTCATCCATTTTGAGTTTATATTTGGGTGTGGTATAAGAAAGTGGCCTTGTTTCATTCTTTTGTGTGTTGCTGTCCAGTTTTCCCAGTACCATTTGCTAAAAAGACTGTCTTTTTCCCATTAGATACGCTTTATTATATATTATTCATCTAATAGTTGTGGATTTATTCCTGAGTTTCCTATTCTGTTACAGTGTGTCTGTTCTACGTGTCTATTCTTGTACCAGTACCATACTGTTTTGGTTTCTACAGCTTTGTAATAGAGCTGAAGTCTGGAATTGCAATACTGTTTCAGAGACTGTTAAAGGAACCCTGCATTACATGTGTAGTCAAGCTTCTCTGGCTTCTCCGACCTTGATCTGTCCCCTCCCTCCCGAGCAAGTACTGTCCTGAATGCATCTTCTCATTCCCTCGCATACCATAACCAATCTACGCTGGTGTTCTACAAATTCAAAAAAACTCTATACGATATGATTTTGCAACTTGCTTTTTTTATTCAGCGTGTTTTCGAGATTTTTCCTTGTTGATAGAAGAGGCTGTGATTCATTTTAATTGCTCAGTATTGCACTGTGTAATTAGATCACCCCTTATCTATCCATTACTCTGTTGACGGACATTCAGATTGATTCCAGTTTTCTTTTACCAACAGAAGTGCAGTGAGCATTCTTCTGTATGTCTCCTTATGAACATGGAAATTTCTCTGAAGGATGTTAGGATGTTAGGGTCACAGGATTTGAGCATCTTTAACTTTCCTGGATATCGTCAAAGTATTCACCTACATGGTTACACCAACTCGCACTTCTTTCCTCGGTTTATCAGGGCAGGTCTCTGTCCTTGCCAATACCCGGTGACATCAGACGTTTTGTAAGTACCACGCGCTAACCAGTTGCACCACTGGAGCTCCCAGACGTTTTAAATACATGCCAATCTGAGGGGTGTGAAATAGCCCCTTGTTTAAAAAAAAATGCAGTTTCTGCGATGACTAAGGACATCAGACTTTTTGTTGACTGCTTGGGTTTTGAACCACCGATGGCATGAACTTGAGACGTGATTACTCATTCCGAGCCTCAGTCTCCTGGCTTTCATAAAACGTGAGTGCCGACATTTTGGAGTCATTCTGAGGGTTGGAGACCACGTGCACAGTTCCTGGCTCTGTTTCTGTCTCAGTCTCGAGTCATTCTTCCAACAACACCCAGAAGGCTGCCCCCACATTGAGGAGGACACCCCCCCTCCAGGGGCTGTGGTCTGGAGCCAAAGGAGCCTGTAACCGAGGCCCTGTGGGAGCTGAGAGGACCCTCCTGAGAGCCCAGCAGGAGGCCCAGCAGAGCCCCTGCCGCCGGGCAGAGCATGTGGACAGCCAGTCGGGTCTGGGGTGTCGGCCGACCCCCTCTCTCCCTGCGTACCGTTAGAGTCCGTTCGCACAGTGGCCGCAGCGACCCTTTTAAAGCAGAAAGCAGGTCTTGTGCTCTCGGGTGGCTTCTGATCTCACTCGGTGAAAGCCAGGTCCTCATCGTGGCCTGTGTGCGCGGAGATCCTGCCCGGTGGTTTCTCAGCGCTGAAATGCCGAAATGAGCCTGGGGGACCAGGTCCCGCACGTCGGAACCACGACGTGGAGGGGAGGGGAGGGGACGGCAGGGTGCCGCTGGCAGCTGGGGTGAAATCAGTTGGATCGGCTGGTTTCACGTAAACGCACTGCTTCCTGTGAGCAGCGTCCCAGTAACTCGGGGCCTGAGTCTCAGCACCCTGACCCCCTGCTCTGTTCCAGCGACCCCGAGCCTGCTTTTTCCTCAACAGTCTTTCGCCTGCCTCAAGGCCTTTTAGTCACTGTGTCCCCTTCCTGCAGAAACCTTTGGGCTCCCTCCCTCCCTTCCTTCAGATCTCTGTCCACATGTTGTCATAATAGAGAGGTCTGGGAACATCCTTTACTTATTTTTGAGATAGAGACAGAGTGTGAGCGGGGGAGGGGCAGAGAGAGAGGGAGACACAGAATCCGAAACGGCCTCCAGGCTCCGAGCTGTCAGCCCGGAGCCCGACGCGGGGCTCGGACCCACGGACCGCGAGATCGTGACCTGAGCCGAAGTCAGCCGCTTCGCTGACCGAGCCATCCGGGCACCCTGAGCATCCTTTATAAAATAGCAACCCACTACCTCTGACCTGACCTCACACACTCCCCATCAGCCCCACTACCCTTGACCTGACATCACCTTCTCCCCATAAGCCTCATTTGACTTTTTCCCCTTAGCGCTTGTCACCGTCGCAACACCTACACATTCGGTCGTCACTTTGTGATCTTCCTCAGTTTTGTTCACCTCTGTCTCCCCAGGGCCTACGATGATGCCTGGCATGTGGTGGGCTCTCAGTAGGTACGTTTCTCGAAATGACTCAGTAGTGGGCTTTCGTTCAATGTTCCCACAGTCCAGTAGGGACAGACGGCATACGAACCAGTAAGTGCAACTCAGGGGCATCAGTTCGACGGTGGCGTGTACAAGGCATTCTGATACGAGGAGACAGAAGTCAGTTCTCCCGGGTGCTGGCTGCAGGGTGAGGGGACGGGCGTCGGGGAGTGCCCGTGCTGGGATAAGGGCTTGAGCCCGGGCCGCAGAAGTGTGTAGGCAGTTGTGAAGCTGGAGCTGGGGGCGGGCTGACACCCCCGCATCGGAAGCCGTGTGAGCAAGGGTCCCAGGACATTAAACCACAGGGCAGATGTCCGTGGTGCATTTCAGAGTGGCCCGCCACTGAGAGTACAGCCCACGTGGTGGGTCGTAGCTCGGGGGGAGGGGACAGAGGCCAAAGAGGGCAGGAGCGTGCAGGCGGGCCCTGCGAGGAGGAGATTCCAGCCAGAGTGAGAAAGGCCAGGGGGAGAGGAGCACCTGAGTTCAGGCATTACCGGTGGGGTGTTTGCGTATATGTATGAGAAGGTGGGGTTGATGCATTTTTTAAGAATTTTTTAACGTTTATTTATTATTGAGAGACAGAGAGAGACAGACCGTGAGCAGGGAGGGGCAGAGAGAGAGAGAGAGGGAGACACAGAATCGGAAGGAGGCTCCAGGCTCCGAGCTGTCGGCCCAGAGCCCGACGCGGGGCTCGAACCCACAAACCGCGAGATCGTGACCTGAGACGAAGTCGGACGCTTAACCGACTGAGCCGCCCAGGCGCCCCTGGGGTTGATGCATTTTTATTGAGACTTTATTTTCTAAATACAAAAACAATGCAAAGTCATTACAGATTTGCAAAGTGTAGGAAAAGTATGAAGGATGTAAAATTCACACCTGATCCCTACCACACAGAGATAAGATGCAGTGTTAACATCTCAGGTTGTTTCCTTCACTATGTAGTTAATTATATATCCTCACTAATAAGGATAATTTTTCTCCAATTACAAAGTTTTGTTTTATTTTTATTTTCGAGAGAGAGAGAGCGAGGAGGGGAGAGGGCCAGAGGGAGGAGAGAAAGAGGGAGAGGATCTTAAGCAGGCTCCACGCTCAGCATGGAGCCCAGTGTGGGGCTCAGCCCTATGACCTTGGGGTCATGACCTGGGCCGACATCAAGAGTCGGACCCTCTATGGACCGAGCCACCCAGGCGCCCCACAACTTAGTTCCAGTTACGAAGTTCTGTGAGACGATTAGGCAGGCAGGATTGAAGGCGCTGAGGGGTGATGGGGACAGTTACTGGCGTTGAGAATACTGGAACCAGAGCTGTGTGTTCTTGAGTCCTTTTGCAATTTTAAAGGAAGGCCCCTTTTTAGGTTTTGGGTATTTAAAGATTCTACATATATGTGAGGTCATATAGTATTTGTCACTCTCTGGCTTATTTTTTTTATGGCCGAATAAGATTCTGTGTGTGTGTGTGTGTGTGTGTGTGTGTGTGTGTGTACGTAGATGTGCACACAACATTTTCTTTATCCATCCATCCATCAGTGGATACTTATGTTGTAAATAATGCTGCAACAAACATGGGGATGGAAATATCTTCTCGAACTAGTGTTTGTATTTCCTTTGGATAAATGCCCTGAAGTGGAATCCCAGGCCATATGGTATTCCTATTTTTAATGTGTTGAGGAACCTCCGTGCTGTTTTCCTCAGTGGCTGCACCAGTTTGCACTCCCACCAACAGTGCACAAGGGTTCCCTTTTCTCCACATTCTCGCCGAACAGATATGTATTTTGTTAACATAAAATTTGTAACGCTATTTGGCAATGCATGTCCTGGGATTTCACTGTCAGCAGCATAGAATCCAGAAAAATTATAACTGGTAGTCACAGCCAGATTTGAAACAAAATGAGTGGATTTTAAAACATTGTTGGAAAATGAAAATTGTTACAGAGCTTCTGAGCCCTTGAAGATGTGAATTAAAAGTTAACTCTCCGATATGTATCCATTTCAAAGTTATACTGTAACTTTTTGTGAAAAATACATAAAAAGTAGGGAGTTTTAGTTTCCACTACCATGTTTCATATATATTTATACATTTTAGTAAACTATAGTGTATTTAATATCTTACACTGTATCCTTCAAGGGTACTTTGTAAAAGTAGCAGATTACTGTCTTCTTTCTTAAATGAACCTTAGCTTTCTAGACCTTCCCATTTACTTGGTAATATTAAAAAAAAAATAGTAACCACGGGGAGGAGAGCTGTGGGTACACGGCATGAGACACCCCTGCCCTTGATGCTTGTGGGCCGACCGTCCCCAACAACATGAGACAGAGGCATTGAGGGCCCGGAACACACAAAAGCAAAAACAGCTACTGACTCAAAAGCAGAGGAAACAGGCTGCAGGTTCTGTGACAGAGGCATGTGCCAGCGAAGTAGACCCATGTGCTGCCTTCAGGTAGGTGGGTCGTGCAGAGACAGACCAGGGGAGAAGTTCACGGGCAGCATTTGTCCGCAAGTGAAGAGAAGCCAGGCTTCCCACGTATTCCGTGGACTTAATTTCAAGAGCCAGGACTGGCTTGGAGCCCAGGAGAAGAAATCTGTTCTTGCAGAATCACGTTTAAGCTGTTTGTGCTTCAGCTTCGGTGACTCCGGCTCATCTGTCGGCCGGCTTGATGTCCAGTGCTGGCACAGGCTGGTCCTTCGTCACAGCACGGAAACTTTGGTGGCAGACGGTCCTTCATAGAATCGAACCGGCCACCCACTTATCCTCTTCAAGTGTGTATACAGTGGGCGTTAGAGACCAGGGATGGGTAGTGCCGTCTTCAGCAGAAATGTGCACATCTCGGGCAACAGTTTTCTTTTGCTCACTGATGACAGGTTTCCATGCCTCACTCACTGGTCTGTCATCATTCTTGCTCTGATGTTTCTTCCTAAAGCTTCACGGGTTGAGGTAGAGATTGAGTCTTTTCCTTTTTGGAGACCTTTTCCTCTCAAGGTAGAGTTCCCACCAAGAGTGTGAATCAAAACTCCAAATTACCGGGGCGCCTGGGTGGCTCAGTCGGTTAAGCGTCCGACTTGCGCTCAGGTCATAATCTTACAGCTCGTGGGTCCGCGTCCCACATCGGGCTCTGTGCTCACAGCTCAGAGCCCGGAGCCTGCTTCTCGGGTCCTGTGTCTCCCTCTCCCTCTCTCTCTGCCCCTCCCCTGCTCACGTTCCGTCTCCCTTAAAAATAAATAAACATCTAAGAAATTATTTTTTTAAAAAATCTCCAACTTACCTTCCTTCATCCTTCTCTTTACCACTGAGCAAGGCTCCTCTAGGCCGCAGAACATGCGTGACAGGTGGCCTTTTGTCGTAACTTGCCTTTGGTATCTTACCTCCGTCCCTGTCAGACCGTGGTGGGGGTTCAGAGTTAGGTCTGTGGGCGAACTGCACGCACGGCAAGCCCTTCCCACTGCACCTTCGTCCTGACGTCTGAGCCTACCTCGAAAGGAAGAGAAAGGCACGGGAGAGCCTGCGGTCGGTGCGGCCCAGGCCAGCCTGAGCCCTGTGCGGCCTCGGGAGTCGGGAAGGCCGGCTGCCCAGCGCTCCGCCCTGTCTCTGCGCATCACCTTGTCCTGTCTCCCGCACAGTTGCTTGATCCGTCTTCCCAAGGCCACCTGCACCCAGCCCCACCCTCCGCCTGGCAGCCTTCAGCTCGTCGTTTGAACGTGTGCGGCTCCAGTTAGGTCTTCTTTTGTGTTGGGAAAACGTGGACCTACCTGCCTGTGACCTCAGACCCTCTGGCTAATGGTGCCCGGAGCTGTCCCTACAGTTCTGCCTTGTGTGGGGCTCCCGGCTTCATTGCTTCCACCGCACCGTTCCTGGGCCGTCGGCCAAAGACGTCTTGCTTCCCCAGGCACGAGAAACACTGGGGTCTGTGCTCTGGAAGGGGCCGGAGCCAGTTCTGCCACATGAGGCCCTTGGGCGAGCTCTCTTGGGCCTTGGCTCTTACTCCTTGGATCAGGATGCTGCTGGATTGTTCCGTGGCGCTTCCTGCCAGAGCTCAGGGGTGCCCGCAGGTCAGGGGCTGGGGCTGGGAAGCCCAGTGCAGTGCTCATTTCCTCAGCCCGGGCGGCGGGCTGTGTGCACACACAAGTTCATGCCTATGCCCACGTATGGTCGGGACCCAGGAAGCTCTCCCACAGCAGACACTGACACAGTCGCCCGGGGGCCCCTGGCTGACTCAGTCGGCAGAGCAGGCAATTCTTGATCTCGGGGTCGTGGGTTTGAGCTCTTCCTGGGTTAGAGATTACTTAAAAAAAAAAAAAATTCATTGGCCCATTCTTTCCTGAAGCACTTTAATTCTCTTTAATGTTTATTTATCTATTGAGAGAGAGCACGAGCACAAGCGGCTGAGGGGAAGAGAGGGAGTGAGAACCCCAAGCGGAGTCCGAGCTGTCAGGGCAGAGCCCCGCGAGGGGCTCGGCCCTGCGACTGTGGGTGACCTGAGCCAGAATCAAGGGTCGGACACTCAACAGACTGAGCCACGCGGGCTCCCCTCCCGAACACACTTCGTGTGTTACATCTGTTTTCCTGTTACTTCCGTTACCAAAAAAAATTGTATATTTTTTCTCAAAAAGGGATTGGACCTAAATTATCATAAGTCACACCCAGGAATTTAGTACGCTTGAGAGAACAGAAACATTTAAAGGTATAATAATAATTTTGTGGTCAAATAGTAACCCAACCAAATATTTATTTGAGGGCCTACAAAGTTACAAGACTATGTAAAAAGGCAGTACTTACTGCTGAGTATGCAGCCCAGTTACGATAACCAAATGCAAAACAAGTATTTTATTATTGGGGCCATTACAGAAAACTAGACCGACCTAAGGGGATATACTAAAATAAAGATGTTTACGGAAGTTCTCAAACTTCACTAAGCAATCAGTATTGAGATCATCTCCTCTTCTGATGAAGTTTTGTTTCTTGGCATTTTGTTAGGTCCCCGTTAATAGTAATAATCTTATATTTCTGCAAAGTTAAACTGTTTAAAAGTTTAGCAGACCAAACCGCTCAAAGTTTAAGGCGAATAGGTGAACATACTTTCTCAGATTACACGCTGCAGAAGAAGTAGCCTCGGACCCAGTTTTTTAGTGTCGTGTAACAAACCATCCCGAAAAGTAATAATGTGTTGCTTATGACGACCGTCTGGCTTGGCTGGCCTCTGCTGGACAGTTCCTCTGCTCCGCGGGGCTTCTCCCGGGGTTCAGTGTAGCTCATTCCGCTGGGGGCTCAGCTCAGGCTGGAGCATCCGAAACGGCGCCACCCACACGCCAGGGCTGCGGCAGGACAGCTGGAGCCACTGAGGCTGGACGGGGCTCTCTCCAGCTCCACAGGGAGCCACAGAGTCAAGACGGAAGCAGCCCGGCCTCTTAAAGGCCAGGCGAGGCTCGGGACTGGCACGGTTATCGGTGGTGGTTCATTCACTGGAGCAAATCCCAGGCCGGCCGCGACCGGAGGGGAGGGCGAGGGACTCGCCTTCCTCCGGGAGCTGCAGCCCGCGTGTCCAGGCGACAGGTGGTTGTCGGTGCTTACTTCTGGACACAGTCGCCGTGTGTGCGTGTGTGTTTGAAAACCAAAGGGAGTTTTGCTATGTGACGTTTCCATGGAGTGTGTGATACCTCTCTCCACCTATCTCCAAAGTGGCAAAATTAAACATCTTTAGCATTTTAGCAAATATCCCTCAAAACCGAGGGATTCCCTTGTGAAATCTTGCTCTTTCACTGGACTCAACTGGGATCTGAAGAATTCGGTCATCTGCCCACAATGATGTAGCTACATAATACCGGCACTTTTACTTTAATGGAACATGGCTTAGGCATAAATAAATATTCTTACTGTGACCTGTCTTTAACAAAAACGCTTCAACATAAAACAAAATTAAGTCAAAACTTTTTTTTCTCATTTTTTTTTTTAATGTTCATTTTTAAGAGAGAGCATGAGCAGGGGAGGGGCAGAAAGAGAGGGAGACACAGAATCCGAAGCAGGCTCCAGGCTCCGAGCTGTCAGCACAGAGCCCGACGCGGGGCCTGAACCCACCAACCTGGAGATCACGACCTGAGCCGAAGTTGGCCGCTTAACCGGCTAAACCGCCCAGGCGCCCCTAACTTTTGATACTTATTAACAAACATTCACCTCAAAGGAGAATTATGGTTTCTATCTCACTGGCCCATTTATCTTTATAATGACTTGTTTTATTTTGGTGCTAGCTCTAGTTATCAAATGCTATTGTATTCATGCTTCTTTCATCATTGGCTGGGTTGCAGCTTTTTCATGTTTGTTTAGTTTTAGGCTAAATTTATTCTTCGTTCCCTACCTCCGAGTTTCTTTTCCCTCTAACGTGCTGAGCAGTTACCCTCCCCGGAGGCACTTGCTGTGTAACTAAGGTGTAGGTGCCGTGGCTTCGTCCAGCAGACCTTTAAGAGGCCACCACCAGGGGCTGATGTTTCTGTGAGTCACACGGATGTGCGGTAGGAGTTGATTTTCTTTTCTTGTACACACATCACCTTTCTAATCTAAAGGTTGCTCCCGTTTGTTCCGCGCCTGACTTTCCAGCCGTCGTTGGAGCGCACACGCACAGAAGCTCTCCTAAGCCCGCGGAGAGCGTGCTTCCTTCTCTGGGAAGTACATACCGTGCAAAGAATGGTGGGAGGTGGGAGGCCGGTCCGCGGGGCTGGCTGGTGACTCACATCCATCCCGCCCCAGGCCTGTGTTTCTGATTAAGGCTTGACAGACTGGCGGCCGGATGCGCTGAAACACTGTGTTCCGCTTTGTTTCCAGAAGAACTCTTGGAAGCATCTGGTTCGGGGAGTGAAAGGCAACAGCAGGCCCTGCTGCAGTGTGTGGGCCTCCCGGGCTGCCTCCTGGCGCTCCCAGGAGCGGCTGTCGCTTCCCTGCTCACCCAGGCACCTTCCCTCCCCTGCGGGCAGGCTTCTTCCAAGGCTACCTCCCCTGCTAGCATTTCTGGATCTTCCTCCCGCTGTTCTCTCAGGAAATCGAGTCTTCTGGATCCCATTCCTTTTTAAGATGGAGAAGAGGAGTACCGCCCAGTTTCAAGGCTGGCTGTGCTGTCTTCTTCCTCGGCAAGCTGAGCAAGTGCCCGTTGGACTTGGGGAGAGAGCGGGTGTTGGAGTCCCGGGACAGCAGTGCTCGGGTGGCCAGAGATGGGGCCTTCAGTGAGCGACGGCCAGACCCTCTCTCCCTCCGTTTTAACTTTGAACTTAAATTGATAGTGGGTATGGGAGGGACTGAGACACAGGCCCACATAGACCCAGCAAGGCCCGAGTTCTACATTTCTAGTTTTTCAGCCAAAATTCATAGCTGGAATGTTAAAATGTTGGGGATATGGCTTTGCTAATGTTGCGAAAATGCTTCCTTACCAGGAAGGAGGTGGGGGAAAGATCTCCGTAGGAAATTCCTTCCTTCATACATGATAACTTTTCACTGAATTTCAATTACTCTCAGTCTTGTGTCGATGCCCATAAAATAACCGAGCTATATAGAGTGTGTGAACCCAACTTTCGTCTTCCTATGAGTTATGAGTCAGAAATTGCAGGAGCATGACTAGGTTTGCAACAGCTCTTCCCCAGAGGACCTGTGAGTGTGAGTGGTGGAGAAAATGCACCCCTTTGAGGGTGACCAGGTCAGGAGAGCAAAGGCACGTGGGGCACATACCTGACCAGACCACAGCCCCTTCCCCGGACCGAGAGCCCATGCGTCTGGGGCCGAGGGACGGCAAAGCTGGTTGCCAGGGAGCCGGTCCCTGGGCAAGGCTGCTGGGGAGGAGGCTCAGAGGGAGGGGCAGGACCTGGACCAGGTGGCGGGATGTCAGGTGGTGACGCAGCTGCAGTGGAGGCCCTGGCCGATCCCAGCGGACGCCGTGGGACGGTCCCAGCGTGGAGCCGCCCCAGGTCCTGCCGGGGCAGTGGGAGAGCGGTGTGGCCACGTGCCCCACCCTCACCCACTTGGCCACTTGTTAAACTGCCTCACCGCAGCCCGTGGCACATCAGACAAGATGTGGGAGATTCCCCCTTTCCAGAATTTGTTGTGGCTAGAAGCCGTTTTCAGTTCTCAGCAGTTTGCTGGTAAAACGTAAGAGGAGAAACCCCTTGGGAGAGACCCCTAAGGTGGAATGCTCTCGCCTTCAGAGCACCGAGCGTCCACCACCCTGGTGTGGGTAAAGCAGACAGACAGAGCTTCTAGACTGGGTGCGGGACGCGGAGGTCGGGGGGAGGCCTGGAAGGGGCAGGTCGAGTGCGCACAGGTTGGGTCTGCAGCAGGGGGCACGGAGCAGTCGCCGTGAAGCTCGTGGGGACCCTGGAGGCGTCTTGTGCCGCAGCTAGCGCGCCTCGTACGACGGCTCCCATCCCAGCACGCGCGGCTGTCTCGAAGGGAAAACTTCGTCCCTGCTGGCGGAGCGTGCCTTTCGTGTGAGACGTTCAGCCCTAACTGAAGCCTTCTAGAGTGTTTTCGGAGAATTCAGTTGTACGTAAGATCTTCTTGGTGCGTGGTGATGGGTGACATAAAGGCATCAAAGTCTTGTCGACGGACGTACCGCTCCGTCTGCGAGTGTTAATAATCAGTGAGTGGTCAGCGGTTCAGAGACACACAGTGGGGCAGCTTTAAGATTTTGTGAACTTCCGTAGCAGAGGCTCCTGAAGAAGGGCCCAGGTATGCAAATTGGGTCACAGAATAAAACTAGGGAGACAGGTTGATTATCACATTCCCAGCCTGCGTTTGGGGGTAGCCCTCGTTGGCGCTTTCCCTGTCTTCCCACACAGCGGGAGGCCTCCCGCCCGGGGAACCCACGGCCTCTCCCGTCTGTCTCCCAGCTGGCGGCTCCCTCCTCCTCGACTGATGTCACGTCACAGTCCCACTCGGCCGTTCCATCACTTAGCCGTCTCTTCCTAGTGTCAGACACAGGACCGGATGCCTGACTGTCCTTCCCGTTAAACTGGGGCCACGTGCTCGCTTCAGGGCAGGGCCGCCCAACCTCGGTCTCATCTCCGCACCCACAGAACGTAGTTACTTTTGAGGGGCAGCCCGAGGTGAAGTGGAGTGGAAGAGATCGGAAGTGTCCGTCGAGACTTGCTGAAAAGAACGCGTTCCCTTCCCCTTTAGAATTATGGGAAGAAGAACAAACGTAAAACCTTGCGCTTTATACTTTTATATCTGTCCCGGGGCGGATCGGTAATAGGAGCACGAGGGACGGAGGAGCACGTGGGGTGGGGCTCAGGGGTGGCGTGGGGACGGGTAAGAGGAAGAGACAGTTCAGAGGCCCCTGAGACATGCGTGTGTGCTGCGGGAGGAAGGGCCAAGGAGGGCCCGTGTGCGCCAGCCCGTGCAGGATGCTTGGAGGTGCAGGCACCTGGCGCACAATATGCTGATGTTTGAGCGCGTACCGTCCCGGAGAAGTGCCCGAGCACTGGGGCAGGATTTGGGCATTCTTGGGGGCACTTTGGTCTGCTGTTGGTGGAATGCAAACTGGTGCAGCCACCCTGGAAGACAGTGTGGAGGCTCCTCAGAAAGTTAAAGAGAGAACTGCCCTATGACCCAGCAATTGACGACTAGGTATATATCCAAAGGATACAAAAATCTAGACTTGAAGAGGTTGCATGCACCCCAAGGTTTATAGCAGCACTTCCAACAATAGCCAAATTAGGGAAAGAGCCCAAGTGCCCATCAACTGATGAATGGATAAAGCAAATGTGGTTTATATATACACGGGAGTACTACTGAGCCATCAAAAAAATAAAATCTTGCCATTTGCGGCAACGTATATGGAGCTAGCGTGTATTATGCTAAGCGAAATAAGTCAGGCAGAGAAAGAAAAATACCGTATGATTTCACCCGTGTGGAATTTAAGAAATACAACAGATGAAAATAAGGGAAGAGAAGGAAAAACAAAATAAAAGCAGAGAGGGAAGCAAACCATAAGAGACTCTTAGCTCGAGAGAAAAAACAGGGTTATGGGGGGGGTCCAGACGGGTGATGGGCATTAAGGAGGGCGCTTGTGGGGAAGAGCATTGGGTGTTGTGTGTAAGTGATGAGTCTCTGGATTCTGCTCCTGAAGCCAAAAAAGGAAACAGAAAAAGAAATGCGGTATGTAATGGCCCCTTGGCTCCACTCTACCCGCTGACCTGTGCCAGGAGGGGCATCCGACCTGCAGGGCAGAGGCCCAGGCCTTCTCCCACCAGGCAGCCCGTCCCTCCCCTCTCCCTGCACCTGTCCCCGCGCAGCCCCAGGGCCACTGCCCGTGGCGACGTTCCAAGCTGCCGGCCTGATGTCTGACAAGCGGAGTCCCCTAGAGAGGGCCAGAGGTCACACAGAGCGACCGCGCGGGCAGCAGGCGGTGCCGGTGGCTGCGTTTAGTGCTCTCTGGCTGGCGTCTGCTGGGGTCTGTTCGCAGTCCGAGGCTGACGCTGAGGCTGGAGGAGAGACGGCGCGCGTGTCCCGGTGGGTTCGGAAATGACCCTGGATCTCCCGCAGCTGTGGGACCTAGCGGTGCCTGCACGCACGGTGGCGTCTCCGAGAGTTGGTGTCGAGGCACCACTGACCTACTAGGTGAGCACGGGGAGCAGACGTCGAGGACGGGACACAGCCAGCCGAGCGGGATTAGTTGGTGGTTCTTGACAAGCACGTTGTCTCATCGGTGTCGCTTGGGCTTTACGAGTTGAAGCACTGCTGTGACCACAGTCGTCGTTTGTGGTCTCCCATTGATCTTGCTCGGTTCAGTTCCTGGATTCAGAGCTCGGTAAACATATAAACGTGGGAGTCGCGAGTGCCCGGGCAACGGGCAGAGGTGGAGAAGGTGTTCATTTGGACTCGGTCGACGGGCAGGCACCGAGGTGGTGCGCGTGTCTGGGGTCCCCCCGAAGGGCGCGGGAGCCGGCGCCCGCGCTTCTGACCCGGCAGGTGGCGCGGTCGGTGCTGACCGAAGGGCTGCGGTTCGGGTCGGCTCCCCCAGTTTCTAAATGGGTGCCAAGAGCTCCAGGGTCATCCTGAGAAGATGCGGCCCTATACCGTGTCTCTCTCCAAGCCGCCGAGAGCTCTCTGCAGCCATGACCTCATCGCATAACATAGCTGTGAGGGGGTGGGGGGGCAGCGTTGCCTCCTGTCTGCGGGTGGGGCATCGCCGTGCTCACCCCGCACCTCTCTCTCCGCAGCCCCGCCGCGCGTCAGGCACTCACCCTGTCGGTCCGAGCTCTGCTTCTAAACCGGGAGCTCTGTCCTTACTGCCGTGGCCCCGTCCGCCTCGCCATGTCTCTTCGGGCCCCTCGGCCCCGGACGCGGCCCCCTCACACGCACCCACACGTCCCACTGCCCGTCCTGCTCTCCGGCACGGCCTCGCTGGGCCCCCCGTCTCGGCCCCTCCCTCCCCCCACTGTCTTGCCGAGTCTCTTGGCATCACCAAGAACGTAGGCACAGGTTACAGCCAACGTGTTTTGTCCTGCCACGCGCTGGGAATATGGCCAGGAACGGGAAACTTGATTTTGCTGTTATGCAAGCACTCAAGTTGTCCCGGCTGATGCGTTGGGTGGGTGGCTACAGCCACGAGTGACGTGGAATCCAGGCCCCAGCGGGTTCTCCCGGTCCTAGAGGAGGAGGAGGCAGACATTCAGACAGACAGATGGGGCCGGTAAAGGTCACGGGTGTGTGATGCCTCGTTCCCAGGGCCGGCAGGAGCACAGATCTGGGTCAGCCTGGACAATGCTTGGTTCGGAGGGCAGGGAGACTGGTGCATTCTCGGTGTCGGGGACAAGTGCTGTTTCCCCAGAGTGGCCCTTGGCCACAACAGCCGCTCTCTGCCCACAACAGCCCCAAGCTGCTTTCTCACTGTCCTGGGGTCTTCCTGCACCCTCAGCCCTTTTCTCTCCTGTCTGAGCCACGGGGTCCCCTTGGCCATGCTCTCCCGCCCCTGAGACCCCCTCTGTGTGTTCCGCCCTCGTCTCCAGGAGGCTGGCCTCCGAGGTGTTCTCTCTTCTGTCCCGTCCATCCTGTTTGCCCACAGCTCTGCTGAGCCGACTCACAGGTGTGTGTTCCCTCCTGTCTCCCGTGCACTCTGGCCTGTCTTAGGCCTCCAGTTCTGCCCCAAACCGATCTCGTGGCTCCGTGTCCCTGCCTTCCAAGAGGGCCAAAACCCGGGGACAGTCGGGCCCAGCCTGTGGCTCCCTCTCTCTCATGTCCCTGCTGGCCCCTCAGCCTGTTCGCCACGCACCCCCCCCCCCCCCGCCCCAGGCCTCTGCTGCTTTGACGGTTCCACCTGCCAAGAATACCTTTCCTCTGCTGTGCCTTCCATCTGCCCAATTTCGGGCCGACCTTGGGGAGCCAGCTGTATTGCCGTCTGTTCCATGAACAGTCAGTCCCTGGTGCCCTCGCTCTGAGCCGGAAGAATCTGTCTCCTCTGACCCTCTTTCCTATTCCCCAACCCTTATCTGCTGTGTCTCCCATGGCGGGTCCAGCTTGTCTCCTGTTCATCTCGCAGGCAGTTTTCGGAGGCCGTGTCCTGTGCTGGGCACTGCTCCAAGGGCTCTTTCGGGGTCTGTCTCTCTCTCCCACTAGACCAGGGGCCCAGCCGCAAGTTCCCAACTACCAGAGCGAGCACCGGGCACTGCGAACAGTAGGCCTTCAGCCAGCTCTTCATAAATGACTCTGGCAACCCTCCCCTCCCCTGGGGGCGGGTCACTCCCTCTCCCAGTTAGCCTGCGGGTGGGCTGGAGCTGCAGCCAGGGTCCCTGACTTCAACTAGTTTTCACGTTAAACTGTTCTAGTCATAGGTTTACCCACAGAGCAGAACTTATCAGTCCAACCGGAAGTTTCCTAAGGAGAAGCAGAACTTAGCTTCTTTCTGGTCCACCGTCAGAACACCTGTTTGTCCGTCACATACTCTCTATAGCCCGTGGTTCAGTGTGCGTTAAGCATTTGTCGTGGGCACCTGAGGGCATCTCATGCAGACATTTCACGGTGCAGGCCCCCAGCAGGCACAGAGAGGTGAACATTGCAGCATCGGAAGTCCCCGAGGGGCTTTGTGGGAAGATGTCATGCGTTTGTACCTCCCAGTGAAGCATCTGTGTGCTCCCCCCCCCCCCCCCCCCCCCGCCCAGGAGATGGCCGGCAGGGCTCTCAAGCAGACTGGCAGCCGGAGCATCGAAGCCGCCCTGGAGTACATCAGCAAGATGGGCTACCTGGACCCCAGGAATGAGCAGATTGTGCGAGTCATTAAGCAGACCTCCCCAGGTGAGCTCAGACCCGCAGCCCTGGGGGAGGGAGATTTGCCATCGAAAAGCACAAATCCGTTTGCAGGAAGGGAGGTTCAGTGTGGCCCTGGTCAACAGATTGTCTCTTGGCACATTGCCCTGCTCTGCACTCAGGGCCTAGAAGGGGAGGCAGCGGGGGCAGATCCTGGGACTTCCCTGGGTGCTCCCTCTCCCCGTGTGAAGTAATCTGGGGTACTTCCTGCGGCCGGTGGCTGCGGACAGGTTTTGTGTTACAGAGGTTGGAAAACTCAGTGGATATTAAAGTTAGGCAACGCGCAGAGTGAGATCTAAAGTGGGCTTTTTACTTTCTCTTGGGCCTGTGAGGGAGTCTGTTTATTAAAAGGAAGGTTTATTTCACGGATTTTTAAAACACGCCTTTTCTCACACCGGAGCCTCAGAGCAGGCTGGCAGGCGCCTCCCTGGGCTGGATGCCACGGTCAGTGGCGCTGGGACAGCCCCCTTAGTGTCCCCCGGGAAGGGCCAGAGGCACCAGCACCAAATGCTCTACCTCACTGGCTGTCAGTGAATGTTCCTCTTAGAGGATGAACAGATGGGAGAATTTTTGGTAGCTGAGGTCCTGAGTGTGATAAGGGACTCACGACATTCAGCCAAAGGAGCTTTCCCACTTCGTCTGTCGAGTGAGAAGTTGTGTCTTCGTTGTTAAACTTTTGTTTTCTCGTTGATAGGAGGCTCGTATTAAACTGCTGCCTGCTGGCAGTCCATTTCCAGATTCTTGGAGTCCCAGGGTCTGTGTTGCCGCAGAGCCCCAAAGGGAAACTGCAGACCCACATCTGTAACGATTCTCTCCTACGTGTGCCTTTGACACATGTTCTTAGCCCAGGAAAACAGGTTGTGGGCTCTGACCCACAAGGCAGCCCGGGTTTGCCAGAGCAGAGTTCAGCCTGCGTCGGGCGGCCTCGAGCGGCGGAAGAGCCTGCGCAGCGGTGTCCGCCCCCAAGGACGCGGCTAGCGCCGGGAGCCGGCCCGCGAGAGCCGTTCCCCTCTAACGCCGTGTCCGCGTTCTTTCCGCTGCAGGGAAGGGCATCGCGCCGGCCCCCGGGCCGCGGAGGCCGAGCTTCGAAGGAACAGGCGACCCCTTCCCGCCCTACCATCAGATGAGCGGGGCAGCCTACGAGGGCAGCGGTCCGCTGGAGGAGGTGCCCCGGCAGTACGTGGACTTTCTTTTCTCCGGAAGCGCGCGCAGCGTGCCCGGCGGCCATCAGCACCAGCCCAAAGGCTACGCGGCCAACCTGGAGTCCGCGGGGATGAGCTTCCCGGTGGCCGCGCCGGCGGGCCAGGCCCTCCCGCTGCAAGGCCCCCCCCTACAGGCCGCACCTGCTGGTGCCGGGGGAGCCGCTGGGCTACGGCCTCCAGCGCAGCCCCTCCTTCCAAAACAAGGAGGCGGGAGCGTACGCGAGCCCGGCCGCCAAGGGCCCCACGGTGCAGGTGCAGCCGGGCGCCGGCCACGCGTTTCCGGCCGCGGGAGCGGCGGCCGGTCTGTACCTGCCCCACCCGCACCACAAGCAGGCCCACCAGGTGCACGTGATGGGCTCCCGGGGCCAGGTGTTCGCCAGCGACAGCCCCCCCCAGAGTCTGATGGCGCCCTCCAGGAACAGTCTCAACGTGGACCTGTACGACCTGAGCGGCGCCCCCGTCCAGCAGTGGCAGGCCTCCACCCTGTCCCGCCGCGACTCTCTGCAGAAGCCGGGCCTGGAGGCACCCCCCCGCCAGCACGTGGCCTTCCTGCCCGAAGGCCCGGTCCCCAGCAGGACCAACTCCTTCAACAGCCACCAGCCGCCCGTGGCCGTGCCCATGCGGGCGGGCGTGCCCGGCAAGACGGAGCCCTCCGTGCCCTCCCCCAACACCATCACGGCCGTGACGGCCGCCCACATCCTGCACCCGGTCAAGAGCGTGAGGGTGATGCGGCCCGAGCCCCAGACGGCCGTGGGGCCCTCGCACCCGGCCTGGGTGCCCGCGCCCGCGCCCGCGCCCGGGGTGGAGGGTCTGGACTCGAAGGACGAGCACTCCCTGCCGCTGGGGGGCGCCGGTGCGTACCCGCTGGACGTGGAGTACGGCGGCCCGGACCTGAGGTGCCCGCCCCCGCCCTACCCCAAGCACCTGCTGCTGCACAGCAAGTCCGAGCAGTACGACGTGGACGGCCTGTGCGCCGGCGTGGAGCAGAGCCTGCGGGGGGGCCCGGCCGCCGAGCCCGCCGACCGGAGCGACAAGAGCCACAAAGGCGCCAAAGGGGAGAGGCCGGGGAAGGATAAAAAGCAGATCCAGACCTCGCCTGTCCCCGTTCGGAAAGCCAGCAGGGACGAGGAGAAGAGGGAGTCGCGCATCAAGAGCTACTCACCGTATGCGTTCAAGTTCTTCATGGAGCAGCACGTGGAGAATGTCATAAAAACCTACCAGCAGAAGGTCAACCGGAGGCTGCAGCTGGAGCAGGAAATGGCGAAAGTAAGCTCTCCTCGGGTTCCCGCCGCCGGCCCGGCTCTTCTCCAAATTGGCGGTGGCGCTCACAGCGGAACCTCTGTTATGCTTCTGCTTTGCCCCGTTATTACAAACGGTTCGCGTCCCGGGGCGATGGTGTGGTTATGGGGCCAACAGCTTGGAGGGACGACCGATGGTGCAGGCTCCGTCACGGGTCCCCCCGGCTCTGTCGGGGGGCCGTGAGCACTGGCCTGACCCAGCCGGTGGGCACGTGACCACGGCGATATTTTTATTTCATTTTCTTTCATTTCATTTTGCTATTTTATTTTACTTATTTGTTTTACTTCCTTTTACTCATTTTATTTTATTTTTTGAGAGAGAGAGTGGGAGAGTGTGTGTGCACATGCAAGCAGGGGAGGGGCAGAGGGGGAGAGAGAGAATCCTAAGCAGGCCCCGTGCTCCGTGCTGCAGCCTAAAGCGGGGCTCAATCCCACAACTTTGGGATTATGACCTGAGCGGAAATCAAAAGTCACACTCAACCGGCTGAGCCACCCAGGCGCCCCAGCAAATAGTATTTTTTTTTTTTTTCAACGTTTTTTTTTTTTTTTTTTTTTTTTATTTTTGGGACAGAGAGAGACAGAGCATGAACGGGGGAGGGGCAGAGAGAGAGGGAGACACAGAATCGGAAACAGGCTCCAGGCTCCGAGCCATCAGCCCAGAGCCTGACGCAGGGCTCGAACTCACAGACCGCGAGATCGTGACCTGGCTGAAGTCGGATGCTTAACCGACTGCGCCACCCAGGCGCCCCTCAGCAAATAGTATTTTAAATATACCTTAGTTGACACTAAACTGCTAGAGAAGGTAATTAATGAAATGATTTAAATTAAAATCTTACAGTAAATTTAAATCACACAAAGCCAGCGATTTCAAATTCTAAAAATCAGATCTGTGCTCTTACTTTCTGCTGCCCCATTTTCATTGACTTTTCTTTGTTCCCATTTTCCCTGAGCTGTTAAAATATTAGATTGCGCTGAGAGTCCGGGGAATGCTGTGGTCTGCTTTGCCAACGGTGTTTGTTTCTAGAGGTTTCCTGAGAGCCTAAAGTCGCCGGTTTTGTCCTCCCTTTAGAGTCCAGATTTGTGTCTACATAAGTAGATGAAGAGCAAACCCAGTTGTTGTCTTGCTTGTAGTATACTGGACCCATATGTGTTCTTGGTTCTGTAAATCGAGTCAGGACCCTCGCGGTTCTCAGCTGTCTCCCGCCCTGGCTGTTTCCTCCCGTGGGCTCCTCTGACGTGACTTCCTTGTTCCCCTTCTCCACAGGCTGGACTCTGTGAAGCTGAACAGGCACAGATGAGGAAGATCCTCTACCAGAAGGAATCTAACTACAACAGGCTGAAGAGGGCCAAAATGGATAAGTCCATGTTTGTGAAAATCAAAACCCTGGGGATCGGTGCCTTTGGAGAAGTGTGCCTTGCTTGTAAGGTGGACACGCACGCCCTCTACGCCATGAAGACCCTCAGGAAGAAGGACGTCCTGAACCGGAATCAGGTGGCCCACGTCAAGGCCGAGAGGGACATCCTGGCTGAGGCAGACAACGAGTGGGTGGTCAAGCTCTACTATTCCTTCCAAGACAAGGACAGCCTGTACTTCGTGATGGACTACATCCCGGGGGGGGACATGATGAGCCTGCTGATCCGGATGGAGGTCTTCCCCGAGCACCTGGCCCGGTTCTACATCGCAGAGTTGACCCTGGCCATTGAGAGCGTCCACAAGATGGGCTTCATCCACCGAGACATCAAGCCAGACAACATTTTGATAGATCTCGATGGTCACATCAAACTGACGGATTTTGGCCTCTGCACTGGGTTCAGGTGGACTCACAATTCCAAATACTACCAGAAAGGTATTGTCCTAGATACGCCGCACCCACCTTCTACGTCTAGATAGGACCAGACTCAGGCAGCTGTTTCGCATCCTGGTGGCTCCTGGTCATTTTGAAATTATCTGTTTAATATGAGTTAGCGTGACCTCCTTTTCTCCCTAAAGCAGTAGCATGGTACGTGTAAAAGAAGTTTTTTGAAGTTAACGGATTTAAGTTTTACTGTAGCATTTTTAGGACAATAGTCTACGGGGTGTCATGGGAACGTGGTTAGGAACCATCACTCTGCCCTTATAAAATGAGCCTTAAAAGTCTCACCACCTCGCAAAGAGTCCTAATAGCGAACGTGAATGTGTCTATAGGCGTCAGTAAGTCCAGGTGAAGGTATAGACTAGGCAGGTTGGGTGTAACTCCATCTGCTGTAGGTCTGCCGGCCATTATCTTATTTATGGCTCAGTTTCTGGAAATAGTGGTCTTAATGCGATGGCTCGGCTTCTGTTACTTTTTTTTAACCCTATTTTTTTTTCTCAGTAATCTCTACACCCAATGTGGAGATCGAACTCACAATCCCAAGATCAAGAGTTGCACGCTGTATGGACTGAGCCAGCCAAGAGCTCTTCTATTTTTTAACTCAAAACTAATACGTTTAACTCGTTCCCATTTTCTGGTATTTCAGTCACTTTTGTTTATCTTTTTTAAATCCTCTCATGCTTTTCCGTGGTTCTCTTGAAACACGTCCTGTCCAACAGGTAGTAGGCTTCTGAGACTGGCCTGAGTATTACGCATGACGTCCCCAAGTTACGTGAGCCTTTCTTCCACAGCATCACACTGCTACCCCGCGTAGCACCCAGCTCGTCATCGCTTCATCTTTTTTTTTTTAAGTTTATGTATTTGTTTTTGAAAGAGAGAGGGAGAGAAAGAGAATCCCAAGCAGGCTTTGTGCTGTCAGCGCAGACCCCGACACGGGGCTCGAACCCACGAACCGTGAGATCACGACCTGAGCTGAAACCAAGAGTCAGATGCTTAGCCAGCTGAGCCACTCGGGCGCCCCTCGTGTGTTCCGTCGTAGTGTTTGTGTTTCCTCACGGCTCCTCGCGGCTCGAGTCTCAGACCCAGGAATCACAGGCCACCCCTGCAGAGCAGTTGGGGAGGATTCTTTCTCTTAACATGCCGGGAGCTGAACCGAATTACTTTCCCCTTTGAAGTTGTGGATTTGCTGCGTTGTTGAACAGTGCAAATTCACCTGGGTTTTTATTCTCTTCTTTGACTGCCGCTGATTCCGGGGTGAAAGGGAGCCACATCAGACAGGACAGCATGGAGCCCAGTGACCTCTGGGACGACGTGTCTAACTGTCGATGTGGAGACCGGCTGAAGACGCTGGAGCAGAGAGCCCGGAAGCAGCACCAGAGGTGTCTGGCCCACTCCCTGGTTGGGACCCCAAATTACATCGCACCGGAAGTGCTGCTACGAAAAGGTACGCGCTTCCGGCCACAGCCACGACCTCTAAGAGTCTCTAGCTCCAGCTTTCTGAGACTCCGAATAGTCTCGTTGTATGTTTATCCTCATGGAAGCCTGAGAGGGAAACGGTTTCCGTAACAAGCAGGCCTCCAGCGCACCGCGCGTCGGTTCTGTAGCTGCTCTTGCTTCCGGCGAGAAAGACGACGGACGTCCGCCGTTAGGCCTACCTCGCTAGCCCCCCCTTGGGCCGGGAAGGGATGGAGTGGGTGTAGGGTGTGGAGTGGGTGTGGGCTTTCCGTCTAGACCCCAAGAGAAATCTCTTCGCACCTGGTTTTTAAGAACCAACCGTGAGGTCACCCGGACACTTCTCGGTCTGCCTGAGCCATACTCTCGCTTTGACTCTTCCTTGCCCGGGCTCCCAGCTGCTCCTACCAAATTCCACTGGTTGTCCAGTATGTCAAAACACAAATAGTGTGTCCCTCCGCTTCTCTCTGCTAGTCCAGGATCGCTGGAGGGTGACATTTGGGGACGGTGGTGCGCATAAAAGTACAAGTGTTCGGTAAGATCGGCCTCCGTGTGGATGCTGTGTTCTACCAACGACGGCATTTGGTTGAGTACAGGAGGAACCTTTCAGTGATCAGTCGCGTGGCTCACGGCCACGGTGTGATACGTCCAGGGATCGGTGACCTGTCCTTTCACACGTGTGGTTTCGGGTCTATGGAGTCTGTTCGGACCCGAGTTTTCTCGGTTGGCCGTGGAAATCCAAGGCAAATCACCTAACCACTCACTCAGAGCCACTGGCGTCACAAGAACTACCTTGAGAGGTGGTTGTGATGATCAGCCTCACCGCCCAGTAACAGCCTCATTCTCTCCTTCCTGTGGCGGCGTCTCCCCCATCCCCTTCCCACTGTCTCTAGCACCCCAACACGTGCAGGAGTCCGGGAACTAGGGGGCAGATTTCCCCTTCTCCCCCACCCCCACCCCCCTGCCTCCAGTGCCAGGCTGGGGTGGAAGGCGTGGGACGGAGGGAGAACAGAGTTGGCAAATGCTGCTGGCGGGTCCCAAGGCCCAGTTCAGGTTAGCGGGGACGAGGTGACACCAAGACTGGAGCATAGCTGGGACTGGGATGCAGAGCTTTGAAGGAAAAGTGAGAGAAGATCAAAGAAAAATGAGCCTGTCGTCCTGCCTCGGTGAGGCTGGTCCTGTCCAAGCCGCAGGGTGCCCCGGCCTCAGCTGCCGCGTCTCGGGAGCTCCGTGACCAAGGGCCTGGCTCTGGTAGCGCCTCATGCTGGGTCTCAGGGGACAGTTGTTTCCTTTGCCAAAGGGCACTCTCTCTCTTCCTCTTCTCGTCCCTCACCTCCTTCCAAAACTGACTTCGCCAGCGTCCCCGGGAAGCCCTCGCGACTGGCCACAGCTGACCGTTCACCAGTGTAGCACTGTTTTTCAGTCAGTACTCTTTTCATTTGTGTCTTTGTGTCCTTTAAGAACCTAAAATCCCGGTTGCAATGTTACTAACAACAATAATAATAATCTTTTAAGATGAAGAAGTCTTATTACAAAAGCATCCCGTGTGTATCACAGACGAATGAGAGAAAATAAGAGGAAATCTGTCAGGTCCCTGGCAGGTGTCCCATCCAGCCTTCTGTTCTGAGCCACAAAGCATGTACGCTGCGTGAACGCGCTTTCCCCCTTCACAGCAAATTAGTATTGGAGACTTTCCCCAAATTCTTCTCTAGGAGTCATGCATGCCCGTGTTGGAATTGAGTGAGCCTTTGTCTTTCAGGGTACACGCAGCTCTGTGACTGGTGGAGTGTTGGCGTGATTCTCTTCGAGATGCTGGTGGGACAGCCACCCTTCTTGGCCCCGACTCCCACGGAGACCCAGCTGAAGGTAGGAACGAAGCAGCCCCGTGCAGGAGGCATGCACCTGCTTGCTGCAAACACGCGTGGTTTTCTGATGAAGCCCCGAATGTCTGGTCAACGTTGGACCTTTTATTCTGAGTAGCGTAGGAGCGTCAGTTGCATGCTGTCAAAGTGTTACTGTTATCAGCTCTATAAAATTTTTGTTTAATCAAGTGAAGCCGCACCGTTAGACCCGTGTACCTCCATTTTCTGTCGCCACCTGTGCCTACCGGGCAAAAGACACTGAAACCTTTAGGAACTGGATTTAAAGAAATCCGTTGTTTGGATGTTTTATCAACAGTAATCTGTTCGCAGATTATCAACTATGCGGTCAGGCTTGCAGTACGTATTTCTAATATTAATTTGAAATAGTTAAGTCCTCTGTCCACCATTTAATACTAAATAGTTTTAGAATGATAGCTATTTAGGAGCACCTGGGCGGCTCAGTCAGGCATCCGACTTCGGCCTGGGTCATGATCTCACGGTTCATGAGTTCAAGCCCCACGTTAGGCTCTGTGCTATCAGGGCGGAGCCTGCTTTGGATCCTGTGTCCCCCTTTCTCTCTCTGCCCCTTCCCTGCTCGCCTGCTCGTGCTCTCTCTAAAGTAAATAAGCATTTAAAAGGAGTGATAGCCATTTGTCCTCTGATATAAATGAGTTGATTACTTAAGAAGGATTGAATTGAGAATCTGATAGAATCTTTGGAACCTCTTTTTTTTTTTTTTTTTTGGAGAGAAGAGCATGTGTGTGTGAGCAGGGCAGGGGGAGAGAGAGACAGAGAGAGAGAGAGAATGAATCTTAAACAGACTCCACACCCAGCACAGAGCCCAGTGCGGGGCTCCGTCTTGAGACCTTGAGATCATGACCTGAGCCAAAATCAAGAGTCGGACACTTAACCGACTGAGCCGCCCAGGCGCCCCTGGTACTTCTTTGAACTTACCCACCAGCATGCGTGTTTACTAACAATTCCGTGAAGTATTCGTGTGTCCCAGAGTCTGTGTTAGACCCTAAATTAATGATCCCTTATTTAGCAAAACCCTAAATGAAGGCTTAGTTTCCACTCTGGTAACAATAAAATTGGAATTTGACATTATCTGCATCCTAATTGAATTGCCAAACCAGCCACTAATTTACTAATTTGCCTGCGTGATGATAACCCAATATTTTTATTGTGATAAAATTTACCACTTTAACCGGCTTTAATTTTACAGCCCAGTGGCATTAAGTGCACTCACAGTGTTGTGCGACTCTAACCGCTACCTGTCTCCAGATACTTTGATCCTCCCAAACAGAAACTGTACCCAGGGAACAGCAGCTCCCCATTCCTGCCTCCTCCGGACCCCGTAACCCCTCTTCTGGTCTCTGGGAAGTTGCCTGTTCGAGGCACCTCATTTCACGACTGGCTTCTTTCCCTGAGCATCATGTCCTCAGAGTTCATCCACGTTGTAGCATGTGTCACAACTTCCTTCCTTGCTGAGGCTGAGGAATATTCCGTTGTGTGTGTAAACCACATTTATTTACCCGTCATTTGGTGGTGCACACTTGGGTCGTTTCTACCTTTCGGCTGACGCGAAGAACGTATTCAAGAATCTGCGTCCCTGCTCTCATTTTTGCAGCTTTATACCCAGAAGTGCGATGGCCAGATCACAGGGTCATTCTGTGTTTAACGTTTTGAGGAGCCACCAAACTGTTTGGTACAGTGGCTGCCTGATCGTACACGTCCGTCACCAGTGCACGGGGTTCCAGTCTCTTCCGTCTTCATCGACTTCCTTTAAGTTGTCATCCTGTGGGTGTGAGGTGGTATCTTATTGTGGCTCTGATTTATATTTCCCTGATGATTAGCAACTGAGCCTTTGTTCGTGTGCTTATTGGACATCTGTACATCTTCTTTGGAGAATGTCTATTTAAGTCTTTTGCCCTTTTTAAATCGTTGTTTTTGTTGTTGAATTGTAGGAGTTCTTTATATATTCTGGACATTAATCCCTGATCAGAGAAACACTTTGCAAATATATTTTCCCATTCTGGGAGTTACCTTTCCACTCTGTTCATGGTGTCCTTTGGTGCATAAAAGTTTGAAATTTTGCTGAAGTCCGTTTCAGGTACTTTTTTGTTGCCTGTGCTTTTGGTGTCTTCCAAGAGATCATTGCCATATCTAATGTCATGAGTATTTTCCCATTTTCTTCTATGACTTTTACAGTTTTCTGTTACAGTTCTATGACTAGAACATCTACTCAAGTTCAGACCAGCCCCCCGACCTATACACTCAGCTACCTCCATGCCTCACCCAGTGCCCCCTCACCCCGGCCCGTAGCCCATTAGTTTGGCCTTGCTTTACCCCGACTCTGAGTATAGATGATAAAGAAGGCCCTTCGGTTTCCTCTTCACGGTAGCCACGTTTCGTAACCAGTATATTTGCCGAACATGTCGATGGCTAGTCTGTGCAGTTGACTGTGAACATGAGGCGAAGGCCACAGGGCCAGCACCTTTATTCTCCTTGTCTGTAGGGTTGCCTTGTTTGTTTGTTTGTTTAACTGACACTCCAGCTGAACATGTCTCAGCCGGAAGTACTGAATGAGAACCGTGATGATTCTCCCAGAGGGTCAGCCTCTTCGTTCTTACGGAAATCACAAAATTCTCCCGCTGACGTGTATTCCTGATCCAAGAAAATCCGTGTCTTTTGGTCTGTATTTGGCTTCATGCCCCTCTGCCTCAGCCGGTGAGCCCCTTCCTCGGCGGCACTGGCCTTTGACAGCTGCTCAGGGTGGCGCCGGTGCTCCTGTTCTAATCGTTCTCCCATCACGAAGGTGAAAGTATTTAAAAGCCACCTCGTCACGTAGGCTCACAACGGCCTCACGTTGACCGTGAAAAGCGCACAGAGAGGAAAACTTTGGTTCTGTCGTCTCTGCAGGTGATAAACTGGGAGAACACGCTCCACATTCCAGCCCAGGTCAAGCTGAGCGCCGAAGCCCGGGACCTTATCACCAAACTGTGCTGTGCTGCTGACCAGCGCCTGGGGAGGAACGGGGCCGACGATCTGAAGGCCCACCCCTTCTTCGGGGCCATCGACTTCTCCAGTGACATCCGGAAGCAGCCGGCCCCCTATGTGCCCAAGATCAGCCACCCCATGGACACCTCCAACTTTGACCCCGTAGACGAAGAGAGCCCTTGGAACGACGCTAGCGAAGACAGCACTAAGGCCTGGGACACGCTCACCTCTCCCAACAACAAACACCCTGAGCACGCATTTTACGAATTCACTTTCCGGAGGTTCTTTGATGACAACGGCTATCCCTTTAGGTGCCCAAAGCCTTCGGGAGCAGACGCTTCACAGGCCGAGGACTCTGACGTGGAAAATTCCGATACGGGGGATCAGACCGAAGGGTGCCAGCCAGTGTATGTGTAGACTCCGCTCCGCCGACGCTCTGCCTCCGCGGGGGCCCGGGGGGCCCGCAGCCGGTCTCCCCGCAGGCCCGGTGGACAGCTCAGCTCAGCCTCGTTCAAGGTGGGTTGAGTCTGGCAGCGGAAGTTCTGGTCTTCGCCAAAACCCCCAAAAGAAACAAGAAAGCTTTTTACTCGAGGACTCAAGCCTAACAGGTTCCGAATGATGGGGGTGGGGGGCGGGTGTCAACATTGCTTTCAATTGGCTTTCGAGGACCTTCACTGCATTAAAACAATATTTTTAAAACTTAGTACAGTTTAGAAAGAGCACTTATTTTGTTTATAGCCATTTTCTTACTAAATTATAGGGATTAACTTTGACAAATCATGCTGCTGTTATTTTCTACATTTGTATTTTATCCATAGCACTTATTCACATTTAGGAAAAGACATAAAAACTGAAGAACATGTGATAAGAAATCTCTGTGCAATAACGTGTAAAAAAAAAAAAAAAGATAACACTGTTCTGATATTACTGATGCCATTTTATTCACACAATGGTTTTTGTTTTATATTTTTTCCCACATTTCAAAATTGTGATATAATGTTAAAAGCTGCTTTTTTTTTTTTTTTTTTTTTTTTTTTTTGCTTTTTGCATATTATAGTATAATAGAAAGTGTGAGCAAGGTGATCATGTGGGTGTGATTTCAGATGTCTGGTGTGTAGAGAGTACTGCATGAGCAGGGTTTTTCTATTATAAAATTACCATATCTTGCCATTCACAGCAGGTTCTGTGAATATGTTTTTACTGAGTATCTTTAAATGAGATGTTCTAGACAGTGTGCTGATAATGTATCGTGTGGGTGACTTCTTCGCTATGATTGTAACCCTTACTGTTTTGTTAAAGAAACGCAGATGTGTAACAGAAGCGATCTTTGTGTGTGTGTCTTGGGGGGCAAACTTCAACATTTGTCATATACTAAACTCGTATACATCAAAAGGGATTAATTTAGCCATGCCAAAAATTTTAAGTTCATCCTGGGACTGTGTCCGTTTCGCTCGTCCGGACACTCTCACTGGCATCGCTGACACGTGGAACCCAGTGGCTGCGACCTACTGCCACTGAGAGGTTTCGTGACGTCGTTCCTCCTGTGGTCTTGGACAGCTGAGGTATTGCTACCAGGATGAAATTTAGTTCTTCCACATTTGTGTGTGTGTGTGTGTGTGTGCGTGTGCTTTGAAGTATCAAACTTAACTGGGTTTTAACAGTACATTTTTCTAATCTTTGTAAAACAGCAAGGATTATTCAAAGTGACATTGGAATAAAAAAAAAAAAATGAAGCCATACATATTTTCTTAGAAGTGTAGATGTATATATAACTACATAGATAAACACACCAAATATTCCTTTTTTCAAATTAGTATGATTTCTATTTAAAGTGATTTATATCTGAGTTAAAAGTTCAATTCTTTTTTGCTTTTTAAAAACCTGACGCATTGTATTTTTCATTATATTATTCCACATATTTTTCCTCGAAGTTTTTAGCATAACGTATCCATTATTTAGTGTATATCTAGGCAACAACACTTATAAGTTTATCAGTGTCTAAACGAAACAAACAAACAAAACTGTACTGGTTTACATTGTATGAATGGCAAATTCTGAAGTCTGCTGTGCTTGTACTGTGACTCAGTATTTTCGCTATTTTGTAGTAAAGCCCGTTATTTACAGCGCTCTGACATACTTTCATGTGGTAGGTTCTTTCTCAGGAACTCAATTTAACTATTATTTATTGATATATCATTGCCTTTGAAAAGCTTCTACTGGCACAATTTATTATTAAAAGTTTGAATCCAAATCCCTTGATGTCACGTCGTGCTGAATTTGTAACTTCCCGCTTTAATCTGTGACTTGCTTCCCAGTGACCCGTGTGCAGCTAGGGTTGCCAGCTGCTGGAGGCACTGTCACGAGAGGGGAGGGACGGGCGCCGCCCAGACCGGGGTTGGGCGGGGGGGGGGGGGGAAGCTGGCTCAGGAAGGAAGGGTCTGAGGTGTGGCAAAAATGGGCTTTCAGTTTATACACAAGAAGCCGAAGCCCAGCGGATCGAGTGAGATACTGAATGTGTCTGGCGGGTGATGAAATCAATCATAATACGAGCCGATCCCCCTGCATGAAGTGCTCAAATGGAGAGGGAACGGTGTAGTGCCCTGACCTTAGGTTTAAAATGGTTGGTGGAGGGGCGTCCGGGGGGCTCAGTCGGTTGAGCCTCCGACTTCGGCTCAGGTCATGATCTCGCGGTCCGTGGGTTCAAGCCCAGTGTCGGGCTCTGGGCTGACGGCTCGGGGCCTGGGGCCTGCTTCCGATTCTGTGTCTCCTCCTCCCTCTGCCCCTCCCCTGCTCATGCTGTCTCCCTCTGTCTCTCAATAATAAATAAACGTTAAAAAATAATAATAAACATTTAAAAAATTAAAATAAAATGGTTGGTGGAATTTCAGAAAAGATAATAGTTTCTTTTCTTTGGGTTAATCTTTTGAGTAGGTACAATCACATGATTTAAAAATCAAAACATGTGGGAGCACCGGGGTGGCTCAGTCGGTTGAGCGTCTGACTTCGGCCCAGGTCATGATCTCATGGTTTGTGAGTTCGAGCCCTGCGTTGGGCTCTGTGTTGTTGGCACAGAGCCTGTTTTGGATCCTCTGTCCCCCCCTCTCGCCCCTCCCCCACTCGCACGCGCGCGCGCGCGCGCGCTCTCTCTCTCTCTCGAAAATCAATAAACGTTAAAAAAAGAAAAAAAATCAAACGTGTAAAAAGGATATACGATGAAATGTCTCCTACTCCTTGTCTCAGCCATTGAGTTCACCTCTCAGTTTATCGTGTCCTTAGAGAAAGGACACCTGTCACGCACACACAGCGCAAGGAAACACATATGCACGTATATTTTGCCCCACCTGCACAAATGCGAGAACGTTTCGTGTACTTTTCTGCATCTGTTTCCTTCACTCGGCAATCCGAGCCCGCACTTACAGAAACTTGTCATGCTTTATTATACCGCCTGGTATTTCTCATCACAAGTGTACTGTGAGTAATAAAGTCCTGTGTGTCTGATCCTGGAGTCCCTTGTCTGATTTCAGGATTCATGAAGGAGTAATAGACTGACTTCTTAGCTCATAAGTAGGGTAAAAGCAAATCTTTCACCTGCCTACAGGTATTATGCCAGTATGTACTCCCAATAAAAATAAACAAGAGTATTTACTTACTGCCTTGCCAAATGCACTGTGTATTACCAACCTTTTTGATCTTTGTCCATTGACTAGATTAAAGTGTGTGTGTGTGTGTGTGTGTGTGCCTTTGATATACTTTTGCTTGATGTTCCTCTTATTTTGAAAGAGGTAGAACATATTTGTGTATGCTTAATATTCATTTGAATAGCCTTAAAAAGCAATGGTCCTAATGTTATGCACTTTTCGAGTGGCGGCCCCTAAGGGAATCCCAGAAGATTTCCCTTCGCTTCTCACTCTTCAACTTCTCCTTCCTGCTCAGCTAAAGTGAATTGTTTAACTGGGCTGATGGCCAGATAACAGATTACCGCGAACAGACTGCTTCAGTGTTTTTGACAAATTCCATAGGAAGTGAATACTCCGCTCAGGATGTTGCAAGGACACAGCCAGGCCCGGCTTCAGTGCGTCCGTGGTCATTGCTGGGTGTGATTGGAGTGCATTGAGGGAACAAATACCACATTCCTTCGAAGTTTCCTTCTTCGCACTTGGCACGTTATGTGTCCCTTGGTAAATCTAAACACAAATCACGGAGAGAAAGATGCTATCCAGCGTGGCAGACTTCCTCCGAACGTCCTGTGGTCCAAACCATTATTCAGTTGGAAATTTTTAAGGTGGAGTTTATCAAACTCATCCTACGTCTTCCAGATTTTACTTACAAACCACCTTTAAAGCCCCGGTACTTCATTAATATCTTATTTCCACTGGCAAAAATTCAGCATAATATAAAAAAAGATCTTTGTGCATGTTTGTAAGTAGTACTATGCTGGCGTTATTAACCATTAATTATATTGTTTTCCATCAGTAAAGAACTTTTCCTTAGTAAGAGAATTTCAGTTTGCAAAAATGGCAGCTTAAAGTTACGGGGCAAAATGTGCTTATTCATTGTAGAAAGGAAGAAACATTCTATTGTTGTTGAACATTGAGATGAAATACATAGGGCCCACGGTTAAAGGGAACACATTAGCTTGAATGGCAACTTTGTTTTTCTTTTGCAACTCACATCAGACAATTGAAAACTGTTTTCACCATCAAACATACTTTAGAAAGCTCCAGAAGGAAAGCCTGCTGCATTTACCGATAGTTTTGCTGACCGTGCCTTTCCTCCCGATGTTCTGAGGTTTTTTTATTTTTTCCTTTCTTGTTAGAAAATGTCCTTTATCCACTCTTTTAGGGTTAGGTCAACTGGCGACATATTTTCTTGTTTCCTTCGTCCGAGAATGTCTTCCTTTCCCCTTTTGCTCTGAAAGATATTTTAGGTATGTCTAAATTCGAGCTATAATGCTATTTTGGATGTAGGATTCTAGATTGATAGCTGTTCTTTCAGCATGTGACAAAGAGCGTGTCACTTCCTTCCAGCCTGCATGGTCTCTGATGACAATCTGTTGTCATTCTATTTTCCTTCTAGACACCAGGTGTTTTTCTCTGACTGCTTTCAACATGTTTTCTCTGATTGCTTTTCAGAAGTTTAATTATGATATGTGTTGGCTTGGATTTCCTTGGGTTTACCTGGTTTGTGGTTCACTCAGATTCTTTTTTTTTTTTTTTTTTTTTTTTTTTGGGAGAGAGGGAGAGAGAGCTGGGGAGGCACAGAGAAAGGGAGACACAGAGTCCGAAGCAGGTTCCAGGCTCCAAGCTGTCAGCACAGAGCCCCGTGTGGGGCTCGAACTCACGAACAGTGAAATCATGACCTGAGCCGAAGTCAGAGGCTCAGCTGACTGAGCCACCCAGGCGCCCCGCACTCAGATTCTTGAGCATGCAGGTTCATTTCTCTTGCCAAAGTTTTGAGTTCCTGGCCATTGTTTCATCGGTTGCTTTTTCATCCCTGCCCCACTTCTCATCTCCTTACAGTTCTCCGAGGACACAAGTATTACATCTTTTGTTATCCCCGAGGCTCTGTTCCTTCCCCACCCCCATCTCTGTGCTGTTGTTCAGGTTGGATAATTTCTATTGTTCTATCTTTTAGTTCACAGGTTCTTTCCTCTGTCCTTCCATTCTACTCTTGAGCCCATCCACCGAGCTCTTTATTTTAGTTATCGTATTTTTTAGTTCAAAAAGTTCCGTTTCATTCTTCTTTATATCTTCTACTTTTTTGCTGAAGCTTTCATTTTTTAAGAAGCGTGGTTGCTCTTTGAAGTGTTTATTATCTTAGACAAGTCTGATATCTCAGTGTTGTCGTCTATTGATTTTTTTTTAAAGATCTTACTGTTTCTTGTTGTGATAAATGATACTCCCCTGAAACCTGGCCATTTTGCATCATGATCCGAGACTTTGGATCTTCTGTGTGGCTGTCATTGACACTGCTCTGGTAGGAAAGAGGGCCATACTGCCTCCTTATTGCCTGGTGGAGATAGAAGCCGCCACTTGGCCTCTTTGGATGCTCAGGGACAGAGAAGTCTCATCGTTACTGCTGAGCAGGGGTGCAGTACCTGCCGTCCAAGCTGTGTCCGCTGACATCACGTCAGGGTGTCCTCATCAACACCAAGCAGTCCTGTCGCCGGCAGAAGGCCTTCTCTGACACCACCCTAGTGACAGAGAGAAAAGGGTGCCTCATTATGGTGACATAGGTATCCAAGTCCAGTGTCCCCACGTTTTCCACTTAGACTGCCAAGTTGGGGAAGGCGTTACCAGCCAACGGGGATGAACATCTCAGCATCCTGCTAGGAGTTCTCTGAAATCACCCCAGCAGGAAGCCTCATCTCAGTCTTGCGAGGGTGGAACTCCAGGCTCGCCCACTCTGCCTTTGCTGGCATGGCATTTTAGGATAAGTATGTGGTGCCACCGTTTTTTCTGTGGCAGTTGGCCGGAGTAGAGCAGTTATGGTGTAAAAGCCGTCTTGCTAGTCTACCCTATTCTTTCTCCTTTGGTGGAGAGAGCAGATCCTCGTTGGGACCCTTTTTGTCTGTGCTTGTTGGCATTCCAATTTGCTGACTTCTTTAGCTTCAAGTCTGGATCATTGAGGCAGAAGGAAAACCAGGGAATTCACCACTGTGTCATTCCTTGGGTACGAGGTCCCTAGCTGTTCTTCCTCCTCCTTTCCTCCTTTCAGTGTCTTTTGTTTCTTTTATGTATAATGTCTAAGAGTTTTACTTGTACTTAGTGGAAGGAATAGGGAAAAGTATGTCTACGCCATCTGGAAGAGGAAGTGGGTCGCAATTGCAATTTCAGTTTTAACCAACGAAAACTCGGTATTCAGTTCCTCAGTCACGCCAGCCACATTTCACATGCTCAGTAGCGACATGTGGTTAATGGCTGCCATATTGGATAGCTCAGATCCGAGAGAACAGTTCTCTAGTTTTGCATTAATCCCCGCATCGACAAACATCTTGCTGAATTTTAAGATAGGTAAGTTGCCCTTCATCTCTTACGTGTCATTTACACTTGGGCAAGGGAGAGACCACATTATTCCTCAAGGAGCAGAGTTAACTAAAAATCTACAGGGCGTCCCAACTTGTCTTTGGTTCATCAGCATCATTGCCTATTCCTTTGCTGCTTTGCTGCTCTGACTATGTGGTACTTCCCAGCATCGCTGTTTTCCTATTTCTTGAAGCTGGTGCCTAATGTCTCCAAAAGGATCATGACAGTTTGTAGAAATAAGACAAGAATAGCAGATACGTAGCACATCTACCACAGCAATCTCTTACTTTTCTTGCCAGACGTCACTAATCAATCAAGATACACCTTCCAGCTGAACCCAGACTCGGCCTCAAAATCCAACTCAGTGCTTGGAGTAAATCTTATCGATTGATCAAACTAGGTACTTGAGATAATACCTAGTTGCCACTCTCGGCGTAATAACGCCAACCTCTTAACTTCCTCTCTTTCTCCTTTGACCTTATCGTCCCTTACCTCTTGTGAAAGCCTCGACACTCATTTATTTCTTTCCACTGGCCTCTAACTCCTACACCAACAGGATTAAAGGTGTCTACATATTCCCTGTCTCTAAAAATGAACTGGCTTTAATTGATGCCTCTGTCTCTTTTGTTTTTAAATTTCTGAAGCAGGATCATATACGTGAAAGAGTCTTAGGTAGGGAGTCTGGGGTTTTTTGATTCTAAAGCCCAGCTTTGTATAACTTTGGGTAAGTTAGAACTTCTGCAGATTTATTAGTAACATGGGTCAGAGAGAGTCCAATTTTTAAATTCTTCTTAAGAATTAGTGGCTTCTAAGAGTTGTCTCAGAGGCTGCTAGGGCAAGAGGGCCTCTGCCCCCTGCTTCTGTCATATATTAGCTGTGCTTTTATCTTGCATGAGATTTCCCAAAAAAGCAGTCTAAACAAAACAAGTTTTAAGACCACTGGTTTCAATGATGAGTACTGTCTTTTCTTTTTTGTTTAAAGCTAATTTTAAATTTTATAGACAATAAATGTGTATAGTTTTTAAAAAGTTGTATGACTAAAAAAAAAGTCTCTGTCCATCTCTTGCCATTTCTTGCTCCCCAAACACAACCCCCATGTCTTCCATGTTATTTCTTCTAGCATTTCCATCATTTGTAATAAACTTTTAATGCTATTGCTTGACTTACTTATTTCAACTGTTTTTTATCAATAGCATTTCCTGCTGATTCTCTTACAGTCCTCTTCCCAACCTCTGTTTCCTAATAGAGTTCGATCACAATTTTTAAATCAATTGTCAATGGAAATATTACTACTAAGACTACGCTAAGTAGCCTTGGAGCCGAACACTATATTGTGACTATGTTTCTCTTCTTATAGAAATTTTGTCCCCTCTTGTTCTTAATAACTACCTCATTTTTCCATTTGCTTTGTTTTCTTTGAACCTACAGGTGTTTTTGTCTGTCCATCCGCCCTTTTCTCCTCCCTCCCTTCCTTTCTCCCTCCCTCGCTCCCTTCCTTCTTCCCTTCCTTCCTTCCTTCCCAGTCACTGCAACAGATCTGCCAAATGCCAGCCTGTGTTCCAGGAGCACAAATGCTTTGTCCACCTCCTCCCAGTCTGCACCGGCTGCTCTCCAAACCCGACAAGCGGCTGTCGTCTTGGGAGTTCTCTTTGTCACTTTCCTGTGCCGGATCCCATTTTTGCCAAAAGCTGTATCTTCGTTTTGCAGGATTTATACCTAAAAAACGTTCAGAATCCTTGCTTGTCTGAAAATACCCCTTTGGTACTTGATTGAAAATATGGGTACGCATAAAATTCCAGGATGAAAATTCGCACGCATTTGGAAGGCGTTCATCCTTTGTTTCCTGCTTCGGCTGTTGCTGTCAGCAGTCTGATGCCGTTGGGATTCTCAGTCCTGTATGAGTGGCCTTCTATCTCTGTCTCTGGAAGGATTTAGAGTCACGTCTGTATACCCAGCGCTCTCCACTTGATGATGACATTCCTTGATATACGCTGTTTTTCATTGATTATCCTGAACACACGGAGCTTTCAACCTAGAGGCTTGTGCCCTTCAGTTCTGGGAAGTTTCCTTGTGTTACTGTGAATTTTATTCACTTTGTTCTCGAACTCCCATATGTTGGGACTCCTCAATTTATCCTCCGATTTTCTTGTTTATATGCCATCATGTCTTTTGATTCCACTTTCTAGAAGAGTTCATTGACATTATCTTGCAGATTTCATATTAAACTTTGGGGGTGGAGGGGCAAGCAATATCTTTTTAATTCCCAAGAGTTCATTCTTAATCTCTAAGAAACCTTTTCTTGTTTTATGTCTTCAGTATTAGTGTTTTTTTCTAATGTTTATTTTTGACACAGAGAGACAGAGCATTAGTGGGGGAGGGGCAGAGAGAGAGGGAGACACAGAATCCAAAGCAGACTCCAGGCCCCCAGCTGTCAGCACAGAGCCCAACGTGGGGCTTGAACTCATGGACCACGAGATCATGACCTGAGCCAAAGTCGGACGCTCAACCGACTCAGCCACCCGGGTGCCCCTCAGTATTAGTGTTTATTAGCCCTCTTATTATTTTCAGGGTTTTCTGTGGTTTCCCAAGCTGTCTCTGGGTGCCTTTTTGCTGCTTGCTTCTTTGTTTTCCTCTATTCTTTCTCTTTCATGTTGGAAGCTTTCCTTCTGACTCTGGCCATCTTTTTCTTTCTTTTTTTTTTTTTTTAAGTAGCTTTAGAGGCACCTGGTGGCTCAGTCAGTGGAGCATGCGATTCTCGATCTTGGAGTTGTGAGTTCAGGCCCCACAATGGGTGCAGAGACTGCTTAAAGTCTTTAAAGGCAAGTCCCCCTTAATGAAATATAATTCACATAAATCCATAAAATCCACCCATTTAAAGTCCAAAATTAACGTTTTTAGGATATTCACAGTTGCACAAACGTCACCATAATTTCGTAACATTTTAGTTGTCATCGCGAGGGAAACCCTGTTCCCTTTGGCGATCACTCCCATTTTTTGTCCCCATCCAGGTGCCCACGCTCGGCAATCGCTAATCTGCTTCCTGTCTCTACGGCTTTGCCTGTTCCGGACATTTCATGCTAATAGAGTCATACAATCTATGGCTTTTGGCGACTGGCTTCTTTCGCTCAGCATAATGCTTTAAAGGTTCATCCATGTTGTAGTACGTGTCATTCCTTTGCATTGCAAATAATATTGCATTATGCAGATTTACCCCGTTCTATTTATCCTGTTTATCTATCAGTTGATGAACATTTGGGTTATTTCTACTTTTTGGCTGTTTAGAATAATACTGCTATGAGCATTCGTGAACAAGTTTTTGTGTGGATGTGTGGCTTCATTTCTTTTGGGTATGTGCTGGTGGTGGAAAGGCTGATGCAAATGGTAAGTCTGTAACTGACCTTTGGTGGAACGGCCAGACTGTTTTCCAAGCCACTGCGGGGTTTCACGTTCCCACCGGCAACGTATGAGGGCTCCAACTCCTTTGCAATGTCATCAATACCTGTTACTATCCATCATTTTTGTTATAGCCATCCTGACAGGTATGGAGTAGTATCGTTGTGGGTTTGATTTGTAGTTCCCTAGTGACTAAGGATGTTAGCCTCTTTTCACGTGCTTAGTGGCCATCTTTTTATCTTCTTTGGAGAAGCGTCTCTTCAAATTTCTCGCCCATTTTAAAATTGGACTATTGCTTTTTCCTTATTGAGTTGTAAGAGTTCTTTATTATATTCTAGAGACAAGAGCCTTATCAGAAATACGGTTTGCAGATACCTTCCATTCTGGGAAATGTGTTGTCTTTTCACTTTTTAAAAAAAATTTTAATGTTTATTTATTTTGAGACAGAGAGAGAGGGAGGGAGAGAGAGAGAGCATTAGTAGGGAAGGGGCAGAGAGGAGGAGACACAGAATCCGAAGCAGGCGCCAAGCTCTGAGCCGTCAGCACAGAGCCCAGTGCGGGCTCAAATCCATAAACTGTGAGCCCATGACCTAAGCTGAAGTCGGACACTTAACCATCTGAGCCACCCAGACGCCCCTGTCTTTTCACTTTTTTGACGGTATTCTTTGATGCCCCTAAATGTTTCATTTTGACAAAGTTCAATTTATTTATTTTTTATTTTGGTGGGTTTGCTTTTGGTGTCGTATCTAAGAAGGCTTTGCCTGGCCCAGAGTCATGAAAATTTGCTCCTATATTTTCTTTAAATTTTTTTTTAATTTAGCCCTTACATTTCGCTCTATGATTTATTTTCAATTTATTTGTGTGTATGGTGAGATGAAGGGCTATGATTTCATTAGTATGCTTGTGAATGTCAACCATTTGTTGAAAAGACTATTCTTTTCCCATTGGATTGTCTTATTAGCATTCTTGCCAAAGATTAACTGACCATAAATTTAAAGATTTATTTTTGGACTCTCCAGTATATTTAATGAACGATGCACCTTTCCTTTTGCTATCCATTCTTGTTCAAAGTATCAAGCACTCCTGAAATCATTGTTGCACCATGTGCTAACTTGGATACGGTTATAAAAAGAAAAATGTTTTATTTATTCTAAATTATAGGAAGAAAAGTAATTCTAAATTATGGGAAGAAAAAATAAAATAAAGTATCAAGCACTGAGGGTGACTAGGAGCTCCACTTGGGGTGTGTGTGTGTGTGTGTGTGTGTGTGTGTGTGTGTTATTTATGACTCTGAGGTTTTTCTGTATTTGCAGAAAAGTCTTCACTTGCCTTGCCTGTTGGTGGTTATACAACCAAGTGCAGGCATTCTGTGGACCTAGAACCTAGCAGAGATGGCTCAGAATGTCTCTCTCTCTCTCTCTCTCTCTCTCTCTCTCTCTACCTTGAGATCTCTACCTCTGTTGCATGTACATTGGCCATATTCTCCCTCCTGGGTCAGGAATCTTTTGCAGTGAGGAAGCTTGAAGGCTCTCCATTACTCAGCATCTGGCAGGGCCAGGATATTTATTATCCTGGATTCTCACACAAACCATCGGACCCTCTTTAGTGAGTATCTATTCCTTTGCCCTCAGCTTGTACCAAGAGGCCTAGTTATTCCCTCAGGGCCAAAAGTAACCAGCTTCTTAGTGTTTTCCACCAGCCATCGCTCCTTCAACACACTTCTCGGTTTCGGTGTAGCATATTGATTTAGGCATCTAAGAATCAACTCTGACTGTGTCTACGTTTTCTCTCTCCCCTGACACCACTAAAATGGCAGAAAAGAGATTTTTTTTAATTAATATGCTTTTTTTTAAATTTTGATAGAGAGACAGAGCACAAGTGAGGGAGGGGCAGAGAGAGAGAGGGAGACACAGAATCCGAAGCAGGCTCCAGGGTCCGAGCCGTCAGCACAGAGCCTGATGTGGGGCTTGAACCCACGAACTGTGAGATCATGACCTGAGCCGAAGTCAGACGCTTAACCGATTGAGCCACCCAGGTGCCCCTAATATGCCTTTTTTTTTTTTTTTAGAGCAGCTTTAGGTTCACGGCAAAATGAAATGGAAAGTACAGAGGTTTCCCATACACCCTGCCCCCACGCGTGCATAGCCTCCCACGTTATCAACACCCCCACCAGAGTGCATTTGTTGTAATCAAAGAAGTCATGCTGACACGTCGTTCTCATTCAAAGTCCATGGTTTACATTAGAATTCAACTTAGTGTTGTCCATTCTATGGGTTTTGGCAAATATCTCGTGACATGTATCCACCATCACAGCATCATACACAGTAGCTTCACGCCCTGAGAATCCTTTGCTTCACGGACTTAACCTCCTTAAGCCTCTGGGAACCACTGGCTTTTTACGTTCTATAGTTTTGCCTTTTCCAGAAGGTCATAGAGTTGAGATCGTACAATATGTTTAGTCTTTTAAGACTGGCTTCTTTCACTTAGTACGCGTTTAAGGTTCCTCCGTGACTTTTCATGGCTTGATGGCTCATTCCTCTTTGGCACTGAATAATATTCCATTGTCTGAATGTACCATGGTTTATTTATCTACTCACCTGCTGAAGGACATTCTGGTTGCTTCCAAGTTTGGGCAGTTATGAATAAAACTGTTTTAAACACCCACGTACAGGTTCTTGTGTGGACATACGTAGTCTCCCCTTATCCATGGGGGACAGACATGTCCAATGTCCCCACTGGATGCCTGAAGCCTCAGATAGTACGGAACCCTATATATGCTATACTCTTCCTGTACGTGTATACCTGTGATACTGTTTAATTTGTCAGTGAGACACTGTAAGACATTAACAAGAACTAACAATAGAACACTTATAACAATATCCTGTAATGACAGTATGTGACTGTGGTTTTTCTCTTTCTCAAAATACCTTACTGTACTGTGCTCACGCTTCTTGTGACAGTATGAGGTGGTAAAATGCCCATGCAGTGGGACCGAGTGAGGTGAACGACCTAGGCATTGGTGGTGTAGAATTAGGCTAATGCTAACCTTCTGGCAATAAGTTGGAAAGAGGATCTTCTGCTTTAAGCCGGTGGTTGATGGTGGGTAACTGGGCCGTGGGAAGTGAAAGCACAGATAAGGGTGGACGGCTGTACTTTTCACCTCTGGGTAAATTCCAAGGAGCACGCTTGCTAGATCATACGGTGGGAGTATGTTAGTTTTGTGAGCCACTGATGTGGCTGAGCCATTTTGCATTCCTATCGGCAGTGAATGAGTTCCCATTGCCCCACATCCTCACCAGCATTTGGTGTGGTCGGTGTTTGGGATCTTGGCCCTTCTAACAGGTGTATAGTGTGATATCTCACTGTTTCAATTAGCGATTCCCTGATGACATATAATGTTGGACATTTTTCCATATGCTAACTTGCCATCTGTATATCTTCTTCAGTGATGCTTCTTTTCAGATCATTAGCCTATTTTAAAATCAGAATACTTGTTCTCTTATTGTTGAATTTTAAGAATTCTATGTATATTATGTCCTTTGTCAGATGTGTCCTTTGCAAACAATTTCTCCCTGTCTGTGGTTTATCATCCCGTTCTCTTGACATTGTGTTTCACAGTGAAGAAATTTTTAATTTCAATAAAGTTCAGCTAACCAATTCTTTCTTTCTTTCATGGATTGTGCCTTCAATGTTCTATCTAAAATGTCATTGCTAGAGGTGCCTGGGTGGCTCAGTTGGTTAAGCATCCGACTCTTGATTCCAGCTCAGGTCATGATCCCAATGTCATGGGATCCAGCCCTGTGTTGGATCTCCCCCTCTGCCCCTCTCCCCTACTTGTGCACATGCTCTCTCTCTGTCTCTCAAATTAAAATTAAATTAAATTAAATTAAATTAAATATAATATAAAATGAAATGAAATGAAATGAAATGAAATGAAATGAAATAAAATAAAATGTCATTGCCAGACTGTGAGCCCAACACCTCTGCAAACATGAGAACCCGGCACTAGGAGCAGTGTGGAATTTGGAGGCTGCGACCCTGGGGGCTGGGGGCTGGCACCATCGGGGAGCAGTGTGCGGGCTCCGCTCTGCTCTGCATGCATAAATTCACAGACAAACACGAATGGGTAACAACAGAAAATGGAACCGGAACAGGGGGAAGCAGCAATTTTGCACAGGAAGCTTTGGGAGATGTTGTTTACTGTAGTCTGCCTGAAGTTGGGACAAAATTGAACAAGCAACATGAGTTTGGTCTTTTAGAAAGTGTGAAAGCTGCTAGGGAACTCTATTCTCCTCTATCAGGAGAAGTAACTGAAATTAATGAAGCTCTTGCAGAAAATCCAGGACTTGTCAACAGATCTTGTTATGAAGATGGTTGGCTGATCAAAATAACACTCAGTAATCCTTCAGAACCGTGTGAAGTAACGAGAAGTAATGAGAAGCATATGAGAAATACATAAACCCTACTGAGGAGTGAAAACGGAACCCTAAACAAACTACTATGAAACAACTTAATCTAGCATAGATGTCTTAAATTAGTGGTACATAGAGGATTTTAAAATAGCAATTTTTAACGATACCAATGGACAAAGAACGTACTTGCAACAATGCTAATGGAAGAAAATACCCCTTACCTCTCTAATGACTGCAGATAAACACAGTGTGCATTTATTTTTGCAAAACCTTATGAATTTTAGGCTAGGTTCCGTTTATAACATTCAGAGGCCTGAAAGTATCCGTGCTTAAAAACTAGTTATAAAAATTATGTAATTCGAGGATAACATTGTTATCTTAAGTCTCAGGGAATATTGTAACTTGCTTACATGTATTCCTGGATTGGAGTGGAAATATCTAAATGATCTTCCGCTTGGAAATAAATGGCCATGGAGAAAGGTTTCTTAGCTGTACAGTGTCAGATAAAGAGCAATTTGGCAATATACTGCTTCCTGGTGCCATTTTTAACATTTTTCTTTATTTTTATTTTTGAGAGAGAGAGAGAGAGAGAGAGAGAGCATGAGTGGGGGAGAGGGATACAGGGAGAGAGAGAGACAGAGACAGAGAGAGAGAGACAGAGACAATCTTAAGCAAGCTCTATCCTCAGCATGGAGCCCGATGGGGGGCTTGATCCCATGACCCTGGGATCATGACCTGAGCCAGAATTGAGAGTCAGATGCTCAACTGACTGAGCCACCCAGGTGACCTCCTGGTGCCATTTTTATACAACACAGCAACAACCTTGCAGGAAGATAAATAGTTTAATGCTAAAACATTTAACTTTTTCTTTAATCGTGTTTTTTGTTTTGCTGTTAATATTTCATTGAGTGACCCTGTTAGTATTGGTAAAAATGCTAATTGTAACTTACGGAAAGTTATTTTTTAAGAAGAAATTTAAGCCATTACAATGACAAGTTCCAAGAAAATGTTCTAAATAAGTAAATAAATAAATAAATAAATAAATAAATAAATAAAATGTCATTGCCATGCCTCAGATCACCTAGGCTTCCTCCTGTTCTAGGGCTTTCCTAATTTCGTGTTTTACATTTAGGTTCATGATTTTTTGTGAAAATATTCTTTGTGAAGGGTGTAAGGTGTGTGTCTAGAGATTCTGCCTGCGGATGTCCAGTCGTTCCAGCACCATTTGTTGAAAAGATTATCTTTGCTCCAATCATCTTTGTTAAAGATCAGTTTACGATATCTATGGATTTATTTCCAAGGTCCCTATCTTTTTACATTGATCTGTTTGTCCACTTTTTTGCCAGTATCATACGGCTTTGATTACTGTAGCTTTATAATAAGTCTTAAATTCAGGTCGTGTCAGTCCTCCAAATTTGTTATTCCCCTTCAACATCGAGTTGGCTATTCTGGGTCTTTTACCTCTCTATGTAAACATTAGAATCAGCTTAAAAATACCTACAAAATAACTTGCTGGGATTTTGATTTGGATTGTGTAGGTCCTTTAGATTAAGTTGAGAAGAACTGACACCTTGATAACATTGTCTTCCTATTCACGAACATGGAATATTTCTCCATGTATTTAGTTCTTTCATCAGAGCTGCGTAGTTTTCCTCTGTAGCTCTTGTATATGTTTTGTTAGATTTATACTTATGCACTTCATTTTTTGTGGTTCTATTGTAAATAGTAATGTGTTTTTAAATTACAAATGACAGTTTACAAATTATGCTTGTTCATTGTTGGCATGTAAGAAAGTCATTGACTTCTTTTGAGATATAATTGATATATATGCATATATATAATTGACATTTATACATTGTATTCATTTTAGGTTACAACATAATGATTTGATATATGTATATGTTGGGAAATGATTAACACAAAAAGTTTTGTTAATATCCATTACCACACATAGTTACAAATGTTTTTCCTTGTGATGAGAACTTTTAAGATCTATTGTCTTAACAGCTTTAGAATATGCAATATAGTATTGTTAACTATAGTCACCATGATGTACATTACATCCCCAAGACTTATGTATGTTACAACTGGGAGGTTTTTACCTTTTGATCACCTTTACTCGTTGACTTTTGCATATTAACCTCGTATTCTGCAAACTTCTGTAATTACCATTGGTTCCACGAGTATTTGTATAGATTTTTTTTCAGATTCTCTACATAGACCATTGTGTCATCTGTGAACAAATACAGTTTTTTTCTTCCCAATCAGTATAAATGTATTTCCTTTTCTCATCTTTTTGAATTAGCTAGAAATTTTAGTATGATGTTGATAACCAATGGTGAGAAGAGATACCTTGACTTGTTCCCAATCTTAGCGGGAAAGTTTTGAGTTTCTTACCATTAAATATGATGTTAACTGTAGGTTTTTCGTAGATGTTCTTTATCAAGTTGAGGAAGTTCCCTTCTATACCAATTTTGCTGAGTGTTGTTGTTGTTTTTATCATGAATGGGTTTTAGATTTTGTCAAGTGGGGTTTTTTTTGCATCTATTAATATGATCATGTGATTTTTTCTTTCTTAGCCTGTTTGTGTGATAGACTACTTTAATTGATTTTTGAATGTTGAAAAGGTCTTGCCTACCTGGAATAAATCACACTTAGTTGTGATGTATAATTTTTTATACATTGTTTGATTTAATATGCTAATATTTGTTGAGAATTTTTGCATCTGTGTTCATGAGAGATGCCTGTGTTTTCTTTTCTTGTAATATTGTTGTCTGATTTTGGTATGAGGGCAATGCTGGCCTCATACAATAAGTTAGGAAATTTTCCTTGGTTTCTATCTTCTGGAAGAGATTCTAGAGAATTGGTATAATTTCTTCCTTAAATGTGTGGTAGAATTTACCAGTGAACCCCTGTGGCCTGGTGCTTTCATTTTTGAAGCTTAACTACTGATTTGATTTCTTTAATAGATATAGACCTATTCAGATTATCAATTACTTCTTATGTGAGTTTTGGCAGATTGTGTCTTTCAAGGAAATGGTCCATTTCATTTAGGTTACCAAATGTATTCTTTTAATGTCCACCCTCTATTGATGTCCCCTCTTGCATTTCTGATATTGGCAATTTATGTTCTCTCTCTTTTTGTCTTAATTACTCTAGCTGGAAGCATACTGATTTTATTAATTTTTTTTCAAATAACCAGCATTTGGTTTTGATTTTCTCTTCTGATTTTCTATTTTCAATCTCACTGATTTCTGCTCTATCTAGTGCTTATCATTTATTTTCTTCTGCTTACTTTGGACTTAATTGCTCTTCTCTTTCTAGTTAGGTTGTTGGTGTTATACTTTTTTCTTTTCTAGTACACACATTCAATACTATACATTTCCCTTTTGCAGCCTCCCACAAAGTTTGATAAGTTGTATTTTCATTTTCATTTACTTCAAAATATGTTTATATTTCTGTTGAGATTTCTTCTTTGATGTATGTGTTATTTAGAAGTGTTCTGCCTAATTTCCAAGTATTTTGGCATTTTCCAGCTATCTTTGTGTTACTGATTTCTAGTTTAATTCCACTGTGGTCTGAGAGTTATGATTTCTATCTATTATTTTAAATGTATAAAAGTCTGTTTTATGGCCCAGATTGTGGTCTATTTTGATGAATGTTTCATGCTAAAATAAAGAGAATTGGCTGAAGGTTTATATTAAAAGCTACCTACATCATCTTTCCAACTACCCTTCCTCCAACTGGAAAATGTCAGAAAATTATTCTCTGAGTATGACAAGCTGGAACGTTGTGAGGTTACAAGGCGTGGTTTTGGACAGAACCATGGGACCATCCACAGTAGGATGAAATGGATGTATGTCCTGTTCTCATTCGGTTCTCCAAATACTGGCCACGAAGCCATTGTCCTCTGGGCAGGAAATTGGTGGTCTTCTCCAGGTCCTCTGAACAGCCTGGAAGGAGAGACTTGAAAATATTTATATCAAGATTCTCCAACCAGAAAGCCAAGCCAGATTACAATGAAGCTTCACCACACACTCAGAGCTTCCAGTCAGCATTTTAGTGTTTAGCTCTCAGGTACGAACCTTTGAAGAATAATGTGAGCCTGAGGAAAGCTTATAACTTGGAAGATGCAGACGAAAACACACAGATGAAAAGGCAGCCTAAATAAGAGCTTGTGTGAATAAACTATCACTAATATTTTCAAAATGATGAGAAAAGATCTTGCAACCTTGAAATAAAAACATCATACTATAAAAAAAAATTCAGAGAATAAAAGAGACCTCTTTGGGATTAAAAAAAAAAATAAGAGTGATAGCAAAAATTTCAAACTCAGCAGAAAGTTTGAAGAATAAAGTCAAGGAACTCTCCCAGGGAAAAAAAAAAAAGAGCCCAAAAATGAGGAAATGGAAAATAAGAGTGAAACATAAGGGATTGGAGGATAATTCCATGTCTAATTTCTGGATCATAGGAGTTCAGAAAGAGGAAAAAAAATTTTTTTAATGGAACTGAGGAACTCCTCAGTGCAATAATTTAGGAAATTTTCCTAGAGCTAAACAATATGTTTCTAGGTTTAGAGGACCTGAAGTGCACAGAACAATGGATAAAAATAGATCTATACAAATGTACATCATCTCAAAATTTCAGAATATTTGGAACAAAGTGAAAATTCTACAAACTTTCAGAAAGAAAAAATAGTTCATATACAAAGGATCAAGAATCAGAATGGCTTTGGGGGTGCCTGGGTGGCTCAGTTGGTTAAACATCCCACTTTGGCTCAGGTCATGATATCACAGCTCTTGAGTTGAGTCCCACGTTGGGCTGTGTGCTGACAGCTCAGAGCCTGAAGCCTGCTTCAGATTCTGTATCTCCCTATCTCTGCCCCTCTCTCACTCACACTCTGACTCTCTCTCTCTCAAAGTAAATAAACATTTTTTTAAATTAAAATAAATAAATAAATAAATAAAAAGAATCAGGGGCACCTGGGTGGCTCAGTCAGTTGGGCATCCAACTTCGGCTCAGGTAATGATCTTGTGAGATCGAGCCCCACATCGGGCTCTGTGCTGACAGTTCAGAGCCTGGAGCCTGCTTTGGATTCTGTGTCTCCCTCTCTCTCTGCCCCTTCCCCGCTCACAGTCTGTCTCTCTCTGTTTCTCAAAAATGAATAAACATTAAAAAAAAAAAAGAATCAGAATGACTTTGACCATAACACCAATTCTAGACATTAGAGAATAATGGAACAAGGTCTTCAACATTTGTAAATTAATTGTTTCCCATTTTAAATTTTATACCCAGATTATTAATCTAGTGTGAGGGTAGAATAAAGACAGTTCAGATAGTCAAGCATTCAAAAGGGGAGGGGCCAAGATGGTGGAGCAGCATGGAAATTCACTGCTTCTTTCATCCCTGAAATGCAGCTAGATCGGCACCAAACCATTTTGCACACATAGAAAATTGATCTGAGGACTAACACAACAGTCTGCATAACTTAAGCCACAACTCAGTAGGTATATGCGGAGGGAAGGTGAACTGGGGGAGAGAGAAGCCACAGAGGGTAGGAGACTGTTTTTGTTTGTGGAGAGAGGATGGAGACAGGAGGGGAGAGTTCAGGAAGAGCACTCCCCCCAAAAGCAGTCGGAGAGAAAAAGAACGGAAACACCCACAAGGAACTGAACAAGAAAGGGCGAAAGGAGAAGGGAGAAGGGTTCATTACCATTAGAACTCTATAAACAGATGAGCAGAGTTGGAAACTCCTAGCTCTGTTGGGAAGGGTGAATCCCCAGGAGAAGACAGCGAGGTCCTCGGGGTCCTCGGGACACAAGGTGAGAGGCAGTTCCCTTGCCAGGAGGACATTTGGTAAAGCTATACATTTTACCCACAGGAAAAGGTCCCAGCAGACTCCAGATTACAGCCATGTTTTCTGGTGTTGGAACAAAGATGCAAGGATGTGGTGAAGCCTGGTGCCAGGTGTGTGTTGTGATTTACCATAGTCCCTGAACTGCTGCTGGTACACAATCACACAAAATTTTTCTGAGGTGGGCTGGCACCCAGCCACAGTCTCTGGGCCCCTGCCGTGGCGTGGTCGCATGAGCGTTCCCAGAATGGTCTGGCACCCAGTCATTGCTCAGGGAGACCATCCCCCAGATGGTCTAGTAGGTTCAGCCAGAGGGCCTTCAGAAGTGAGGGGTTTGGAAAGAGAGCCCCATGTGAGATAAAATTTGGGAGGGAGGTGCCACTTGGCAAGCTGACAGTTTGGTTGTGGACAGTATAGAATCGGGGAGAAGATGGAGAAGCTGAAGACAAAGGAAGGGTGCTTGATTGTTGGCCAGGAGAGCAGAGTTCTACTACAGACGGGGTAGCCGGGTGCCTCCATTTCCACCTCCCCTGCACGTGTGCGTACAAGCACATGCGCACCACACTGATCCACCCCAGTAAGCTATACAGTGCCACCTAGTGGAGAACGGAGCCATTACAGTAAGCCTTGTCCAACTGCACCAATCAAACCCTAAAGGACGACCACAAGTCTCCTTCATAGTTTGTGAAGTGCTTCATAGTTTGTCTTCTAGGGGAATCTGGATGTAATTTCAATCATATTTCATTCTGTTCAATGGTCCATATATTCTTTGTTTTTTCTCTTTTCTCATTCTTGGATACAGAAAGAGAAAAAACATTTTCTGTTTTTATAAAAAAGATTTTTCCTCATTTTTCTAACATATTTTAAAATATTTTTGTAAATTTTTTAGTCTATTTTACTTTCTTCATTTAATTTTGTTCTATTTTATTGTATGCTTTTAAAAAATTTTTTAATATTTACTTACTTTACTTTTCTCCCACCCACCCCCTTTTTTTCTTTTCATTTTTTCCCCTTTCTTCTCTATTCTATCAAGCGTCTTTCAACAAGCAGACTAAAACACACCTTGGATCTTGCTTCCTTCATTTAAATGTTTTTGTGTTGTTTTTAATTTGTAAAATTTTACTTTTTATTCTATTAATTCTTTTTCTTCCTCCAAAATGATGAAATGAAGGAATTTACCCCAAAAGAAAGAACAGGAAGAAATGGCAGTCAGTGACTTAATCAACACAGATACAAGCAAGATGCCTGAGCCAGAATTTAGAGTCACAATAATAAGATTATTATAAGCTGGCGTCGAAAACAGGCATAGAATCCCTTTCTGAGGAGATAAAAGAAATAAAATCTAGTCAGGATGAAATTAAAAATGCAATAACGGAGATGCAATCTCACATGGATGCCATGGCGGTAAGGATGGAGGAAGCAGAGCAGCAAATCAGCGATATAGAGGACAAACTTATGCAGAATAATGAAGCAGAAAAAAAGAGGGAGACTAAGGCAAAAGAGCAGATCTAAGAATTAGAGAACTCAGTGACTCATTAAAAAGGAACAACATCCAAATCATAGGGGTCCCAGAAAACGAAGAGAGAGAAAAAGGGTAGAAGGTTTATGTGAATAAATCATAGTGGGAAACTTTCCTAACCTGGGGTAAGACACAGACATCAAAATCCAGGAAGGACAGAGAACCCCCATTAGATTCAACAAAAACTGACTATCAACAAGGCATATCACAGTCAAATTCACAAAATACACAGACAAGGAAAGAATTATGAAAGCAGCAAGGGGAAAAAAAAAAACTCCTTAACCTATAAGGGAAGACAGATCAGGCTCAGAGCAGACCTATCCACAGAAACTTGGCAGGCCAGAAAGGAGTGGCAAGATGTATTCAATGTGCTCAATCAGAAAAATATGCAGCCAAGAATTCTTTATCCAGCAAGGCTGTCATTCAAAATAAAAGGAGAGATAAAGAGTTTCCCAGACAAACAAAAGTAAAGGAGTTCATATCCACTAAACCAGCCCTGCAAGAAATTTTAAGGGGGACACTCTTTAAGGGAGAAAAGATGAAACAAAACAAAAAAGACTAAAGCAACGAGGACTAGAAAGGACCAGAGAACACCACTAGAAACTCCAACTCTACAGGCAACACAATGGCAATAAGTTCATATATTTCAGTACTCACTCTAAATGTCAGTGGACTAAACACTCCAATCAAAAGACAAGGGTAGGGGCGCCTGGGTGGCTCCATCGGTTGGGCAACCGACTTCACCTCAGGCCATGATCTCATGGTCTGTGTGTTCGAGCCCCATGTAGGGCTCTGTGCTGAGAGCTCAGAGCCTGGAGCCTGCTTCAGATTCTGTGTCTCCCTTTCTCTCTCCTTCCCCACTCTTGTGTTCTATCAAAAATAAATAAACATTTTAAAATTTTTGAAAAAAGACATAGGGTAATAGAATGGATAAGAAAACAAGATCCATCTATATGCTGTTTACAGGAGACCCATTTTAGACCTAAAGACACCTTCAGATTGAAAGTAAGGGGGTGGAGAACCATCTATCATGCTAATGGTTGCCAAAGAAAGCTGGGGTAGCCATACTTATATCAGACAATCTAGATTTTAAAATAAAGACTGTAACAAGAGATGAAGAAGGACATTATATCATAATTAAGAAGATCTAACCAAGAAGATCTAACAATTGTAAACATTTATGCCCCCAACATGTAGCCCCCAAATATAGAAATCAATTAATTACAAACATAAAGAAACTCATTGATAATAATACGATAATAGTAGGGGACTTCGACACCCCACTTACAGCATGGACAGATTATCTAAGCAGAAAATCAACCAGGAAACACTGGCTTTAAATGACACACTGGACCAGATGGACTTAACAGATATATTCACAACACTTTGACCTAGGGCAGCAGAATAGACATTCTTCTCAAGTTCACATGGAACATTCTCCAGAATAGATCACATACTGGGACACAAATCAGCCTTCAACAAGTACAAAGAGATTGAGATCATACTGTGCATATTTTCAGACCACAACACTATGAAACTTGAAATCAACCACAAGAAAAAATTTGGAAAGACAACAAATACTTGGAGACTAAAGAACATCCTACTAAAGAATGAATGGATTAACCAGGAAGTTAAAGAGAAAATTAAAAAGTACATGGAAGCCATTGAAAATGAAAACATGACAACTTAAAACCCCTGGGATGCAGCAAAGGTGGTCATAGAGGGAAGTATATAGCAACTGAGGTCTTCCTAAAGAAGGAAGAAAGGTCTCAGGTACACAACCTAACCTTACACCTAAAAGAGCTGGGGAAAAAAAAAAACACAGCAAATAAAACCCCAAACCAGCAGAAGACCAGAAATAATAAAGATTAGAGTGGAACTCAATGCTATCAAAATAAAAAACAAACAAACAAACAAACAAACAAACAAAACACAATAGAACAGATCAATGAAACCAGGAGCTGGTTCTTTGAAATAATTAACAAAATTGATAACTCCCAGCCAGACTGACCAAAAAGAAAAAGGAAAGGACCCAAATAAATAAAATCAAGAATGAAAGAGTAGAGGTCACAACCAAAACTGCAAAATACAAACAGTAATAAGAGAATATTATGAGCAATTATATGCCAATAAATTGGGCAATCTGGAAATGGACAAATTCCTAGAAACACATACCAAAACTGAACCAAGAAGAAATAGAAAATTTGAACAGACCCATAACCAGTAAAGAAATTGAATTAGTAATCAAAAATCTCCCAAAAAACAAGAGTCCAGGGCCAGATGGCTTTCCAGGGGAATTCTACCAAATATTTAAAGAAGAGTTAACACCTATTCTTTTGAAGCTGTTCCAAAACATAGAAATGGAAGGAAAACTTCAAAACTCATTCTATGAGGCCAGCATTACTTTGATTCCAAAACCAGACAATGACCCCACTAAAAAGGAGATCTACAGAACCATTTCCCTGTTGAACATGGATGCAAAAATCCTCAACAAGATACTAGCCAACCGCATCCAAGAATACATTAAAATATTTATTCACCATGATCAAGTGGAATACCTGGGATCAAGGCTGGTTCAATATCCACAAATCAATCAATGTGATACATCACATTAATAAAAGAAAAGAACCACACGATCCTCTCAATAGATGCAGAGAAAGCATTTGACAAAATACAGCATCCTTTCTTGATAAAATCCTCAAGAAAGTAGGGATAAAAGGATCATACCTCAAGATCATAAAAGCCATATACAAGAGACCCACTGCTAATGTCATCCTCAATGGAGAAAAACTGAGAGCTTTCCCCCTAAGATCAGTAACACGACAGGGATGTCCACTCTCACCACTGTTATTCAACCTTATATTGGAAATCCTAGCCTCAGGAATCAGACAACACAAAGGAATAAAAGGCATCCAAATCTGCAAAGAGGAATTCAAACTTTCACTCTTTGCAGACAATATGATACTCCATATGAAAAACCCAAAAGATTCCACCAAAAAACTGCTAGAACTGAACCAGGAATTCAGCAAAGTGACAGGATAGAATATCAATGCACAGAAATCGGTTGCATTTCTATATACCAATAATTAAACAACAGAAAGAGAAATCAAGGACTTGATCCCATTTACAGTTGCACTAAAACCCATAAAATACCTAGGAATAAACCTAACCAAAGAGGTGAAAAATTTATACACTGCACACTATAGAAAGCTTATGAAAGAAATCAAAGAAGATACAAAACAATGGAAAATTATTCCATGCTCATGGATTGGAAGAACAAATATTGTTAAAATGTTGATACTACCCAAAGCAATCTACATGGGTTTTTTAAATTTTTTTTTAACATTTATTTATTATTGAGAAACAGAGAGAGATAGAGCATGAGCATGGGAGGGACAGAGAGAAGGGGAGACACAGAATCTGAAGCAGATTCCAGGTTCTGAACTGTCAGCACAGAGCCCAACGTGGGGCTCGAACTCACGAATCATGAGATCATGACCTGAGCTGAAGTCAGACGCTTAACTGACTAAGCCACCCAGGTGCCCTCAGCAATCTACATATTTAATGCAATCCCAATCAAAATAACACCAGCATTCTTCACAGAGCTAGAACAAACAATTTTAAAATGTGTATGGAACCAGAAAAGACCCTGAATAGCCAAAGCAATGCTGAAAAAGAAAACCAAAGCTGGAGGCTTCACAATCCCAGATTTTAAGATGTATTATAAAGCTGTAATCATCAAGACAGTATGGTAATGGCACAAAAACAGACACATAGATCAATGGAACAGAATAGAGAACCCAGAAATGGACCCATAAACGTATGGCCAACTAACCTTTGGCAAAGCAGGAAAGAATGTCCAATGGAATAAAGACAGTGTCTTCAGCAAATGGTGCTGGGAAAACTGGACAGTGACATGCAGAAGAATGAACCTGGACCACTTTCTTACACCATACACAAAAATAAACTCAAAATGGATAAAAGACCTAAATGTAAGAGAGGAAGCCATCAAAATCCTACAGGAAAAAGCAAGCAAAAACCTATTTGACCTCAGTCACAACAACATCTTACTCAATACATCTCCAGAGGGGAAAAAGCAAAAATGAACGATTGGGACCTCACCAAGGTAAAAAACTTCTGCACACCAAAGGAAACAATCAACAAAACTAAAAGGCAACCAAAGGAATGAGAGAAGATATTTGCACATGACATATCAGATAAAGAGTTAGTATTCAAAATCTATAAAGAACTTACCAAACTCAACACCCAAAAAACAAATAATCCAGTGAAAAACTGGGCAAAAGACATGAATAGACACTTTCCCAAAGAAGACATCCTGATGGCTAACAGACACATGAAGAGTTAATACCTATTCTTCTCAAGCTATTCCGAAAAATAGAAGAGGAAGGAGTGATTTTATTCTTCATGGCCAGCATTACCCTCATACCAAAACCAGACAAAGCTAATACAAAAAATAAAATACAGGCCAATAGCCCTGATGAACATAGAAGTAAAAATTCTCAACAAAATATTAGCAAGCTGAATTCAACAATAAATCAAAAGGAACAGTCATCATGACCAAGTGCGTTTTTTAGTCTAAGGATTCAAGGATGGTTCAACATCTAGAAATCAATCACCATTATACGTCACATTAACAAAATAAAGGACAAAAATCATATGATAACAGTGGGTGCAGAAAAATCATTTGACAAGATTCAACATATATTCATGATTAAAAAAAAAAAAAACCTCTCAACAAAGTGTATATAGAGGGAACATACCTCAGCATAATAAGGGCCATGTATGAAAAACTCACAGCTAACATCATATTCAACAGAAAAGCCAAAAGCTTTTCCTCTAAGATGAGGATCAAGGCAAAGATGCCCATTCTCACCACTTTATTACACATGGGACTGGAAGTCCTGGCCACAGCAATCAGACAAGAAAAAGAAATAAAAGGCATCTGAATTGGTAAGCAAGAAGTAAAACTTTCACTTGACATGAAACTATATATAGAAAACCCTAATGACTCTAGCAAATAACTACTAATACTGATAAATGAATTCAGTAAGGTCTCAGGATACAAAATCAATATACAGAAATCTGTTGCGTTTCTATACACTAATAATGAAGCAGCAGAAAAGAGAAAGTAATAAAGTAATCCCATTTACAATTGTACCCAAAATAATAAAATACTTAGGAATAAACTTAACCAAGGAGGTGAAAAACCTGTACTCTGGAAACTATAAGATTGTTGAAAGAAATTGAAGATGTCACAAGTAAATGGAAAGATATACCATGCTGTTGGATTGGAAGAATTAATATTGTTAAAATGCCCATACTACCCCAAGCAACCTACGGATTCACTGCAATCCCTATCAAATTATCAGTAGTATTTTTCACAGATCTAGATTAAAGAATCCTAAAATTTGTATGGAATCACAATAGACTTTTAATAATCAAAATAATCTTGAGAAAGAAGGACAAATTTGGAGGTATCACACTCCCAGATTTCAAACTACTACAAAGCTACAGTAAATAAAACAGTATGTTACCGACACAAAAATAGACACATAGATTAGTAGAACAGAATAGAAAGCCCAGAAATAAACCCACACTTATACAGTCAATCAATTTATGGCAAAGGAGGCACAAATGTGGAAAAGACAGTCTCTTCAATAAATGGTTCTGGGAAAACTGGACAGCCACATGTGAAGGAATAAAACTTGACCACTTTATCACACTATATACAAAAATAAACTCAAAATGGATTCGAGACCTAAATGTATGACCCCACACCATAAAACTCCTGAAAGAAAACATAGGCAATAACTGTTGGACATAGGTCTTAACAATATTGGGGCGCCGGGGTGTTGTAGTCAGTTGAGCCCGTGACTTTGGCTCAGGTCATGATCTCATGGTTCGTGAGTTCGAGCCCTGTGTTGGGCTCTGTGTTGACAGGTTGGAGCCTGGATCCTGCTTCAGCCCCTTCCCCACTCGTGCTCTGTCTCTCTCTCTCTCTCAAAAATAAATAAACATTAAAAATTTTTTTAAAACAATATTTTTTTGGATCTGTCTTCTCAGGCAAAGACAACTAAAGCAAAAATAAACAATCAGGACTACATTAAACTAAAAAACGTTAACACAGCAAAGGAAACCCTCAACAAAAAGGCAACCTACTGAATGGGAGAAGATATTTGCAAATGATATATCTGATAATGGGTTGATATCCAAAATATATAAAGGACCCGTATGACTCAACAAAACAATACAACTTTTTAAAAAATGGGCAGACGGCCTGTATAGACACTTCTCCAAAGAAGACATACAGATGGCCAATAGATACATGAAAAGATTGAAAAGATGCTCAACATCACTAATGATCAGAGAAATGCAAATCAAAACCACAACAAGATGGCACCTCACAGCTGTCAGAACGGCTTGTATCAAAGAGACGAGAAATAACAAGGTGGACAAGAATGTGGAGAAAAGGGAAGGCTCGTGCACTGTTGGTGGGAATGTGACTTGGTGTAGACACGGTGGAAAACAGTATGGAGTTTCTTCAAATAACTAAAAGTAGAAATGCTGTATGATCCAGCAATTTCACTTTTGGGTATTTACCCGAAGAAAACAGAAACACTCATTCAAAAAGATATATGCACCCCTATGTTCATTGCGGCATTATTTACAGTAGCCCAAATACGGAGGCGGTCAGTAGGAGGATGAACAAACAAGACGTGGTGTACAGATACAAAGGAATATTATTCAGGCCTGAAAAAGGAACCATTCTGACACATGCTATGAAAATAGATGGAATGGGGGGCGCCTGGGTGGCTCAGTCGGTTAAGTGCCCGACTTCAGCTCAGGTCACGATCTCGCGGTCCGTGAGTTCGAGCCCCGCGTCGGGCTCTGGGCTGACGGCTCAGAGCCTGGAGCCTGTTTCAGGTTCTGTGTCTCCCTCTCTCTGCCCCTCCCCTGTTCATGCTCTGTCTCTCTCTGTCTCAAAAATAAATAAATGTAAAAAAAAATTAAAAAAAAAAAAAAGAAAATAGATGGAATGGGAACACATTCTGCCAAAAGACAAACACTGTGTGATTCCACCGATGTAGGTTACCTATAGTAGCCAAAATCACGGAGACATAAAGTAGAGTGGTGGTGGCCAGGGACTAGAGGGAGGGGACATGGGCAGCTGTCCCTTCCTGGGTGCAGAGTTTCAGTTTGGAAAGATAAAAAATTCTGAAGATGGATGGTGATGATGGTGGCATAACCATGTGGGTACACGTAAGAGGACCGACCCGTATGCTTACAAATGACTAAGGTGGTGAACTTTATATTATGTGTGTCTTAGGACAAGTAGAAATAAAATAAATAAATAACCCTCCAGGGGACACGGGTCTGGAGGAGGACTTGAGGCCACCTGCTTATGGGCCACGCTCGTCAGGAGCCTTCAGCGGGGTCCGGTCATCCCGGGTCAATGTGTCAGCGTTGCTGGTTTCTGGCGTCTGACACTGAAGGGCCACGTCTTTCTGAGCTGCTCAGTCCCACGCCCAGGCCCCTTCAGAAGCTCAGACCACATTTGTGCAAGAGCCACGCAAGGGAAGTGTCCCACACCACTGCTCATGAATGGGGACCCATCTGCTGTGACTTCATCAGGATTAGTGGGCAGCAAGGGGAGGAAAAGCGAGCAGAGAAGATGTGCACGGGCAAGAGTGTGCTTTACGCTCAGGCAACGGCTATCTCAGTCTGTTTACCTCCTTGTTTTTCCCAATCAGCAGTGCCTATTCTGAGTGCAATACCAGAAAAGTCTCCCTACCTCCTCGCTTCGATCTTAGCATCCAACTGTCCAGCCAGCCTTCCTCAGTCTCTCCTTGTGTCCTTTCCTCCTTCCTTGGGGTTGATCTCAAGAGAGCAGCCTGTGCTTAACTGTGTGTCCTGAGAGGCAATTATTAAGGCTGTGTCTGTGTACAATAAAGAAGGAAGCATTTTCCTTTTCTAAACAAAATTATTGTGAAAGACGTTGGAACCAGGATATTTTGACTCAGATCTCAGATCTGCCACTTATTAGTTCTGATGCTAAGGGAATCACTCTATTATCAGAATTTTCTGTTAGCATTTTTGTTCATTTTATTGCTTCTTTAAAATATCATTTTAAGGATATTCGTGTTTTCAGTTCAGTTTAACAAGCGCTTAATGATCACCTGCTATGTGACTGGCATCACCCAAGGGAAGATGTCCTCCCTTCCTTTCTCCATTCATACAATAAATATTTTCTTGTGTGCCTTCTATGTGCCAGAAAGAATGCTACATATTGAGGACACCCATGAAGAAGGCAGATGTGCTTCTTGTCCCCCAGGATGCACAGTGGAGTAAAACATTTAGAAGATTACAATGGGACAGTCTATAAAAGGTGTGACGGGGCGGTACAGGCTGCTGTGGGAGCACCAACAAGAGGTACCTGGCACCTGAGCCAGACTGGAGAGGAGAGAGAAGGCAGCTCAGCAGAAGTGATGCCCGCGCTGAGACCTACTAACAACTAGATGATCAGCTAAGGGGGGCACGACAGGTGGGAGGCATTACGGCGGATTATAGCTGGAGCTCTATGGTGCCAACGGAGATTTAAGGCCAGAGACCTAGGCGGGCCCGGACCCTGCAGGGCGGTATGAGCTTTGTTAAGGGAACTGGGCAGGGTTCGCCAACACTGGTTTGTGTTGCCACTCAAGAACTCTACCGGATTCAGACTGAGTCATGGATTCATACATCTCAAAGCCAGAGAGGAATTCCAGACATCGTTGGTTTGGAACGCAGCCTTCGGGCCGGTAGACGTGGAGGGGGCGGCTCCAGCAGAGGAAACGTGTGTGACCCGTCCCACGTCGCAGTGAGTGAAGACAAAAACTCGGGCCCCAGTGGCTCAGGATGGAGTGCCTCCCCCCACCGCCAGCATTTATTCATCACATGTGTTTTCCAGGACAATACCTTGCTCTGACAGAGAATCATTTTAGTAGAGATAGTAATACAGAATTTAAGCATTATTTTCAACTGAAAATAATAGGAGAAAAACACCACATTCGCTGGTAAGAGAGAGAAAGTGCCAAATAGTACTTATTTGGAACAACATTTAGAACAATGTTTAGGACAACACTTTGGAATTTTTTTTACACACTACCCACCCTCCGCACCATGTTAAAAAGATAGTTCTAATCTTTCTTAACTTTCCTTTTTTTTTTTTTTTTGGCAATGAATGCCTCCTCATAACCAAAAGATTCTTTTCTTGCGTTGAACCACCCAAAGAAAGTTACCCTCAAAGGACTTCAGCAGCTCATGCACCGTGAAGGAACCAAAGGCCCGGGGTGGGTCCATCTAGAAAAGCCCGGGCTGGGAGCCACCTTGTGGTCAGAGTAGTGCAGAACATGGCTGTTTAACGAGGCAAACGTTTTTGGTTTAAAAAAGGGAACAGGCTTTAAAGCTAAAGCATTTTTCAAAGTAATAAAAATGTTCAAAGGAGTTGTGTGGTTTATAGCAACTCCCAGGACACCCTTTTTCAGACAGAATTAATCTCCAGTCTCTGTTGAGTGCAAGCAGTATGGATTTCTGCTAAGAGCATTGTATGATTGAACAACTCGTGACTTAGGCCAGAGCAGTAGTTCTCAGAGTGGGGTCTGTGGGACTCAGGAGGTCCACGAAGTCACCTTCTCCGACTACATTTCAACTATTTCATCCAAAAAAAAAAAAAAAAACATATCACAACAGGTTGAAAGTGGAGGAAGAGGGGCGCCTGGATGGCTCAGTTGGTTAAACGTCCAACATCAGCTCAGGTCATGATCTTGCGATTCGCGAGTTCGAGCCCTGTGTCAGGCTCCATGCTGACAGCTCAGAGCTCAGAACCCGGAGCTTGCTTTGGATTCTGTGTCTCCCCCTCTCTGTGCCCCTCCCCTGCTCACACTCTGTCTCTCTCTCTCTCAAAAATGAATAAACTTAAAAAAAAAATTTTTTTTAAGAAAGTGGAAGAAGAAATAAGAATCCAGCTGTCTTCTATTAAAGCAGATATTTCAAGAGATTTGCAAAATGTAAAACAATGATACCCCATCACCATAACTTTTGAGGGGTTTTTTCTTGGAAAAGAGAGTTATTTTGCAAAAAGCATGTTGTTTATGGTAACACGTAATTACTTTTCAATTAACAAATACTTTTTAAATTTGTAAGTTTTAATTTCTACATGATAAACATTGATAGACAGAACCCTTTTGCACTCCCTCCACACCCACAAAGTTCCATGGGGTCTCCGCTAATGGTTAAGAGCGTCAAGGGGTCGTGAGCACAAAAAGTTGGAGACCAGCTGGAACAGAGCAACAGGCCGTCCCGAGCGTTCAAAACACCACAGAACGTGGACGGGTGGGTGACTCAGAACCGCGTAAGGGTGGAGAATCAGGTTAACTTGCACTGGTCTTCCCATCAACCTCGGCTTTGAAGGCCCAGCATCTCCTGCTTGTGAGGTTGTAGGAGACACCTTCTGTGTCCCTCTAGATGTTTGCCCTTCACTGTCTCTGGTGCCTTCGGGCAGGCGCTTCCCCTGCACCGCCACCAGGAGACTCCACGGCCCCATGCGGCACCACCAATGGCCCTCACCTCACACCAGCACCCTGGGACTTCTGGCCCCCGCACCGGGAACCCAGGAGGGCAAGGAAGTTGAAGCCTGCGGGGTCAGCCTTGGACCAATGAGATTTGGGAGCAAGCAGACGTGTCTCTCTCCTCCCTGTCTGCCACGGGCCCTGCTGAGGCCCAGCCTTCTCTGCAGCCCCCCCAGGAGCCGGAGCAGTGCGGTCGGTGCGCTGGGGGCCAGTGGCGACTAGCTCCTTGGCCCTTGCGGTCAAGGCCTCTCTCGAAACTGTAATTCTGCGAAGCGAGGCCCGGGCAGAGTTGGCCGTTTCCCCATATTCTCAGCATCCACCAAATGATCTTCAAAAGAGAGCGGCACTTTTCGTGAGTTATTTTGCCACTTCATTGGACTCAGAGCGACAAGAGGAAGTCAAAGCAGCCGCTGCCAGCACCGCAGTCTCCCGAGAACGAAAGCCTCAGGGTTTCCCAAAGTGACGTTCTTTTCTACTATGCAAAATGTTATTATTTACCGCGCAGGGTGTTCAGGCTCTCTCAAAGCTCTCAAGATACAGGGGCGCCTGGGTGGACCCGTCAGTCAAGCGTCGGACTCTTGGTTTCAGCTCAGGTCATGACCTTGTGGCTTTGTGGGTTTGAGCCCCTCGTTGGGCTCTGTGCTGGCAGCATGGAGCCTGCTGGGGATTCTCCCTCTCTTCTCTCTCTGCCCCTCCCCCACTCGCGTTGTCCCTTTCTCCCTCAAAATAAATACATAAACTTAAAAAAAAAAAAAACTCTCAAAATATATAGTCTGTATGTCTGTATCCTTAAAGGAATTTGTGTAAAATTGTGTATTGACTCAAGTTCATCTACTACACATGTTACATAATAAAGGAGAAATCAGGAATTCCCTCTTTTTGAGTTTTTACTTATCCCATTCAAATTTTTTGAAACCTTGAGATGTAACTTCTATAATTGTCATGTCATAAAATTCACACTTAAAAAATATAGCACTGAGTGCTTTTAAGTAAGTGTTTCTACTGTGCAACCATTACCCCAATCCGGTGTTGGGATATTTCCGTTACCCTAATGAGATCCTTCACACCCATTCACCATTATCCAGCCCCAACCCCAACCCCAGGAAACCACTGATCTACTTTCTGTCCCTGTGGTTCACCCTTTCCAGACATTGAAATAAAATCATACAACATGTGGCCCTTTGTGACGGCTTCTTCCGCTCAGCCTAACGTCGTCAAGGTCCATCCGTGTCGTCTGTGTCACAGTATCGCCTTCCTTTTTACTGCCCAACAGTATTCCATTGTGTGAGGATATCACATTTTGTCCCCTCACCAGCTGACGGATATTTGCGGGGTTTTTTCCTGCTCTTTTTGGCTATTAGGCGTAATGCTGGCTGAATATTCGCATGTGAGTCTGTGTGCGGATGTACGTTTTCATCTCTCCTGGGAGTGAAACCGCTGGGTCGTTTGGTGGGTTTACGTTGAGCCTTCTAAGAAAGTGCCCAACCGTTCTCCAAAGTGGCTGCCTCTGTCATTATTTTTAGCTAATCGCCTTCGTAGTCTTACTGCCATCCTCACAGCCTCCTCAACTTCACAAATCAGGATGCTGTGTTCAATAGCAAGCAACCTGGCCAATTTTCAGTGCAAATCACAGTCTTGCCAGGAAAACAGGTGAGCTGAAGAAGCTGTGGCCGGCTTGCATGACAAAGGGGACCTGGTATTTACTGTCGCATGAGGGGTTCGAGAAGGGAGAAGGGAAGTGTCATTCAGAAGGATGCCACCACCGGCCGGTGTTTCTTGCTTTCTCTTCCCCAGCCCTTTCACCTCCAGGCCGGCCGCAGTCCAGGGAAGGGTCAGTTCCCATGAGCACCGAGGACAGCTGCGGGAGCTGTGGCCGCCAGAAGAGCTCTTAAGACTCTTCAAGGTCACTTCCAGGTCGCTTGCCTCAGCACCAATGAGCCTACTCCGCCCCCGCGGTTGAAGAGCCTGCGTCCCTTACCGATGCCCCAAGGAGTAGAGTGCCCTTCTGTCTGACTCGGGTCGGCCTCTCCCGGTCCAACTGCTCTGTGCCAACGCACCCCCTTCAGTAAACGGTGAGTCCCTGGTGGGCTCAGCCATCCAAGACCGTTTGCTGGACAGCCTTGCTCAGTCCTCAACAGGCCCCCTTTTTCTTGGAAAATAATTCATTCCTCTCCCCCTTCTCCGTCTTCCTGCTCCTCCTCCCTCCTCTGTTTCCCCTCTCTGCACTCCCCCCCTTCCCCACTTCCTTCTCGCTTTCAACAAACCTGCACAGAGCACCCACCAGTGACAGGCCTTGTGCAAGAGACAAGAAAACAAAATAACTAAGGCACGGTCCTGCCATCAGGGAGCTCACACTGTAGGGAAGACAAACACATAGACAGCTACTCTTTTTTAATGTAATAAATTCTGGGATTAAGATAATCAGGCCAGGGGCGCCTGGATGGTCCAGTCGGTTAAGCGTCAGACTCTTGGTTTTGGCTCAGGTCATGATCTCACGGTTCGTGAGTTCCAGCCCCACATCGGGCTCTGCACGGATAGTGTGGAGGCTGCTTGGGATTCTCTCTCTCTTTGTCTCTCTCAAAATAAATAAATAAACATTAAAAAATAAATAGATAAAATAAAAGAACCAGGCTTTTATGGAGAGAATGAAAAACATTTTTAACATTTTGTGATTTGCCTTTTAATTTTTATTGGGAGAATAAGTGAATAATTTTTTAGTGTACAAAAATTTTAGATTTTTTATAAAGTCAAATGTGACATTATTTCCTCTGAGATGTTTAAATGTGTGTTCTCATCTATCCAGAAATTGGCTATTAATCTTTTTTCATTCTAGTGTTGCTTTATTTTCATGTTTACATTTCACTCATTAATCATCTGAAACATATTCTCATGTATGATGTGAGAAGACACTCTGACTTAAATTTTTTCTAAGAGCTTATGTGTTTAGTATGCAATGAACACCTACAAAGCGACAAGAATAATTGGGACACCTGGGTGGCTCAGTCGGTTGAGTGTCCGACTTCAGCTCAGGTCATGATCTCACAGTTCGTGGGTTTGAGCCCCGCATCAGGTTCTGTGCTGACAGCTCAGAGTCTGGAGCCTGCTTTGGATTCTGTGTGTCCTTCTCTCTCTGCCCCTCCCCCACTCACGCTTTGTCTCACTCTGTTTCTCAAAAATAAATAAATGTAAGAAAAAAATTTAAAAAAAAAGAATAATAACAGCATCCTGATATGAAAAATGGGTGAGGATTATGAACAGGAAGTTCACAGAAGGGAAACAAGGCACCAATAACGTATGACATATACTTCACCTAATCTTCACCATTAGGTGGACAAATGCAAATTAAAATACTGAGGTACCATTTTCACCTAACACTATGGCAAAGACTAAAAACGATGACGTTCTGATATGGTTACATTGAAATGGACACTCCTGTGCTGTTGATGAAAATAAACATGGTTACAACTTTTCTAGAGAATGATTTGGGGATCATTTCTAAGGAATCAATGAAAACTGAGGACAAACATTTATGCACACAAGTATTTATTTTAACACTTTTATAACAGTATTTTTAAAAAGCAATTTTATGTCCAGTAATATGATGACAATGAACAATATTATGATTTAATTCTACTGCCATATTGACATTTTATGAATCTTTAGATCTCTTGTTTCCAAAGAGGTTTTTTTTTTTTAATTTTTGCTTAAAGTCTTTTTTTTTTAATGTTTGTTTATTTTTGAGAGAGAGAGAGAGAGAGAGAGACAGCACAAGCAGGGGAGGGGCAGAGAGAGAGGGAGACAGGCTCCAGGCTCTGAGCTGTCAGCACAGAGCTCGATGTGGGACTCGAACTCACGAACTGTGAGATCATGACCTGAGCCAAAGTCGGGTGTCTAACCGACGGAGCCATCCAGGCACCCCTATTTTCCAAAGAGTTTTTAATGGCAAGCTAAATAATCAATATATAATGTTAAGTTTAAAAATGCTATATGTATTTATTTATATGTAAAATAAAGCTATATGTATACTGTGATCTCGGTTATGGAAAGTAGAGAGAAAAAGAAAGTGAAATATATCAAAATTTTAAATGTCTGAAAAGAAATATGACAAAGTTAAAAAATGGTTGCCTTTTTGGGGTGGTGTAATCGTGGGTGCTTTTTTGTTCCTTCTTCTTTATATTTTCTATATATTTCTAAATTTTCTGCAATGAAAGTATGATGCTTTATATAATTATAAGAAGGTAAAAATGTGGGGGGCCTGGGTGGCTTGGTCGTTGAAGTGGCCGACTCTTGATTTCAGCTCACATCATGATCTCTCCGTGAGATCTAGCCCCGAGTCTGTGCTGTGCTGCCAGTATGGAGCCTGCTTGGGATTCTCTCTTTCCATCTCTCTCTCTGCCCAGCTCACACTTGCTCACCCTCTCTCAAAATAAATAAAAGGGGCTGGGCTCTAAGGTCACTAGGTTACTTTGAGCTATAATTCACAGTGTATTCTTTTTTTTTTTAAGTAAGCTTTACACCCAATGTGGGGCTCAAACTCACGACCCCGAGATCAAGAGTCACATGCTCCACTGACTAAGACATCCAGGCGTCCCCAGAGTATATTCTTATCACTAGGTTTTTTTGACCTCCCCCCCCACCCCCCCACTGATGATAACAGAGTATATTACAAGTTTGCAGTGTTGTTCTGGCATGTCATTGCCTCAGATTTCTAAATCTTGGACAAGACTTCAATGCTGTCTGTAGAACTTAAGTGCAAGATTGCGATCTTTTAAGAAGTTTGTCAATGCTGCCAGAAGACGAATCCTTAAGATAGTAATACGAGTAGAAGATGATAAAGTTTTACTTATAAATGTGACATTCCCGGTAATATAACAGTTAATGCAGCCATGAATCATCCAAGAGACGTTTTGATTTTACTACATTATAATAACACGTGTAATAATTTCTTTAAGACAAGGAGATAAACCCAGTCTGCTCAGAATGATAAACAACTATGTATAAACTAGTGCATTTGGATGTGTGGCCACGTGCCTGTCACGCCCAAAGTCTTGTGCTTTGTTCCCTCCTGGGGAGAAGGTGTCCAGAAGCAGGGAATGGGGTGTCTTACCTCTGGGCCTGCCGTCTGCTCAAGGGAAGGGTAGGAGGTCCCCCAGCTGGTGAGGGAACTGTCTGGGGCATAGTCTCCGGCACTTAGCTGCGGGGCAGACATTCCCTTCTCTGGGTCACTGTGGGAAGAAGTGGTTGAGGCCCTGGGCTGACTCCCCAGAGTGGCTCTTGCTTAAGTCAAAGCAGGGCATTCGGTCAGGTCCTGGTGGGTTTCAGGTGCAAAGCCCCTCAAGTTCTTGCCTATTGTCCCTCACAGAGATGCCGCTCTTCGCCACCACATTCAAGAGAGTGGGGGCCCCTTCTGGAACAAGTGTCCAGGTTTATGTCCCAGGCCTTTGGTGACCCAGCCGAGCAATTCCTGATTTGTCCCTTCTCTCTCTCCAGCTGTCCCATCCTTTTGTATCTTCCTACACAAAAGGCCCTTTCTTTGTCTTCTTTCACAGCAGTCTTGTAGATGATCCCTTAAAACCAGAACCCAAATCTCCTACAATCCCCTGCCATGTCCCCGCCATGGGTTCCTCTCCTCCTGAGCAAAGATGGCTCAGTCTTGTGGGCACATCCTTTGCGATAGGTTGGTACTGACTGCTACTCAACCCAAGGTTACAGCCTAGCGTGAAGGCACAAGCTCCCTGTGTGCCTGTCCGGTGGTTCCCTACTGAAGCCCGGAGGGCCCAGCCCACCGCTGAAGACTGGTCTGTAGGTCCCACTGCTCAGGCCACTGGAAGGGTTGGCTGTTCTCCCACAGGCTCTTAAGTAGAAAACAGAAGTAAGGGTAACAGAAAATGAATACTTTCTAAAAAACAGAAAAAGGCGTATCTTTGTACACAAATCTTTTTCTGCATCTCTAATTATATCCTTAAGAACATTTTTAAGGCTCTTGGCACATATTTTCAACTTGACTTTCCAGAAGGATTGTGCCGATTTATACTCCCATGAGAGTGTTGACTTGATAATATCTCTCGTGAATGTTGTCTTTATCTTACTCTTTAAATATTTCATTTCTGGATTTTGAATATGCACAACATGTATATACATGAATATATACAACATGATGTTTCACGTAGGCTTTTGTTTTTCATTCTGGAATTGCAGCTGACGCCCAAAGCCATGCACAAAGGATGCTAAGAACTCCACATTCTATGTTCAGGGAGACTTCGAGACCCCTCTGGACTTCCTGAGAAATGCCAGGGGACAGCCCACCCCATCACCAGTCAGCTCTCCAAACCCTCTCACTTCCCCAGTCAGGATAAAGCTTTTTACTCACTCGTTGGACTTCGGCTCAGCCGGAGTTGTTGCTCATCAGGAAACTGTGTCATCTAAGCAGGGAAGGACAACAGGGAGGGGATGAAGGGTGAAAGAGGTAAGGCAAGAAGCAGTTCACGGTGATCACGTGGCTAGATTTCTGCCCTTCCGTGAAGTAAGATTGTGTGAGTTGAGTGGATGCCGTGGGTGAGAGCCGTACCTGACAAGCCGAGCCAAGAAGGCCGCCCATCGAGCCAGGTGCAGCAGGTGTGGAGGGCCGAGGGGAGCAGAAGCCTGTACAACAGGCCAGACAGGAGCTGGACCTCCCAGGTCAGGGTCTTGTCCAGATTCACCGTTCCTGGCGTGTGAATCTCCCTCCACAGGTCCCCTCCCATGCTCCCACGGAAGCGCCAGCCTTGGGGGACAACCTCGCAGAGCTCATGTCAATCAGGACTGGCTAGAGAGACAGGGATGACCAACCAAAGGAGGAACTTAGCATGAGATAATGAAGTGAAACCCCAGGGCCCCTCACCTGCATAAGCCCATTTCAACTTTAGTACTCAAGTGTCTCCAACGTTTCATACATTTTTATAAGCTTTAGCCCTAAATCCTGGGTCTGCACCTGACAGGCAGTCACATAAGGAGACCTCTGTCTCTTACACTCTTCTTTCTTTCTCCAGCATCAAAGATGCCAGGAAAGAGGAAAAGGTGGGGAGGTTGATTTACCCACCGCCCATTTCAGGTTCCAAGGCATTTGTGCAGCCTGCATTGAAAGTAAAGAATCCGAGGGGCACCTGGGTGGCTCAGTCGGTTAAGCGGCCGACTTCAGCTCAGGTCATGATCTTGCGGTCCATGAGTTCGAGCCCCGCGTCGGGCTCTGTGCTGACAGCTCAGAGCCTGGAGCCTGTTTCAGATTCTGTGTCTCCCTCTCTCTCTGACCCTCCCCCGTTCATGCTCTGTCTCTCTCTGTCTCAAAAATAAATAAACGTTAAAAAAAAAAAATTAAAAAAAAAAAAAAAAAGAAAAGAAAGTAAAGAATCCGCCCAAAATGTCTTCAAGGGACTAGCTACCTGGTGGGAAAGGTAACTTGATTTTGGAAAAAACTGCTGGGGGAGAGGGATATATACTATATTTTATGTTGCATTCTAATGGATTTAAATGAACTAGATTCAAAAGTTACGAAAAGTTATAGGGGCGCCTGGGTGGCTCAGTCGGTGAAGCATCCAACTCTTTTTTTTTTTTTTTAATTTTTTTTTTCAACGTTTTTTATTTATTTTTGGGACAGAGAGAGACAGAGCATGAACGGGGGAGGGGCAGAGAGAGAGGGAGACACAGAATCGGAAGCAGGCTCCAGGCTCTGAGCCATCAGCCCAGAGCCCGATGTGGGGCTCGCACTCACGGACCGTGAGATCGTGACCTGAGCTGAAGTCGGATGCTCAACCGACTGAGCCACCCAGGCGCCCCTAGTATAGCGTGTAACTCTTGATATCAGGGTTGTAAGTTCAAGCCCCGTGCTGGGTGTAGAGATTATTTAAAATAATGTTTTTTGTTTTTTTTTAAACATTGAAATTTGTAGTAAGTAATACCTTCCAGATTTAGATGAATTTAGAACTCTGGAGAGAGAATTACTTTAAGATTACAGAAAGAACACAGTTTTACCTCAGATATGACTCTTTCTTTCTTTCTTTTTTTTTTTTTTTAATTTTTTTTTTCAACGTTTATTTTATTTTTGGGACAGAGAGAGACAGAGCATGAACGGGGGAGGGACAGAGAGAGAGGGAGACACAGAATCGGAAACAGGCTCCAGGCTCCGAGCCATCAGCCCAGAGCCCGACGCGGGGCTCGAACTCACGGACCATGAGATCGTGACCTGGCTGAAGTCGGACGCTTAACCGACTGCGCCACCCAGGCACCCCGACTCTTTCTTTCTTTTAAGTAAATGTGTAAGGAGGACTGGTTGGGGCAGTCTTTGACAAGAAGTAGGCTTGAGCTTTGTTGGAAGATAAATAGAAGGAAAATCATTGCAGGGGACAGGGATCCTATTCCAGGTGAGGTGACAGTCAGAGGGCAGAGGCCCAAATGCAGCTGCTGTGGCTGGTCTCTAAGACAGGGGAACCAGCCTGGCTGAGATAGATTATGACTTCTGTAGTTCAAAAACAAGCAAACCAGCTCTTGCCAAATACCATGCCCTAGCGTCAGAGGATGCTATTCCAAAGAGATGCATTCTCTAAAGCAGCGGTTCTCAAAGTTTTTGTTTTGGAACGCCTCCACATTCTTTATTATTATTATTATTATTTATATTTATTTATTTTTGAAAGACAGAGTGAGACAGAGCACGAGCAGGAGAGGGGCAGAGAGAGAGGGAGACCCGGAATCCGAAGCGGGCTCCAGGCTCCGAGGCATCAGCACAGAGCCCGACGCAGGGCTCAGGCTCACGGACCATGAGATCATGACCTGAGCCGAAGTCGGATGCTCAACCGACTGAGCCACCCAGGCGCCCCTTGAACGCCTCCACAGTCTTAAAAAAAGTATTCACAAGGGACCCACTGAAAGCTAAGAGGCCCTCTCTCCACTGAAGAGATTGCTTACAGAAGCTGAGGGGTTTTCCCCACTCTCCTTCAGGGTGTCTATCAGAAAACTGATAACAACCGCTCTGTGTTCCTGTTGTTCAAAGAACCGTGTCTTTGTTCCAGGTCCTTCTCAGTGCCTAGGTGACCCGGAGGCTTGAAGGACCAGGATACTTTAGGATGCTTGGCAAAAAAGGTGCCATCAATAACAATACGTTCTACTCAGGCCCACGGGGCCCAGCTGCCAGTGTTCGTATTACGCACTTGGGGCAGAAGGTGCTTTCTGGGCCACGCCGCGTGACGACAGAATGCTGGAGGCCGCAGAACCACCTGAGGCGTCTCTAGGGACAGCCACCTACTGCGGCGGCTGCTCGAAGAAGATGAACCGCTCGTGTGTACACGAATCTGAGGACGAGGCCAGAGCACCAAGAGCATGAACAGAAGCTGAGGGAAGAACTTCAGAAATTAATCCCACTTTTCTGTGATCATCCATGGGTTTAAATGTTAAGAATTAGGGCAAAGCAACATCACTGCAGATTCTCCCTTACAGGGAAGTGACAGTCCCCACAGACATCTGACAGCGATATAGGCCTTCACTCGCCCACTGGTTTATCAAAATCCAGCCCGGTCATTCCTCTCAGCTCTTGTGGCCACGGAGCACGGTCCCCTTTGTGGGGAGGGCAGAGACAGAGTCACAAGAGAGTTGTTGCTCTCAGACAACCCAACCTTATCCCAGGCGAGCTTCCTCCTCTCTCCAGACCTCCACAACATCCAGGGACTGGCCTGTGTCACCTCCTCACAGAAGAAACTGTGTCCCTATCAGGGGCGCCTGGGTGGCTCCGTTGGTTAAGCGTCTGACTCTTGGTTTCGGCTCAGGTCATGATCTCGCGGCTTCGTGGGTTTGAGCCCCGCATCAGGCTCTGTGCTGGCCGTGGGGAGCCTGCTTGGGATTCTCTCTCTCCCTCTCTCCCACTTGTGCCGTCTGTCTCTCTCAAAATAAATAGATAAGCTTTAAAAAAGAAAAAAAGAAAGCATGTCACTATCATCCTCTGCCCACTGGCGAGCAGCTCTGGCTTGGATTCTTCTCGACAACCAGAGGAAATCGCAGGATTTCGTCCCCTTGCTATGACTCGAAAAGGCTTAGCGGGCTTGCTTGAGAGGAACTTCCAGGCCAAGAACAAGCCGTCCTTTTGCCCACCCCTCTTCCAAACCCTCTCACGCTCCACAACCGCCAATGGCCCAGGATCTGGATTCTGACACGCTGCAGCATCCGCTAACACCCCCTCCCTCAACGGCCCCTTTCCAGTCTTGCCACGGACGCTCCGTTTCAGCAGATCCAGGCTGGTTAGAAGTCATTCCGTTTTCCAGGTCGGGACGCTCCTGTTGGGGAACGTCATCAAAGAGACACGACTGCCAATTGACCTATGAGCTGGGCCCAGGCACCCCTCCTCCCTCCTCCCCTGCCCTTGGAATGTGGGTTCCACTTGCTTTTCCCACCCCCAGAGGCTGCTCCAGGGACATAGCCTTGAAATGATTTGGTGCCGAGAACAACTGCACCATATACCTGACAGAGCACTTAGAAATTTTTTTTAAATGTCTATTTATTTTGAGAAAGAGAGAGAGGGCATGTGTGAGAGAGAGCAGAGGAGGGCAGAGAGAGTGGGAGACAGAGAATCCCAAGCAGGCTCCGAGCAGTCAGCATAGAGCCCGACGTCGGGCTCGATCTCACAAAGCGAGAGATCCTGACCTGAGCTGATACCAAAAGTCCTTCTAGGGGCGCCTGGGTGGCTCAGTCGGTTGAGAGACCGACTTCGGCTCAGGTCATGATCTCATGGTTTGTGAGTTCGAGCCCCGCCTCGGGCTCTGTGCTGACAGCTCAGAGCCTGGAGCCTGCTTCCGATTCTGTGTCTCCCTCTCTCTCTGCCCCTCCCTCACTCATGCTCTGTCTCCCTCTGTCTCAGAAATAAGTAAACATTAAAAAAAATTAAAAAAAAAATAGCTCAGTGAGTTGGCTTCTCAAAAAGAAAAAAAAAAAAAAGTCCTTCTAAATACTTTTAAGATTTGGCAGGTGGGTATGGAGATCCATTTGTCTTGCTGCTGCCCAAGACAATCTTGAATGTAAGTTCCCTTTGCTATTATTAAAAGTGCTACCTGCTCAGGTCATGATCTCACGGTTCATGAGTTCAAGCCCCGCGTCAGGATCTGTACTGACAGCTCGGAGCCTGGAGCTTGCTTCTGATTCTGTCTCCCGTTCTCTCTGCCCCTCACCTGGTCTCTCTCTCTTTCTCTCTCAAAAATAAGTAAACATTAAAAAAAAAAAAAACCCTGCTACCTACCAACCCTGAAGTGACCTCCTTTTTCTTCAGTCTCTCCCTGCCCTCTGCTTATGGGGACCAGTTTCCATCTATATCAGAGAAGCTCCTGAGGGTGCTGCGAACCCAACAGCCCCCTGCCCTTGCATGGCCTGGCTGTAGCATCATGCACTTGAACTGCACAGCAAACCCCATATCAGCTAGTAACCTCTTAGACTTGAGTCTGTCATCATGTCACAAAGCAGTTCTGGGAGGGGTCTCCTGCAGCAGGTGGGTTCATTTAGAGCCCGTGAGAATCTGTGAATAACTCATGTCTTCAGGTTGTTGGTGATAGGGTTAGTCCCAGAAAGTTCTCTGGAAAAATATAAAAGGTCTTTATCACAATCTCAGAAAGTTTTGATTTGATGGATGCTTTCTTCTTCCCCTTCCCCTCCCCTCCCTCTTCTTCCTCTTCTTCTTCCTCTTCTCCTTCTTCTTCTTCTTTTTTAAACTAAGTAAACTCTACCCCCAACCTGGGGCTCGAAGTCACACACCCAAGATCAAGAGTTCCATGCCCTAGGGACTGCCCTAGCCAGACACCCCTAATTGATGGCTTCTAATATTGAGCTCTGCATACAAGCAATGTGGAGTGTTCTATCCGGTTATTGGTTAGAAGCATTTTTCTTCATAGGGGAGTCACTAAGTTTTTATATAAGTGAAGAAAAAAAGAAAAAGAAAAATAGACTACAAAATTATTGTACTACAGAGGTCAACGGCAGGAGAAAAGTCCTGATTTTGCATTCTAAAAGTTAAGTTGGTTCAAAAATAAATTTCAGGATGGTAGGTAGTGACAGGAGGAGGGATACAGCCACTCTCCAGCTACTTCTTGCTGATAACTCACACGCACACACACCAAAAATGCGCTGTATCTTAGTAAAGTATTTAATATCTTGAGAACTCCAAATATTAACATTTCACAGACACATGATATATGCAGAAATACACTTTGTGTGGAAAAGAAATATTTTAAAGAGATGTTTCCCTTTGGTCTATCATGTTTTTATTTCTGGGGAAATATATTAGGTTCCTATAAATTTGGTACTGTAACTCTTCTGGTTCTGTACTGCTGCCTTCAAAGTTTTCAGAAATTTGAGTTATAAGATCCCTTAACATTTTCTGGATCAAATATCTTCTATATCAAAGGGAATCATTTTTATTAAGTGTTCTCATTTAATTTGGGCTTTACAGATAGATACCTGCTAAAAAGAGATTTTGTTCTTCTCTTGATTCTCAAGTAAAATAGTATAATCCCTCTGTTGCATAATTCATGTAATTCATCTGTATTTCTTTTTTTAAAGTAATCTCTATGCCCAATGTGGGGCTCGAACTCACGAGCCCAAAATCAAGAGTCACATGTTTTACTGACTGTGCCAGCCAGGTGCCCCAATTCATGTATATTTCTCGTCAGGGCTTTTTTTTTTTTTTTTTTTTCCTTTTAAATTTACATCCAAATTAGCATATAGAGCAACAATGATTTCAGGAATAGATTCCTTAATGCTTTAGCCCACGCCCCCTCCCACAACCCCTCCAGGAACCCTCTGTTCTCCATATTTAAGAGTCCCTTCTGTTTTGTCCCCCTCCCTGTTTTTATATTATTTTTGCTTCCCTTCCCTGAGTTGATCTGTTCTGGGTCTTAAAGTCCTCATATGAGTGAAGTCATATGATAGCTGTCTTTCTCTAATTTCACTTAGCATAATACCCTCTAGTTCCACCCACATAGTTGCAAATGGCAAGACTTTCTGATTGCTGAGTAATACTCCATTGTATATACATACCACATCTTCTTTATCCATTCATCCATCGATGGACATTTGGGCTCTTTCCATCGTTAGGACTTTCATATATAGTAGGGCACAGTGCTATCCTAATGATATGCCTCTTAACTGTGAATGGATTACTTACTACTACTTGTTAGTGACTTACACCAACAAGGCATTCTCTGGTTTTTAGTAAGGTCAGTAATGGCTTTACGGACATCTGTCAGAATTCCTGGCTCTATGTCCCTATGACCTACAGCGCTGCATTTGCAAAACAAACAGCTGGATCTACAGCTAGATCTACACGGTGGCTCCTCGGCCAACTTACGTAAGCCGTTTGGCACCTGATGTGGCGATGTGCACAGCAATGGGACAGGGACGGCTGACAGTTATGTGATGATGAGAGTTGGCAGCTGGTCCAGAGTGGTCTTCCCAAGCTTCTCTTTCATTCGGAAACACTTTAAGTGTTCAATTCCTGGCAATTCCTTTATTTTTCATGACAGCATATTAGACTATAATTTTTGTCTTATTTTAATCATTGGAAAATGCAGCATTTTAATTTTAAAAAGTTAAAGGGCACCTGGGTGGCTCAGTCGGTTAAGCATCCGACCCTTGATTTTAGCTAAGGTCATGATCTCGCTATTCAGTTAGTGAAATCGAGCCCTACAAGAGCCTGCTTGGGGCTATCTCTCTCCCTCTCTCTCTCTTTGCCCCTCTCCCACTCTCTCTCTCTTTCTCTCTCAAAAATAAACATAAAAAAATTTTTAAGTTAAAATTATGCTCCCCTCAATAATCTGAACATTAAAAAAATCAAGCATTAAACCAATTAAAATGAAAGGGAAAAAAAACTTAATGATGATTCCAAAGAGTTTTGTACATGTGAATTATATTTATTGGTATCTACTATGTAAAGAAATTAAAATTGGCAAATTAAAGAAATAATAATTTATTTAAATGAACAATAGTAAATCCCCTACAAGGTCACATTACACATTTTTTGTGAAAAATAAATATTTTAAAACAAAAATTCAGTGAGATAAGTGGCATTGTTTTTACATTTTTGCAGTTTTCTTTAATGTTTGTCTTAATGGAAGACAACTACATTCTCATATGTGTCTTCATACTCAATACATGGGGACATCACGTATCATGCAGCCTTTGGAAAACCCCACTGTTCACACTGAAAGAAAGAGAGTAAAAAGGCAAATAATATCTTAGTTTTATTATGAAAATAATTTTCCAATTATTTTATTTAAGCAAAGTCATCAAATTTCACATGAAAAATGGGATGTTTATATTGATTTTTTATTTTTTAATTGATTTTTTTAATGTTTATTTTTGAGTGACAGAGAGAGAGAGAGAGAGAGAGAGACAGAGCATGAGCAGGGGAAGGTCAGAGAGGGAGACACAGAATCGGAAACAGGCTCCAGGCTCTGAGCTGTCAGGAGAGTCCGACATGAGGCTTGAACTCACAGACTGTGAGATCATGACCTGAGCTGAGGTAGGACACTTAACTGACTGAGTCACCCAGGTGCCCTATATTGGTCTTTTAAAAAAGAAATTGGGGTGCCTGGGTGGTTCAGTCAGTTAAGCGTCTCTCATCAGCTCAGGTCATGATCTCCCGGTTCCTGGGTTCAAGTCCCACGTTGAGCTCTGCGCTGACAGCTCAGAGCCTGGAGCCTCCTTCAGATTCTGTGTCTCCCTCTTTCTCTGCCCCTCCCCTCTCATGCTCTATCTCTCTCAAAAATAAATAATAAACATTAAAAAAAACCTTTAAAAAGAAAAAGAAAAAAATTTAATTGTGGAAAAAAAACACTACAGTAACATAAAATTTATCCTTTTAGCCATTCTTAAGTATTCAGTTCAGTAGTGTTAAGTATATTAACAGTGTTGTGCAACAGGTCTCTAGAACTTTTCAATCTTATAAAACAGAAACTCTATGCCCTAACCATCAGGCAATCATCATTCTACTTTCTGTTTCTATGAGTTTTTCTGTTTTAAGTACCTCTTATAAGTGGAATCAATCAGAATTTGTCTTTTTTTTTTAACTGGCTTATCTCACTTGGCATAGTCTTCAAAGTTCATCCATGTTATACCATGTATCAGAATTTGCTTCCTTTTAAAGGCTGATTGATATTCTATGTCTGTGCTACATTTTGTTTAGCCATGCATCCACTTTCTTCTAAGAGTTTTATACATTTGGTCTTCAATCCATTTTAATTTTTGTTTATAGTGTAAGAAAGGGTCCCCCAGATTTATTGAGATATAATTTACATATAATGCTGTGCAAGTGTACAACATGGTGATTTACGTATATATTGCAAAAGGTTTACCACAATAAAGTTACATAACACATCTATCCCTCACATACTTATAATCTGTGTGTGCATGTGTGTGCGTGTCCAACTTCCTTTTTTTTTTTTTTTTTTTTTTTTTGCATGTTTCTCCAGTTTATCCAACTCCGTTTGTTGAAAACACTGTCCTTTCTTATTGAATGGTCTTGGTACTCTTGTCAAAAATCATTTGTGCATATGAAAGCTCATTTCTAGCCTTTCTATTCTATTGTGTTGGTCTATGTGTCTTTATGCCAGTACCACACTGTTTTGATTACTGTAGCTTTGTGATAAGTTTTTAAATCAGGAGTGTGAGTCCTTCAACTTTGCTCTTCTTTTTCCAGATTGTTTTGGCCATTTGGGGTCCCTTGAGATTCCATATTAATTTTAGGATGGATTTTTCTATTTCTGCAAAAAAAAAAATCCCATTGAGATTTTCATAGGGATTGCATTAAATCTGTACATCACTTTGGGTAGTACTGACATCTTAACAATAATAGATCTTCCAATCCATGAACATGGGCAGTCTTTCCATTTATCTGTGTCTTCTTTGCTTTCTTTCAGCAATGTTTTGTAGTTTTCAGAGTATAAATCTTTAATTTCCTTGTTTAAGTTTATTCCTAACTATTTTATTCTTTTTGATGTTACTGTAAATGAAGTTGTTTTCTTAATTTCCTTTTCAGGTAGTTCTTTATTAGTACATAGAAATGCAACTGATTTAACTTCTAGTACTATGTTGAGCAGCAATAGTGAGAGTTGGTGTATAGTTGGATCCTGGTTTTTTGTTGTTGCTCGTTTGTTTTTAATTCATTCAGCCAATCTGTGTCTTTTGATTGGGGAGTTTTATTCACTTATATTTAAAGCAATTACTGGAGCGCCTGGGTGGCTCAGTCGGTTAAGCGTCCGACTTGGACTCAGGTCATGATCTCAGTTTGTGAGTTCAAGCCCTGTGTCGGGCTTTGTGCTGACAGCTCGGAGCCTGGATTCTGTGTCTCCTTCTCTCTCTGCCCCTCCCCCACTTGTGCTCTGTCTCTATCAAAAATAAATAAATGTAAAAATAAATAAATAAAAATAAAGTAATTACTGATGGGGAAGAACTTACTATTGCCATCTGAAAATAGTTTTGACCTATAGAGCCTCGAAAGGATCTTAGGGACCAACTGATATTCTGGGACCTACTAGGTGTCCCCAGGCCACACTTTTGAGAACAGCTGGTATTTCATCTGTGTGCTTATGTAGACAAGATGGTTATGACTTGACAAATGGTTTTGCAAAAACACACGATGGGCCCTTGGTAAACACAAAAACAAAACAATATGCATGTTTCATTTATTGTGAAAAGGTTAAAAAATGCAAACACTATATTACGGATTGTATAGACATAAGGAATCTGATAGTGGTCCTACATTACTTTGCCATATTTCGTGATTTTATCTGAAAGACTCAGATAATGTACTAAGCTGCAACAAGTCAACTTTTTCACAGAGGGTATAAATTTGAAGTTACTGAATATCTGAGCACTCAGTAGTGCACTATCAATGGATACACCAAATTTCAAGACATTTCTAAAATAAGCTTTTAAAAAGGAAAATCTTCAGACTTTCTATAGGCAGTTTTACTCTACTTCTTACATATTTCAAGTATGACATAGATTTTTAATATAGTCTTTACAGTATACATAACTGGAAAAGTTGGCATGATAGCTTGAAATTTATCTCCTTAAGCTATAATAATTCCAAGTGACTTAGTCTTTACCTGGAAGTAATATCCTAGAGTTAAAAGCATGGAGTATGGGGCTTGGAAGGCTGGGCCCAAATCCCAGTTCTACCATTTCTGAGACAAGTACTTAAGTTGCTATATGCCTCAATTTCCTCAATTTGGGATAATAGCATAATTATGTTATATGGTGAGGATTGAATTAGTTAATAGATGAAAAGAACTTAGTGTCCTTCATGTGGTAATTGTGTGTAAACATTAACTATCATTTGGTAGTATTCTCAAATTGATTGGAATGTTTACTATTTTGCAATATGCAAATTCTTGTATTTAAATAATCCATATGCTGATCTGATTCTCAGACACCAACTGTGTCCTATCATTCAATTCTGACACTAACTACTCTACAAATGAAGGGCTCAGTCCCAAAAGACTGCCCCCACTTTAGATGCCTGTTTTGGAATGCCTGGATGGCTCAGTCAGTTAAGCATCTGACTCTTGATTTTGGCTCAGGTTTGATCTCACAGCTTATGGGTTCAAGCCCCATGTTAGGCTCTGCGCTGTGTGGAGCCTGCTTGGGATTGTCTCCCTCTCTTTCTGCTCCTTCCCTGCTCTCTCTTCAAAATAAATAAACTTTTAAAAAATCGTAGATGGCTGTTTCAAGTGTTAGGAACAACCCATACTTCTGACCCACTGGCTATAAATCAGGGATTGCCACGACCCCCTGCTCACATTTCATAATTTGCTAGAATGGCTCATAGATCTCGGGAAAACACTTTCCTTACATTTTCCAGCTTATTATAAAGGATACAAAAAAACAGCCAGATGAAGAGGTACATGGGACAAGGTCCGGAAGGGTATCAAGCACAGGAACCTCAGTCTCAGTCTCTCTGCAGGTGGACACATTCACCAACTTGGAAGCTTAGCAAGTCTCATTATTGAAGTTGTTAACATCTCCAGCCCCCCTTCTCCTCCCTGGAGGTTGGAGAGTGGGTCCCAAAACAAAGGAACCAAAGGTTTCTACCCTTTGCCCTTTCAGGAGACCAGCCCCATGACGGGCCATCTGGGGGCCCCACCCTGCTACCTCATTAGCATAAACTCAGGTGTGATTGGAAAAATCATCGTTATGATTAACGAAAAACACTCCTATCACTCAGGAAATCCAAGGGTTTTAGGAGCTTTCAGATTGCCGGGAACGAGGAAAAAAGACCAAGTGTATTTTTTATTGTACCAGACTTGGAAAGGAGAGAAAATTGTTATTTTAAATACATAGTCATATCTTTTCAAGTAGCCCTCAAATTCTTCGGAAGCAAATACCAGGACTTCAATTTCAATTGTCCTACAGTATCAAGCATGGTGCAAGATAAGTGCTCAACGGTCACTGTACTACCTTGCATTCGTAGAACGCTTCATAGCTCTACAAAGTTGTCTCGTATGAATTATCTTCTTTGAATCTTACACACTTGTGATGGTCAACATTTTACAGATGATCAAACTGAAGTCCTGAGATGTTACGTTACTTACCCCATAACATCTTTTAGAAGAAGCAGAGATACAATACAAACTCAGTTCTTCTGATTTAAATTCTAGCCTTGTCCACTTCACCACAAAAGATATTAACCTGTAAGATAGGTGACTGTTCTATCTAACTTGGTCCTAAAATCATCTAATTTCTCTGGGTCTTATTTTCTCCATCTGAGAAATGGGATTAAAGGATTTTCATTTCCAAAATCTTAAGATTCTATAATCTCTAAATTCTCTTCTACTTTTAAAATATCATTACCTGTGATCCACAACAGTTGCTTTTTCTTTTGCACTGGAATGTCAACAGTGGAGATAGTCAGCAAATGTATTTTCACTTAACAATGTTCTTAGAGGGGCACCTGGGTGGCTCAGTCGGTTAAGCGTCCGACTTCAGCTCAGGTCATGATCTCGCGGTTCACGAGTTCAAGCCCCGCGTCAGGCTCTGTACTGACAGCTCGGAGCCTGGAGCCTGCTTCGGATTCTGTGTCTCCCTCTCTCTCTGCCGCTCCAACCACACCCTGTCTCTCTTTCAAAAATAAATGAACATCAAAAAACAAAAACAATAAACCACAATGTTCCTAGAAAGCCACTAATTTAGGAAAGATATAACATTTAATAACATTGGCTATATGACAAATCCCACTGGTTTTCATTAAAAAAAACCAAACACCAAACACCTATGTTTCTAAAGAAAAGTATGTAGTATACTTTACTAATTAATTTTGGTGAAGAATAAGAAGGAATAATTTTGACTCCCATGACATCGTATGTGTTAAAGAAGTACTCTAAAAGTAGACGGTATGTATTTGTAAAATGTTCTTATTTCAGGAATATTTCAGCCAGATATCTACCTTTTCTTAGACAATTAACATTTCTCTTTTAGAAATTATTGGAATTTGCACAACTTCCTTCTATGCTACTCCAGGATAGGAAGAACATGTGGGTAGGCTGGAATACCACTTCTTAACCCTCCCCAGGAGAGTGTTATTGTTGAATAGATCAAGAAATAGTAGTCAGGTATTGGAGGGGAGGCTAAATTAGTAGGTAAATTCTGTTTGCCAACATTGAGATTTCACACCTTCATTGTTCACCCTACCCTAAAATTCAAGGCTCCCAGTTAATGTGAGATGTCTATAACTCACTTTATAAAGCCTCTAAATTCAAAAAACTTAATTTGAAAAGAAGCATACTCAATACATTTGTTAAAATACTTTTTCTTCTTTCCCTTTTAAAAAAGTATTTAGATGAAACGTTCTTATGTAATTACACAAATCTTTTGAACACAAGGCCCGATCTGAAGCATTATAGGCCTCAAACATTTAATGTCATAAGCTATTCATTTGACTACACTTTTGTAGATATCACTGATCAGCAGTAATTACTCTTTGTAGCAGCTACATCATTTTTCAGATTGCTATCCTCAGTCTAATATTTATTCAGTGCCTACTATATGTCAGGCACTATGCTAATTGTTTAGTTTCACACAATTCTTAAAAAAGGTCACTTACTGCACTTTGGTTCGCTTTACCCTTTTGTAATGAAATAAAAGGTACTTTGTTACTCAAGCAGTGTAAACCTTGTTCGTTCCCTTTTTCAACTTCAAGTTGTAGAGACGTCAAATACAAGACACAACCTGATCTTCAATGGAGAAAATAATGCCTTTCTGTTGCAGTGACATTAAAACACACACACACACACACACACACACACACACACACCTCAAAACTATGGCTTACTTATAACTAGGAAGAATAAATACAGATTTCAACAGAGTAAATTTAACAAACACTGAAATGCATCGGACTTTCTGCGTAGCCCCAGGAAGCCGACCAGCACCAAAAGGCGTGTTATAGGAAAGTAGACGTCAGCTCAAAACAACCCCCTCGTCCAAACAACTTTTCTAACAGTTAAAGCTGGTTTGAATACTGAAATAGCTGCTTCAGGAAGGACTGCCTGCCTGGAATAAAGGAGATGGAGGCACTGGAGGGAAAGTCGGATCCCTATACACTCGAAAGAACCTGTCAACATGGATTCCAAAATTAGCATTACTGTGATGAATTCCTTAAACCCGACAAAACAGGCGGCAATGAGTTCTTTCTGAATTCAAGAAGTCTGGCGGTCAAGGTTAGGGCTCCTGCCTTTTCTCTCTCCAGCCTGATACAGCCCTTGGGAAGAGCTCGCAGTGATCTGCCGGCTAAAGACATTCGGACGAGCCTCCTGCGGGACCTCCATTAAGAGAGTGAACCGTTCTATCCTGGAATGCTCCTTTTTATCGCAAGGAGGGACAGAGACTCGGGGCGCCAAGGACAGTGATGTTCTGAAAGGAGGCGCACTCTCGGGAGAGGAAATGGGGAGAGCGGTTCCGTGTGAGGTCCTACCCAGCGTGGAGCGTGGAAAGGGAAGGAGGGGCCGGGGTGCACACGGTGAGGGTCAGAGAACAGAGAGCGGAGCGGCGTCCAGGGCAGTGCCCGGGGACCGGGCGGGGTGTGTTCACCGCGGAGGGAACCGAGCGGGTCACGGGCACGAGGGCCGAAGCGGCCGAGAGGCCGGGGCGCCGCACAGCACGCATGCGCGGGTCCGGAGCCCCCGGGGGCCCGCCCCGCGCGGCCGTCGCCGCCCGGGCCAACCGCCCCGGCCTCGCCCGGTACGGGACGGCGGGCGCCCCCCCGCCCTAACGAGGCGGCCCGCCTCACGCTCTTCTTCCCACGGCCCCAAGCCCGGCGGCCAGGTCAGGCCCGCGGGGGCCGCGACGCCGGCGTCAACCGCGGCTGCGACGGCCTCTGGGAGCGCGTGAGGCTCCGGGGTCGCTGCGGCGATTGGCCGGCCGCGGCGCCCGCTCCCATAATGCAGCGCATGGCGCGTCATTGAAGAGAGACCATGATGGCGGCGGCGCTGGGGCCCCCAGAAGTGATCGCTCAGCTGGAGAACGCGGCCAAAGTTCTGATGGTGAGTACACCGCGACCCCCGTACCCCAGCATCTGCGGGCCTCTGGCTGGCCTTGCCGTGCCAGGCCTTCCCGCCCGCTGGGCCGGCGACCGGCCAGGGCCTCCCGGGAGCCCTGGAAGTGGAGGTGGCGGTGGCGTGGCGCAGGATTCTCCATCCTACTTTCCTCTTGCCTTCGTTCCCCCCGCCTCCCGGGGCTGTCCTCATCGCCCAGGTGTCTGGCACCCCAGCCGGGCGACGGAACACGCTGCCGTAGGAAAGAGGGTTTCCTGTGCCACGGTCTTCACCGTACGCCCTGCCCCGCAGACCGGGTCGAGAGCGAGGCGCGGGGAGCGAGGTCCGGGTCATGCCCGCAGGGCTTTGGTCGGGGGCAGTGTGGGCGCCGCTGGGGAGTTGGTGCCACAAAGGAAGGGATAGCCCAGCCCAGGTGCTCTTAGCAACGCTGGTTTCCTCCGAGCCTTCGGGTCCTCAAGCTCTTTCTCTGACCTGCCACCTCTGGGGTAACCGCCGCCGCCAGCACGTGGGAGGACGGGGAGGGAGGGAGGGGAATCTTTGGGACCAAGGTCATTGGGGCAAAACTTTATTAAGTACCAAGCTCCCTGTGGGTCGCACATTAAAGGAGAGCTGAATCTAAGGTGCTCGTTGACTTCGTTCTTACACTGTACAGTGAACAGTTTGATGAGTAGGTTATTTACCCAGGGCGTTTGAGGAGGCTGAGTAAAGGGATTTAAAGAAAATAATCCACGCAGGGAGTAGAAGTAAGGATAAACCATATTCAGTTACTCGTAAACTGCGTATGCGTTTTTTGGCTCGGCTTTGTTTTTGTAAGTTTTGATCTCCGCGTTTGTAGATGTTTGTTGGAAGTTAGAGGCTCAGTAAATTGCCTGAATTGATCCAGCCTTTCCAAGAATCTAATACAGCCAGCTTCGTTATTTTTTTGAACATTTTTCCTTTTGGTTCAGTGCTTGGATTATGTGTTCGAACATCGCATTTAAAAGTGTTTGAACTAATTCTAGCATCGTTTCTAGTTGGATTTATAAAGTTTTGTTTTCACACGCAACACCCGATAGCTCATGAAATTTAGCTAACGAAATTGAGAAGTCTAATGAAAGGAGGATATATTTGCTTCATTATGAGCAAAGCTAAGTGAATCTTTTAGTGACAGAACTGAGGAAAGTTTTCAGACTCTTGCAAGTTAAGTCCAGAAAAAAAACTAGCTAGTATTCCCCCTTAATACAAGGTTCTTAAAATCCCTGACATGGTGTTTCCTGAAACATCTGAAAAAATTTCTAAGAGCCAGGGACTCTGTTTTTATTAGGCTCTGGAAGGAGTATGTGACCCCAAAAAGCATTGCTTTAGTTCTTACATTGATAAGATAAAATTAGTGTCTTTCATCACTGGCCTGAATATTAATTAGCATTTGTGTTTGCTAGTACCTTCCCTCTTCCTTGGCAAAGCTAGTTTTATCATCTGTAACAGTAGCTGAGAAGAATAGTAATAAGTACTGTTTATTGAGTGCATACTACATGCCAGATACTGTGTTTGATGCTTTACATACTCTATTAATCCTGGCAACAGCTTTACAAGGTTGAGAGAAAGTTTAAGTGGCACAGGTTACATAATTACTAAGTTGATGATTTAGGTTCAGAACTCAGATCTGTCTGGCTCTAAAGTTGGGGCTGTTTCCACTCTATCTCACCACTTCTTATGTATGTTGTGTAGATATCCGTTTACATACTTTTTAATGTTTCCAGAGTAAAGTACTGAAAAAAAAGTTATTAAAATTAGGAAATTTGTTTTTGGAAGCTTCCACTTACTATTCACAAATGTGTAAGTAACAATTATGGCGTTATTTCTCAACATGAAAACTGTATTCCAGTTTATTACTAGTAATAACAGTTCACTTTATTAAGTGCTTACTGTGTGCGAGGCACTATGCCAAGCGCTCTACGTACGTTAACTTTAATCATTACTATGAGGTGGTTATTATTACTTTCATTTTCCTTTTATAGATTAAGAGACTCGAACATGGAGATGCTAAGTAATTTACCCAAATTTGCGAGGAAAGTGGTAGAGTGGGAACTTCAACTCAAGTCTGTCTGTTACCAGTTTGTGGTTCTTAACCTAAAGGGAAGTGGGACTAGAAAGCTAATATATTAATTCATTTGGGAATAGTTAAGATTGTTAAATCCTCAACTGTTAAGCATGAAGATACCTTTTAAAAGGGCGAATGGTTTTAGCATTTATCCGTCTGAAGAAATATTGCTTATAGGAAATTGCTATATATTTTAGTTGTTACTATGTTTTGGGATTCCAAGTAATTCGTGATGTCTTTCACAATCACTTTGCTTAGTTTTTTCATTTGGTAGTCCATAGATTTCTTTTATGAAAATTGGCATCGAATTTTAGTATGCGGAAGAATCTCAAGACATCTTTATTTAGTACACAGGTCTTAGAGAGTCCACAATGGCTATCAGAAGGAAATTAAAACAAATTTTTTGATGCAAACATACGTTTTTGGTAATAGGGTTTATAGATTTTTATCAGCTTTTCTAAGGAAGTAGAGACCCTGAGCAATGAGCACCTAGTCTAAGCATTCTCCCTTCCATTCTACAGATGGGGAAACTGAGGTTCAAAGAGGTAGAAGTGACTTGCCAAAGGTAGGTCACAGAACAAATTAGTGATAAGAGTGATTCAGAACCTAGATCCCTCCTGTTTCAGAACTTAAACTTTTTTTTTACTCAACCATGTTGCTTCTTAAAGTCAACGTATTTATAATACCGTAAATGTTACATTTTATTGCTTGATGGGAAATTTTGAAATGTGTTTTTGGATGCTGCAGTTGCTTCTTTGTAAACATCTATATTCAGGCCTATTTAGGTTATTGGATAAGCTGCCAAATCGTGTCTTAGACCTTTAGAGTGAAAAATATATTCATCGATCTTATAGATCTCACCATAAAGAGTGATTTTCCTCTGTCTCAAACAGTGATAGGGAGCATTTTCTGTAGATTCTTGTAAATCCTGCTTAATCTTCTGATTCAAGCGAGGTTACTTGCTAGAAAATAAATGTGAAGGTGAACAAACTAGAGTGAGGATGGACTTTTGTAGGTTAGTAACTGTGCAGGTGAAGTTATTCTGAAAACATTGTGCAAATGGAAAGTTATGTAAGTAGGTGCTGAACATTTCTTCCCCAAAAAAGATTTCAGTTACCAGCTTTTTGTTCAAGATACCCAACCCTGAATTTTTGACAGGATACTAAATGCATACTAGAGTAAGTAATGTGGATCATACTTCTGTGCTAATAACATTCTTATCAGTGAGAGTCTTATCTCTGACTGCATGAATTTAGGAGGTTACATCACAGACCTGAAAATGTGATGTTGTAGACACATTTTCTGTTATTTAAAATTATAACAGCAGTACTGGAACATATTATTTTAAAATATAGCAACCGCACACAAATACATAGAATAACGAGTCTCTCTCTTCTTCCTTTCCCCACTCTCAGTCTGCCTCCTTAAGCAATCCATATTAAATTTGAGTATACCTTTTTTCCTGTGCTTTTATAATACCCATTATATAGTTTTTCCTTTTTTATGTTAATGAGAATGCTATAAATATTCTTAATTTTAGAAATCTTGGCGATGCCTTCTGAATAGTAAAAAATTCAAGCTGCACAGAAGGGTGTATAGGGGAACGTGAAAGTTCCCTAAGCTCCTGTTCCATCTCTTCAGACAGTTCTGTTTCTTGGGTGCATATATTAGAAATCTCTGAGCATAGGGACACCTGGGTGGCTCAGTCGGTTGGGCGCCCGACTTCGGCTCAGGTCATGATCTCGCAGTTGGTGGTTCGAGTCCCGCATCGGGCTCTGGGCTGACAGCTCAGAGCCTGGAGCCTGCTTCGGATTCTGTGTCTCCCTCTCTCTCTGCTCCTACCCCGATCACGCTCTGTATCTCTCTCTCCAAAATAAATAAACATTAAAAAAAAAATTAAAAAATAATCTCTAGGCATATAAGAGCGTATGTCATGTTTATTTTTTATTTTTTTGTTTCTTGTTCAACATGTAAATATTTATTTGTGGGTAATCATAAATCAATGGGACCAGCACAAGACTAACACAGCCTCTATAATGCTGATAGCAATTTTACGTTTGTAGATGCATCCAGCACGCAGGATGTGTAGAACTGGTAGGCCCCAGGGTTAACAGAATCACATCTAAACCTTGTAGCTAGGACCAAGGGGTGACAGGGACCATGTTCTGAGGCTGCATAACTCTCCCCTCCCACCTCTCCCCAAAGAAGGACACATATCATTTTTTAAATGTATTTTTAAAAAACGGATTGGGGTGCCTGGGGGGTGCAGTTGGTTGAGCGTCCAACTCTTGTTTTCGGCTCAGGTCATGATCTCACGGTTCATGAGATTGAGCCCTGTGTTGGGTTCTGTGCTGACAGTGAATCCTGCTTAGGGTTCTCTCTCTCTTTCCCTTTCTCTCTCTCTCTCTCTCTCTCTCTGTGCCCCTCTATGCTCATGCGTGCATTAGTGCGCTCTCTCTCAAAATAAAAAAAGTATTTTTTTTTTTACATCAGTGAAAATTGTACAATCCATATGTTCCTGTGCTTTTCTTTGTTCACTTCATTGTAAATGAATTTAAAAATTCTTTTTAATTGTAAATGAATTTTAAAGAAAGTTTGTTTCCATTTTGTGTGTGCACATGAACAGATATAAAATGTAGGGTGTGTTTTGATTTTAGAGACATCCTAATGGAAAATGTATTCTTTTAATATTAATATCACATTCATTTGAATAATAAACCCAAAGAGTGCTTTATTTGTTTATATTCTTGAATTTCCTTGGTTTTGTTTTCCTGGCTCACTTGAGCTCTTGGGGATTGCCCTTCGCGAGTCTGCATAGCACTGACATAAGAAAGTATGGAGTACATATGTTAACATACTTCATAGAAAAATAATTTACTGTATTTTTTTTAAACCAAAATGGATTTAATAAATATAAATGCAGCTTTCATTAGAGATTCATGACTGGTTTTCATGGTTTTTATTGTGGTGGAATCTAGTTACTATTTTGAAAGCATCTACAAAATTGTAGCGTGATACCAAAAATTCTTATCTGATTCTCACATCAATCCTGTGAAGGAAATAGAAGAGATATGAAGCTTAATAAAGAAAATCTGAGATTCAGAGATGGTAAGTGATTTGCCTGTGGTCACAGAGCTACTCTGGATCTGGAATTAAGTCTCTGGCCACTCACCCTTTCTGGAGCATTTCTTCAGTATGTGTTTGCTAGGCACAATGCTCTGTGTGCTAAGGAGATAGGAGAAAGACCTGTGTAGAAAGGAGAGTATAGTCTAATGAGGGAGAAAGGCAAAACTATCAGCAGCTGATAAGTAACGTAATGAAAGGCTAAAGTAGTGCTCTGTGAGAGTACAGAGGAGGGACAGCTGTCTCAGATTGAGGTGGGGACCTTGGGAAGGGCTCTTGGAACAGGTAATCCTTAAGCTGAGTTGTCAATGGCCGACAGTTTGGAAGTTTCCAGTTGGATAGTGGTATCTCAGGTAAGGGGATACACCTGCATGAAGGTCTGAGAGAACCAAATGCCGAACTTCGGCAATATTTGAACATTTGTTTAACAGTTGGTATTTCCTGAGCCCATCCTATGTATAAGGTACAGCGCTTTTATTGTTTTCTGATCAGTGATGCACATGTCCTAAATTTAAGAATTTTGATTGTAGCATTTACTTGTTTTTATTGGAAAGATGCTTTATATTGAGTAAGCATTTTTATTTATTTCAGTTTTGTCTGCTGTGGCACTAGATATTAGAATACTGGCACTAGTATAATTCTTTTTTTATATTAAATATAATTTATTGTCAAATTGGTTTCCGTACGAAACCCAGTGCTCATCCCATCACCCACTAATATAATGCTTTTTTTAAAAAAAAACTCGTTAGTGGGGAATTTTTATTTAAAATTCAATTAAATGTGTATTTTGCACTTGGATTTGTGTTAAACTCCACTAATTGGAACATAGCCAGTGATCTGGAGAAATGTGAAAAGACCTTTGAAATCATAGATACCCCAAAGGCAGTTGATAAAATTTAACAGCATTTTATGTAAAACTTAATAAACTAGGAATTGGGGAAAATACAGTAAAAATAGTGGTGATATTCTTTTTTTTAGAGGTGTTTTTTTTTTTTTATGTTTATTTTTTGACAGAGAGACAGAGTGCAAGCTGGGGAGGGGCAGAGAGAGAGGGACACACAGAATTCGAAGCAGTCTAACTGCTCATGAACCGTGAGATTATGACCTGAGCAGAAGTTGGACGCTTAACTGACTGAGCCACCCACGCGCCCCATGTATGCTAAACTTTTAAGAATGGCTGTCTAGAGAATGGGATTGAAAGTGGCAAGAGTCTTTTCTGTTTCCATATAGGTTGAATTTTTTACAATATAAAACATTGAATCACATGTAATTAATGTCATTCTGATAAGATTGAATATTGATGTGTTTTAAAATCTGTGACTGCCTTCTTGACTGTTCATTTTTTATCTCAAAGAAAACTAAAAGCTGTATCATGGCTCAAGCTGAATAAAAATTAATTTATAAGTCAGGCCATCCTATTTCTGCAGATGTGTTTAATGGGTGCTAGTTAAGCATAATCTTGCTACCAAATAAAATTGGGCTTTGAAACACAAGTTCGGCCATATTTCGTTCTTTCTCATTGCCATGTAGTACTCCATTGTGTATATAAACCACAATTTCTTTATCCATTCATCAGTTGATGGACATTTAGGCTCTTTCCATAATTTGGCTATTGTTGAGAGTGCTGCTATAAACACTGGGGTACAAGTGCCCCAACATGGATGGAACCGGAGAGTGTGATGCTAAGTGAAATAAGCCATACAGAGAAATACAGATACCATATGGTTTCACTCTTATGCGGATCCTGAGAAACTTAACAGAAACCCATGGAGGAGGGGAAGGAAAAAAAAAAAAAAAGAGGTTAGAGTGGGAGAGAGCCAAAGCATAAGAGACTCTTAAAAACTGAGAACAAACTGAGGGTTGATGGGGGGTGGGAGGGAGGGGAGGGTGGGTGACGGGTATTGAGGAGGGCACCTTTTGGGATGAGCACTGGGTGTTGTATGGAAACCAATTTGACAATAAATTTCATATATTGAAAAAAATAAAATAAAAAAAAAAGAAACACAAGTTCGGAAATAAAATCATTAAGAATTTCAGGACGGTGACAGCTGAGTGTCGCATTAAGCCAGGGGCCCTGTTGAGGGTTGGACCCTGTGAGACTGCACAGGTCACACATCCAGGAAGCTGGCCTTTGGCTATAGCATGCTGGGCTTCAGGCCATCACATTTGATACGCTCCTTCCAGGCCCTTACGTGTATGTCTTCTCTTGGCTTGGAACACCCTTCTCCTTTTTCTGCCTAGTTAACGTTTAATTCTTCAGATCTTAATGTAGTTGTTTATTTTATCAAAGTAGCCTGACCACTCTTAGGGTACATTATTTTTTCATAGCTTCATCCACTTTAGTGATATTTATTACACCTGCCATTTTATGCTATTTATTTGATTATACAATTGACTACTGGATTGTGAGCTTCACGAGGACAGGAGTTCTGTTTGTTTTTGCTTATCATTGACCCATGGTTGTGTCTGAACCACATTGCCTGGCATATAGTGAGCATTTGGTAATAATTTATGGGCTGAAATAATATGAACAGACTGCTGTAGGGGAAGGCATATAACATAGTAGTAGGTTTCAGAGGCAGATTACCCAGGTTTGAATTGAGGTTTTATTAGTGCTTGCTCTTTGCAAGGCTCTGAGTAAGTTTTGTCTTTTCGGCTTCTTAGAAACCTTCTTCTGCTTTTTCTCTGCATCAGCCATACTAGCTCTCTTTCAGTCTTTGTCCTGTTCTTCATTCTGCCTCAGGACCTTTCATATATCTTTCCCTCTGCCTAGAATATTCTTCACTTTCATCTAAGCCTTCAGGTCTCTCCATGGTCACTTTGTCAGGAAGGCCTTCTTCAGCTTCCCTGAAAGGTGAGACTTATGTGTCCTACTCTTAGATAACTGTGTAGTTCTTTCATAACACCTAGCACATTTGAGATTTTACATTTATTTGTGTGATTAACAAATAAATGTTGGTCTCCTTTGCTAGACTCTAATATGTGTTAGCTTGTTTGCACATAGTATTTGCTCAGTAATACTTGTTGAAGGAAAAAAGTGTACAAATAAATGAGGAAGGGAGTACTTTGTGATGAGCCTAGGGAAGCAGGCAAGGGGCTGAGTTATCTTAAGGCCTTATTTGCCACAATAATTCAGCTTGAATGTCCCCAGTAGTGTGACTTGTCAGATCTGTGGTTCCATATGTGAAAATCTGACTGAGGGAAGCAATGTGAGGTAGGAAGACAAGTTAGGAGGCTGTTAAAATTGTGCAGCAAAGAGATGATGAGATTATAAGCAAAAAGCTGGGGGGGCGGTGGGGGACATTAATATTCGAGACAAGTCTTTAACGCCACAGTGACTCTTATGGTAAAGGAGAGTGAATATATATTTCGGGGAAGCTGGGAGTATCCTGCAATAGCTTATAGAAGCCCCAAATTTCTCACCTTTTTCCTTAGAAGTTAACAGAAATTTCATTGTGATTCATAATGTCTCTGTTTTAATATAAAATCATTTGACCTCACTCTGGATAAAATTAATAATGTTAGAAAGCTGGTCTGTCTTTATTCTGTGGTTTGTGGCTGGGCTAGAGGACTAATTAGATAACAGTAGTAGTGTGATAGTAAGCTACTTGGATGAGATACTAGAGAAGTCACCCTGTTGGTTTATTAGACACATGAGAAATTGTTGAAATTTAGAAATTGAGTATAACACAGCAGCTCTGGAGCCAGACTGTTTGGATTCTTCTTGGCTCTAATCTCCAAGTAGCTGTGCGACATCTGGCAAGTCAGTTAACCTCTGTGGATCTGTTTCTTCGTCTCTACAATAGAAAAAGCGTAATATCTATCTGGTGCAGTTAATGTGAGAATTAAACGATTTCACTTACATTAAAAGGAAAGTGTTTAGGGTAGTGCCTGGCACATGTACTTTAATGTATCGGATAGCATTGCATCAAAGCACATGAGTCAAGGTAAGCTTGTGAGTCAGCACTCGGGAAATAGTTGTTCAGTTGATTAAGTTTCTTCTAGAGTAGTGCCGACAGAGCTTTCTGGGTTGATGGAAACGTTTTGTGTCTGCACTCTCCAGTACAGTAGCTGCTAGTGACATGTGGCCATTGAGCACTTGAAATGGGACTAGTGGCATGGAGGAGCTAAAATTTTAATTCATGTCAATAGCCACATGTGGTGGATAGTGACCTCCATGTTGGGCAGCACACGTCTAGCGCGTGGCCCTGTGTCTCTTTGCGTTCTTCTGATTGGTAAATACCGATTCCAGATTTCATGTAATTCTCATAGGTTCTGTCATTACTTCTGGTTATGGCATTGCCACTGTTAAAATGCAGTAGGTGCTGATGCTAGATGTCAGATGCTGTATCTTTAATAGGTTTTACCTTGTAATTCTGACCCTTGCTCTAGAATCATCAAAACAGATACTTTTGCAAACGTTGGTGGCACATAACATTGATGAAGAGAAGGTGACCATGTTCCTTCGCATCATAATTAAAACTGTTTTAGGTTTGTAAACGCTAATTCGAATGATCAAGACAGTGAATTTTTCATCACCTTCGTACACACACCTGCCTTGTTACGCTTGCCCACTTAACAAACTCCATCAAGCAATTTTTTATGCGGACCTCGTTAAAGAGTAAGAATAAAAGAAAGTGTCACACATCCTCTGAGCAGAACAAGTTGATCCATGTTCTCATTACAGAGTATTGGGTGATGAGCTGATTCTTGTGTAATATGACCGACTGGATGAGGATGCTCTCATTTCCTTCTTGTTCTTGGAAGTACATAGTGCATTCATTGATTCTTGCGTTCTCTAGAAAACTAGGACAAGGTTTCTCATCTTTGCCACTGGTGACATCTCGGGCTGGATAATTCTTGCTGTGGTCTGCCGTGTGCATCAGGTATTTCTAGCGGCATCCTGAACCCTGGTTCACTAGTTGCCAGCAGCACTTCCCCGTTGTGACGACAAAAGTGTCTCTAGACATTGCCAGACATCCCCTGGGGGACCAACAGTGCCTCAGTTGAGAACCAGTGATCTGGAACATTGTCATCTATAGACACAGGGTCCGAGATTTTTTTTTAAGTCTATATGTTTATTTTGAGAGTGCATACAAAGGGGCAGGGAGGGCAGAGAGAGAGAGAGGGAGGGAGGGAGAGAGAGAGAGAGAGAGAGAGAGAGAGAGAGAATCCCAAGCAGGCTCTGCACCGTCAGCACAGAGTGTGATGTGGGGCTTGGTCCTGTGAACCCTGAGATCATGACCTGAGCCGAGATCAAGTCCAGACGTTTAACCGACTGAGCCACCCAGGTGCTTCGGAGATTACGTTTATATGATCAATTTTATCATCATTAATAGTGTCTGTCCATTAGAATTTTCTGCAGTGATAGGATTTTCTATATCTGTGTTGTCTAACGTGATAACCATTAGTAACACTTGGCTATTAAACACTAGAAATGTGGCCAGTGCACCTGAGGAATTAAATTTTTAATTTAATTTAAACTAATTTAAACAACTAAATGTGGCCAGTGGCTCCTGTGTTGTGTACATCTAGAGTGCTGTTCTTTTGTCTTTGTGTATCATCTTCTGATTCACCTCATAATTGTGTCTTGTCAGTTTTCTTTTTCTCATTATGGGAGGAAAAGAAAGAATTCTGAAATCTCAGCACTATTCAACAAAACCCAGAATAAAATAAAGACTATTAAAATGGTGTTTCCAGGTTTCTTTTATACCTTTCTTGAAAGGTCATGCTTTACTCTGAGCAAGGTAGTAAAAAAAAAAAAAAAGAAAGAAAAAGAGGCTAATATAATAGTGTTGATTTATTTTGCTATTGCATTACTTTTCTAGGCGGTTTAATCATTTCTTACTTTTAAATTTTGTTCTTATTTTAGCCTTAACATAGTTGGGAATAATTGATGAGTTCTGATGACATAGTCCTTAGAATGGTGAAATGACAAAATATTTCAAGATATTTAAAAATATGATTGCTGGGGCGCCTGGGTGGCTCAGTCGGTTAAGCGTCCGACTTCGGCTCAGGTCATGATCTCGCATCTTGTGATTCAAGCCCCACGTTGGGCTCTGTGCTGACAGCTCAGAGCGTAAAGCCTGCTTCGGATTCTGTGTCCCCCTCCCTCTTTTCCCCTCCTCTGCTCTCTTTCTCTCTCTCAAAAATAAACAAACATTAAAAAAAAAGTAATAAAAATAAGATGGCTAAGATCCCATTATGAATCTTAGAAAAGGGTCTAGTAGGTTCATAAGTGACTTCAAATTAGAATGAGTTTTATTCTAATTTTTAAAAAGTAAATTTTCTATTTATTCTTTGAAATACCTCTAAGAGGGGCGCCTGGGTGGCTCCATCAGTTAAGCTTCCGACTCGTGATTTCAGCTAGGTCATGATCTCACAGTTTGTAAATTTGAGCCCTGCATGGAGCTCTGTGCTGACAGTGTGGAGCCCGCTTGGGATTCTGTCACTCCCTCTCCCTCTGCCTCTCTCCCACTCACACAGACTCTCTCTGTCTCTTTCGAAATAAATAAACTAAAAAAAAAATTTTTTTTTAATACCGCTAAGAAGAAACAAAAATTACAAAATAGCAAGCATTACAAATAGTTCTTAAAAAACAAACAAACCAAAAACTTGCTTATTAGGGGCTCCTGAGTGGCTCCATAGGTTAAGCCTCCAGCTCTTTTTTTTTTTTTTTTTTTAATTTTTTGTAAGTGGTTATTTATTTTTGAGAGAGAGAGACAGAGTGTAAGCGGGGGAGGGGAAGAGAGAGAGGGAGACACAGGAAGCAGGTTCTAGGCTCTGAGCTGTCAGCACAGGGCCTGACGTGGGGCTCGAACCCACAAACCGTTAGGTCCCGACCTGAGCTGAAGTCAGATGCTTAACACTTAACTGGCTGAGCCACCCAGGTACCCAACTCTTGAGGTCAGCTCAGATCAGGATGTCACTGTTTGTGAGATCCGGTCCTGCATCGGGCCCTGCACTGGCAGCACGGGGCCTGCTTGGGACTCTTTCTCTCCCTCTCTCTCCGCCCCTCTCCCGCCCTCTCGCGTTCTTTCTCAAAAAAAAAAAAAAAATTTTTTTTAATAAAAAATAATTTAAAAAGAACGTTCTTTAAACAAAAAAATGAGTCCACAGGACCCTGATGGTATACCAACACTTGCGGATAGTTTAAGGGAATGCGTTTCTTGCCTCCACATTAGTGTGATGTTTGTTAGGGTTTTTTGTGAATTCTTTTTATCTGGTTACGGAAGTTTCCACTTATTCCTACTTTGTGAAAAGCTTAGCCATGGATCTTATTAAACATGTTTCTGCATTTTTTGTGATGACATAGCTTTCTCTTTTAATATGTTAATGTGGTAAAAGACGTCAGTTTTCCAATGTTAACCCAGATTTGTAGTCCTGGGATAAACTAACTTGGTCACAGTGTACATTATTATTTTTATTTTTTTAAAATTCCATTGTTGTATTTAGTATGTGAACTCTCAAGATTTTCCCATCTCTGTTCATGGGTAAGGTTTGCCTGTAAGTTTCACGTTGTTCTCATCTGATTTTGGTATCTGCATATTTATGATGATATGCTAACTAAAATGGGTCAAAGAGTGTTCTGTCTTTTGTATTCTCTGGACATTTGTGTTGTAGGATTGGAATGATTTATTCCCTGCTGTTTGGTAAAATCATCTGGATCAGGAACTTAAAGGAAAAACTATTTTAAACTGATGTGATTTATTTAATAGTTGCAGGACTGTTCAAGTTTTCTATTCTGTTTTTTTTTTTTTTAATGTTTACTTATTCTCAAGAGAGAGAGACAGAAAGAGACAGAGTGTGAGTGGGGGAGGGCCACAGAATCGGAAGCAGGCTCCAGGCTCTGAGCTGTCAGCACAGAGCCCAATGCGGGCTCAAACTCACGAACTGTGAGGTCATTGTCTGAGCCGAAGTCAGACGCTTAACTGACTGAGCCACCAGGTGCCCCTCAAGTTTTCTGTTCTCAAGTTCGTTTTGTTATATTTTTCTAGGAATTTGTCCATATCACATATGTTTTTATGTTTATCACTATACAGTTGTTTTTTTTTCACTATCTCTTTATCGTTCAAGACCCAGGTAGTTACAAGCTTTTTTAATATTGCCTGTTTATAAATCGTGTTCTCCCTCCCTTGATTAATCTTGTTTTATTAATTTTATTAGGCATTCCACAGAAGCAACTTTTGTTTGCTTTATTTTTTATTTTTTATTTTTGCTTTTTTATCTTTATTGTACATATTGTATATATAATTTGTTTCATCATTTTCTACTCCCTAATATTTCCTTCATTCTGTTTTCTTTGGGTGGGTTCTGCTATGGTTTCTAAGTTCTTACATTGGAGGTTTAGCTTGTTGGTTTTAACCTTCTTAATTTCCAGTGCAAGCATTTAAAGCTATGCATTTTCCTCTTGCACTCAACTTGCATATCACAGATTTTTGCTACACCATATTTTGGGTCAAGGGTGGCTCAGTGGGTTAAGCATTTATTTACTCTTGATTTTGGCTCAGGCCATGATCTCACGGTTTCATGAGTTTGAGCCCTGCATCAGGCTCCGTGCTGACAGGACAGAGCCTGTTTGGGATTCTTTCTGTCCCTCTGTCTCTGCTCCTCCCCTGCTCACGCTGTCTCTGTCTTTCTCAAAAATAAATAAATAAACTTAAAAACAACGAAGTATTTTTGGGCTCATTTTTAATGTTTTCCATTATTGTTTCTTTCATCTTTGAATTTTTCTAGTTTTTGTTTTTAGTCGGGTTCTAACTTAATTGCTTTGTGAGAATGTGTTACGTATGTATCAGTTACTTAAACTTTGTTAGAATATGCCTTATGGCCTAGAATATTCTCAGTTTTTGTTCAGCACATATTTGAAAAGAATGTGTGATATCCAGTTAAACATGCAAGTTATGTATGTCCCTTAAATTAAGCTTGTTAAATCTTTTTGTCTCCATAAGCTGGCAGTTACCAAGAGAGACATTAGTGGATTTGTTGGTAGTCCTCTCATTTTTGCTTAATTGATATTTGAGACTGTGTATTATTTACATACTACTTCAGTGAACCCTTTAATGATTATTAGATGACCCACTTCTCTTTAGTAACATTTTATCTTAAATTCTTTTTTTTTTTTTTTTTAACATTCATTTATTTTTGAGAGAGAGAGAGAGACAGAGCAGGAGCAGGGGAGGGGCAGAGAGAGGGGGAGGCACAGAATCTGAAGCAGGCTTCAGGCTCTGAGCTGTCAGCACAGAGCCCTACATGGGGCTCGAACCCACGAACCATGGAGATCATGACCTGAGCTGAAGTCGAACCCTTAACCGACTGAGCTACCCAGGCACCCCTCTTAAATTCTGGGGTTTTTTTTCCTGCTGTTATCATAGTTATATCAATTTCGTTAACTTCTTTTGATTAGAATTTGCTTGGTACGTCTTTTTCCAGCCTTGATTTTCAGCCTTTCTATGCCTTTGGTTTTTTTGTATGCATGAAGCTGGATTTTTTTTATCCAGCCTGACAATCTCAGTTTTTTATCTACAGTTTAGTTTATCTTATTTATTTGTGATTACTGATAAATTACATATTTTTGTTGTCTTTGTGTGTGTGTGGTTCTTCCTTTGCCTTCTTTGAGAATTCGATAATCTTTTGTTCCTCCTTCCATAGTTTGGATGTCTAATGTGCATGTTCTTTATTTTCTATTTTTATTCTTTTATTGACCATGGCAGACGTTTTGGCATGTGTACTCCATTTAGTTTAAAGTTAATCTGTATATACTGTCTCAGAACAGTGCAAGAACTTAAAACCACCTCTCCTGACTTACATGCTATATATTTTCCAGAATCTTAATCATCTTTTTTTAATTAAGTTTATTTATTTTGAGAGAGAGAGAGTGAGAGAGAGAGAGAGAGAGAGAGCGACAGCACGAGTGGGGGAGGGGCAGAGAGAGAGAGAGGGAGAAAGAGAATCCCAAGCAGCATCCACACTGCTAGCACAGAGCCCAGTGTGGGTCTGGAACTCAGGAACTACAAGGTCATGACCCAAGCTGAAATCAAGAGTCAGACACTTAACTGACTGAACCACCTGGGTGCCCCTTAATCACCTGTTTTAATTTCACAAATTAATCACTTAAACAATATCAGTATTTGCTTAGATTTATTCACATAGTTAATTTGTCTATAATCCTTTGCATTTAAGGCTTTCCATCCGGTATCATTTTCCTTCTTCAGAGTTTCCTAAAGGAAGTGTGTATTTCGGTAGTAAAAGTTTTTATTTGGAGGAACATATCTTCAATTATATTTTAATCCTTGAAAGATGTTTCCTGGATCTATATTTCTAAGGTAATACTTTCCATCAGTACTCTGAAAATGTTATTTTGTTTTCTCTCTAATCTGGTTTCCCCTTAGGAAGTTGTACTTTTAGTCAGTTACTTCTTTGAAGGTAATCTTTTTTTCCTTTGGCTGCTTTTAAGATCTTTTGATTTTTGAATTCTTCAGTTAAACTGTGGTATCAGTAATACGATTTCTTTTTTATTCTGTTTGAATTCATTGGGTTTTTAGGGTTTCTCATCAATTTTGGGATTTTACAAACTTACAAATTTGGAATATTTCCTGGCATTTTTCTTTTTAATCTTTATTTTTCAAAGTTGTTGCCGGATGCTGTATCAGTCAAGATCTTGGCAGAGGAACACTCAAAGGGATAATTGAGGAGAGTTAGTGAAGGGACTGTTGACAAAGATTGGGGAGGATACGGTGTAAGGGACCCACAGAGGATGGAGAAGTCATTGTTGGGGCCTGAACGGGCAGGGAGGGAGAGTGGAGAATCCGAGAGAGCTATAGCTGTAGGAGAGAGCAGCCTGACAGGCTTTTGGTGGAGAAAAGGAGCAGCTGGGGCTGGGGCAAGGAAGCCTGGAAGATACAGTTTCTATAGGTTAGTTTCCCGGGGCTTTCACCTTCACTTTGTTGTCCAAGACTCTTAGTATTTGTGCCTTTCTGCATTCTTCATAATTTTTTGTCTTTTCAGTTTTCTCCTCAGTGTGTTTAATCTGCCTTTTAATCTATCCATTGAGGTTTTGCCATTTTGGGGGGCATATTAATGTACAATAAAATTCACAGATCTTGGGTGTCCAGTTTGACAAGTTTGGACAGTTGTATGTATATCCCTGTAACCCTCTAAACAAGATTTATGTCTATAAATACTTATGTTTCTTTTGTTATGTTGATCCTAAGAGATCTGTTGTGTTATCTTGCTGCTTTTACTATTTTTAAGTATAGTAAAACCTTGGTTGGTGAGCATAATTCATTCTGGAAACATGCTTGTAATCCAGAGCACTTGTGTATCAAAGCAAATTTCCCCGTAAGAAATAATGGAAACTCAGATGATTCGTTCCACAACCCCAAAATATTCATATAAAAGTGATTGCAATACTATAATACAATACAAAATAATAAAGACAGTACAAAATATAGGGGCGCCTGAGTGGCTCAGTCAGTTGAGCATCCAACTTTGGCTCAGGTCATGATCTCGCAGTCCATGAATTCAGGCCCCGCGTCAGGCTCTGTGCTGACAGCTCGGAGCCTGGAGCCTGCTTTGAATTCTGGGTCTCCCTCTCTCTCTGCTCCTCCCCCACTCATTCTCTGTCTCTGTCTCTCTCTGTCAAAAATAAATAAACATTAAAAAGCATTAAAAAGAAAGTACAAAATATAAAGAAAAACAAAGTAGCCCGCACTTACCTTTGAAAACCTTCGTGGCTGGTGTGAGGGAGACAAGGGAGGAGGGTTATTGTGTAGGACGACTTTGACTATCACTACCGGAATCACCGCTATCTGTTGGCTCAATGGCATCTTTTTCTGCACGGGGCCATTGTATACACTCGCATGGATGTTGACTACAGCACAGTATTAATACACTCTTGTCATGTACTGTATTTAACGTAACTGGCAATAAGGCAGCAGAGGAAAGGGTCTGCATCTGCAGGCGCTTGACCTAGAATGAAGGAAAGCATTCCTAAGCGTTCTCTTGTCTGGAAAAGCAAAGGACTGTCCACAGGTGCTTTGAAGTGACAAAAAATAGACTAGTGCCAGTGGTGGGCGCCTTCCAAGCGTTCTGAAAAATCGCTGATTTCTGCCAAACACCGCGGCCTGAGAGCAAGCATCTGAGCGTGGGCGATGATCACCCACAATCCCAGTGAGAGAGACAGACAGACAGACAGAGAGAAGAACCATTGACTCAGTATTGATACGTGACATTCGGCATCACATACTATTAGCACTGCAAGCCATCGCTTGTGTATCAAGTTAAGGTTTTTTAGAAATGTTTGCTCACCTTGGGGAACACTCAGAGAGCAAGTTACTCACAATCCAAGGTTTTACTGTACTTTCACGTTGTTGTACAACCATCACTGCTGTCTCCAAAATTTTCCCATTATTCCATACGAAAACTGTACAACTCATTAAATAATAACTCCTTATTTCTGCCCCCGCCCCACCCTAGGTAACCACTTTTTACACTCTTTTTCTAGTTTATTTTGGGTACCTCATATAAGTGGAATCCTGTGGCATTTATCTTGTGTCTGGCTTATTTGCCTTACAAAATGTGTCCAAGATTCATACCTGTTGTAGCATGTATCAAAAATTCATTCTTTCTTAAGGCTGGATATATGCCATTGTCTGTGTACATTTATTACCTTTTGTTCATTCATCAGTGGGTGTGGTTGTTCCATCTTTTTGGCTATTGGGAATAATACTGCTATGGATATTGGTGTGTGGTCTCTTTGAGCCCTGTTTTCAGTTCTTTTGAGTATCTTCCTAGATGTGGAGTGCTGTCTTGTGTGATAATTCTGTGTTTAGTTTTGTGAGGAACTGTCATACTATCTTTCTCTTTTTTTTTTTTATTTTTTATTTTATTTATTTATATTAAAAAAAATTTTTTTTTAACGTTTATTTATTTTTGAGACAGAGAGACAGAGCATGAACGGGGGAGGGTCAGAGAGAGAGGGAGACACAGAATCTGAAGCAAGCTCCAGGCTCTGAGCTGTCAGCACAGAGCCCGACGCGGGGCTCGAACTCACAGACTGAGAGATCATGACCTGAGCCGAAGTCGGACGCTTAACCAACTGAGCCACCCAGGCGCCCCTACATCTGTTTATTTTTGAGAGACAGAGAGTGAGAGACAGACTGCAAGCAGGGGAGGGGCAGAGAGAGAGGAGACACAGAACGGGAAGCAGGCTCCAGGCTCCCAGCTGTCGGCACAGAGCCTGACCCGGGGCTCGAACCCACGAACTGTGAGATCATGACCTGAGCTGAAGTCAGTCGCCCAACCAACTGAGCCACCCAGTCACCCCTCTGTGAATTGACTTTTTATTCTGCTGATAGTATCATTTGATATGTAAAAGATTTTATTTGCTTAAGTCTGCTTCATACATATTTAGGTTTTTTAAACATTTTGTATCACGTTTCTGAATATTTGTGAATTTTGTTGATTTGATTCTTTAATGTGTTGTTCTGCAGACCCATGGTAGCTTGTTTCTTCATGTGTTTGAAAATTTTTGAATATTAGCTCTTGGAGATGTTTCTGGAAAAGTCTGAAGCCTGGATTATGGTGCATTACTCCAGGTGCCTTAGGTGCATGACCAACATAGGGCTACTTTAAGTTTATTGGCTTGAAGTTTTGGGACCACATGGGTTCTGTTGAAATGAGGCAGGAAACCTGTTTGAAGGCCTGTTCTTGGTTATCAGTTGTCTGAAGTAATGTTCCTTCTCATCTGTCCTTAAGATCCAAACTAGCAAGTTGCTCTCTCCCTCTCTTCCTCCCTTCCTCCCTTCCTCCCTTCCTCCCTTCCTCCCTGTTTTTGTTTGTTAATGCTTTATGCTTACACTGAGGACCCCAGCTTTATGTGGAGGGGTGTCCTATTAGATCCCCATCTTAGGAGGGCCCTGACCGTATATCTTATGTCTTCTGTACTGCTTGGGTAGCCATCAGAATGGAAACTCAAGGTCACCTGAAGTTGACAAATGTTTCTAGGGTAAATGCATGAGTGCCATATTTTATCTTTGGATTCTTGCTTTGGTTTTTCTTTGTTTTTTGTTTTTTGTTTTTTTAGCTTCTGAGGATTCCTTAATTTCTTGTAAGCTCAGCAATACATTTAAAAATGTAGAAATATTTTATCCACATTATTTGATTTGATTTTAGCAGAAGAGTTGTTCTGGGTATCCCGTCAGGAGAGCTGTGAGGAATGGCTCATTTTAAAAAATGCACGAGTATGAGAACAGTGCAGGTCATAACCATGATCTCATCTCCTGGGCTAGCAAATGTGAATGTAGCCATTTTGCGTACAAACTGAAAAATAATCTATTGAAGCTGCCTATGGGTCCCTTTCATAAGATTTTTTTTTTTTAATAGTTATTTTTGAGAGAAAGACCTGGGGAGGGGTAGAGACCGAGGAAGATCTCAGGTGGGCTCTGTGCCGACGGCAGAGAGCGAGCGCCACGCGAGGCTCAGACTCACGAGCTGTGAGATCAGGACCTGAGCCAAAGTCAGACACTTAACTGAACCACTCAGATGCCCTGGATCCCTTTTAGGTACCATTCTCCAGACTCTGCTTCTTCATCTCTAAAGAGAAGCATGCTTTTAAAATTGTTGATCCTTGGGGCACCCAGCTGGCTCAGTTGGTGGCGCACTCAACTCTTGATCTCAGGGTTGTGAGTTCGAGCCCCACTTTGGTTGTAGAGATTGCTAAAAAATAAATCTTTAAGACATTTTTTTCAAAGGGGCACCTGAATGCCTCAGTCGGTTAAGCATCTGACTTCGGCTCAGGTCATGATCTCACAGTTCGTGAATTCGAGCCCCGTGTTGGGCTGTGTGTTGACAGCTTGGAGCCTGGAGCCTACTTTGGATTCTGTGTCTCCCTCTCTCTCTGCCCCTCCCCTGCTTGTGTGCTCGTGTACCCTCCCTCCCTCCCTCCCTCTCTCTCTCTCAAAAATAAATAAACATTTTAAAAAATAATAAAAAAAAACAGTAAAGTAAAATTGTTTTTCCTTACCTTCCGTGTTTTCACACTTTGTCCACAAAGGAAAATAAAAATACTACCATACTTTTGAGTTTTTGAAGTTTTACCTAGATGATATGTTGTATAGGTTCAGTCATTTGCTTCACTCAGAATAATTTTCAGTTTAGCCACTTTGGTAAATGTCGCTGTAGTTTGGTCTTTAACTGTATGACTGTACTACGATATATTCCCTATTGATGGAATTCAAATTGCTACTCTTTTTTATTTGTCTGTTATGGTAGTGCTGAGGAACATCTTTATGTGAGCTTTCTTTGTGTGGGGGAGAGGTTCTCTAGAGAATAAATGCCTAGAAGGGGACTTGTGCATACCTTGCTGTTCAGGACCATCAACTTTTTCTAGGTAATCCCAAAATTCCAAATTAATGTTCCATTTTTACATTGGAAAAATGCAGGCTTACAGCTATCTACAGTACTCCCAAACGTCTTAAACTCTTGTTTTTGTACTAATTTTTTTTAACCTGCATCATTTTTCATTCCCCCTCAGAAACAGTAGCTTACTGTTTTAATTGCATTTCAGTGGTTTCTAGTGAGGTTGAGTATGTTTTTAGGCTTATTAGCCATTTTTACTTTCTTCTCTGTGACTTGTCTAGCCTGTAGTTCATTGGCCATTTTTCTATTACATTGTGTAATTGGTTGGATTGGATTAGGCAGCATGTAACCCCAAAGTCCAGTAACGTTGTCTTTTTGAAAAGGATTATTTTTTCTCACCTGAAGCGTGGAGATAAAGTGATCCGACGATGGTCTGATGGCTTCCAGGATAGCACCAGGGGCTCATGCTGCTGCTGCTGCTGCTGCTGCTGCTGCTTTCTTCTTTCCGTTTCTATGTTTACAATTCGTGGCTGGTGTCTTCCTGTGGTCCGAGATGGTTAGTAGTAGAGCTACAGCCACCATATCCATTTCCAGGGGGTAGGAAAGAAGATCTATGGGCAAGAGAAAAGTGTGTTTCAGCTGAATCAGCTGCCTTTAGGAAGTCCTACCCCAAGCTTTGTTGATGTCTTATTGGCCAGAACTTAGTCCCTAGTCCCGCAGGGCACTAAGAAGTGTTATTCCTCGAGGCTCGGTGCCTCATACTCAAGTTCTTGACTGAGGAAGAAGAGGGGTAGCTGTCAGTTTCTGCTGTAAGTTGTCTTTTGTGGGAGTTTTTATGTTCTGAGTATTAGTCTTTTGTTAATTATATTCAGTGCAGTTATTACTGCCTCCTAATCTGTGTCTAGTCTTTTCACTTCCAGTTAATGTTGAGAAGGTTATACTTTTAATATAGTCAAATAAAAAGGATTTGTGCCTTTTATTGTTTAAAAAGTTCTTCCCCACTCTGACATACTCTCCTACGTTTTCTTCTTAATAGTCTGTTAAAAACGTTAAAAAAGTTTTGCTTTTCATTTTTCAGTCTTCCATTCCCCTAGAATTTATTATATGTATGATATGAATTAAATATCTGACCTTTTGTTTTTGCTTATAAATAGCCAACTTTCTGGTGCCATTTGTTGTGCAGTCTAACCTTTCCTCACTATTTTGTCATATGTCATGGGTCTGTTTCTGGGAAGTCTCTCTGCTCCCTTGTTTGTTTCTCCTGTTCTAAAAAAAATTATTACTGTGCCTTTGTAAGTGTTTATATCTGGCTCTGTAAGACTCGTACTCTTTCTTTTTTTAAAGGTTTTGTTCAAATTCCAGCTAACATACGGTGGAGTATTAAGTTCAGGTGTACAGTCAGTGATTCAGCACGTCCTTACCACAAGTATTCGTTACAGGCGCGCTCCTTAATTTCCATCACCTATTTAACCCGCCCCTCCACCCTCCTGTCTTATTCTTTCCTCAGATTTTTAATAGTTTTTTTCGAACCTAAAATGACTCATTTTATTTATTTATGACCTATAATATTTTAGTAGTTTCGGATGTACAATATAGGGACTCAGTATTTGTATATATTGTGAAGTGATCACGATTAATGCCTGTTACCGTACGTAGCTACTGAATCTGTTTCTTATGATGACAACTATTAAGGTCTACTCTCTTCGTAACTTTCAAATACACGGTATGTTATTATGAATTGTAGTTACCATGCTATACATGACATCCTCTTGACTTATTTATTTTATACCTGGAAGTTTGTACCTTTTGAGCCTCTTCACTCTATCATCCCCCTCTTCCTTAGAACCCCCCCAGTCTGTTCTCTGTATCTAGGAGGAGCTTGGGGTGGTTCATGTTTTTTTTTTTGTTTTTTTTTTTTGTTAGATTCCACATGGAAGTGAGATCTTTATAAGTGAGTATCTTTCTCTGTCTCACTTATTTCACTTAGTATAATGCTCTCAACATCCTTTTTTCTTAATTTAACTCTTTTTGGCCTTTTTCTTACATGTCTTAGGACCACCTTGTCACCTTCTGAAATGAACCTTATTGGGATTTAAAGTGGAATTGTATCAATTATTGTAGGTTAATTTGGGGAGACCCATATGTGTATTTTTAACTGCAGTTCTCATACCATTATGAGATGCATTCATTAGCATCATCAGATGCTAGGGACCCTGACTTGCCTGGAGGTGTCTTTGCCTGGAAATTTCCTAACTATTGTGCTGCAGAGGTGGGATTAGAAACCAGGTCGTTTTGATTTCGGTATCTTGTTCTTTTAATTAAAGGGGACCGTAAGATTGTTTGGAGGGATTTTTAAGGTAGGGTATGTAAGCAGAAAGCAGGGCGCCATTACTAAGTATAACTTTAAGAGAAGCTAAAGAGAGTGAGGGGGCGCCTGGATGGAGTGACTCTTGATTTCATCTTAGGTCAAGGACTTGTTCTTCATGGGTTTGAGCCCCGTGTCAGGCCCCGCCCGCACTGACAGCGTGGAGTCTGCTTGGGATTCTCTCTCCCCTTTCTCCCTCTCTCGCTCTCTGCCCTTCCCCTCATGCTCTCTCAAAAGTAAGTAAACTTAAAAAAAGAAAGAGAGTGAGAAGAGATGAGGGAAGAAATGGGGTTGTATGTGAGGGGGAGCCAGCAGGGCAGGGATGGGAGGAGGATTTCGAGTTCAGAGAAGGTTGAGGGGGAGGGAGTATTTTGTTAGGAAATTGGAGAAGGTGATAGGAGAACCTTCCTTTTGAAGAGGAAGTCACATAAAGGAGCTAATCATGCAAGAAGGCTTTCACTTTGGGAAAGTAAAAATAAGGTCATTTTGTGAGAGACTGGAGTACTGGGTGTCATGAGATGAGAGGTTTGAGAGGAAAATAGATTTGAAAAGACAGCTTTTGGGGGTATGCTGTGAAATTGGAAGAGATTGATTAATTAGGGCACATCTTTCAGATTTGTTTAGCTGAAAAGGTCCAGTAACTGGAATTTACTCTTTGTGGAATACTATGAAATACTGCTATGATACGTTAAAAAAATTTTTTTTAAATCTTTATTATTGAGAGAGAGGGGAACAGAACGTGAGCAGGGGCAGAACAGAGAGAGAGGGGAAGACACAGAATCTGAAGCAGGCTCCAGGCTCTGAGCTGTCAGCACAGAGCCTGATGTGGGGCTCGAACTCAAGAACTGCGTGATCAAACTCATTAACTGTGGGATCACGACCTGAGCTGAAGTCGGACGCTTGACTGACTGAGCCCCCCAGGTGCCCCTGGTATGAAACATTTGAAGTAATAAAATATATCATTTTGTGTTACGGATTTAAATTTAGGTAGGAGCAGTGTTAAGTTCCAAAGGTTTAAAAGGAAAGGTTATAGAGAGGAAACTAAAAATTGAACAATTCGTAATTTTTTTTTCATGTTTATTCATTTTTGTTTTTTTTTTTTTTTAATTTTTTTTTTTTTTTTTTTTAAATGTTTTTTTTTTTTTTTTTAATTTATTTTTGGGACAGAGAGAGACAGAGCATGAACGGGGGAGGGGCAGAGAGAGAGGGAGACACAGAATCGGAAACAGGCTCCAGGCTCCGAGCCATCAGCCCAGAGCCTGACGCGGGGCTCGAACTCACAGACCGCGAGATCGTGACCTGGCTGAAGCCGGACGCTTAACCGACTGCGCCACCCAGGCGCCCCCATGTTTATTCATTTTTGAAAGACAGAGAGAGACAGAGCTCAAGCAGGGGTGGGGCAGAGAGAGAGGGGGACACAGAATCCAAAGCAGGTTCCAGACCCTGAGCTGTCAGCACAGAGCCTGATGCGGGGCTCAAACTCATGAACCGTGAGGTCATTGTCTGAGCCGAAGTCGGACGCTCAACCGACTGAGCCATCCAGGCACCCCAGAATTGAACAATTCTTAACTTAAAAATTTCCGTGAATGAGTCAAAAACTACTGGTAAACATGTTTTTGGGTAGTACATCTGTGATTTTCTAATTTGAACATTAAACCATGCTCTCTCTCTAAAAGATGAGGGAGCCTGCTGGAAGCTGGAGGGTGCTGGGTCCCTGGGTAGTGCATGGAATTCTAGTTTTTCTTCCTCCTTTCTCTGTATATTGGGCTCAGAGATTTCACTGTGTCTCTATGTGAATATGGACAGTTAGCATTTACCAACATGTATCTGTCTACTTTCTCTTGTTTAAAAAAAAGAAAAAATCTTAAAAAAATGGGGTTATAGGAGGTCAGCAAAGTTTGAGACGTTTGGGTGGGTTCAGTGGGCATTTTGACAACATGGCTTCTCCTTCGGCATGTTTAATTGTGATGTTTAATGGACATCCTTGCAGTTGAAGATGACACTTTTAAAATAAAAATTCTCTCCTAATGATGACTTAAGCCCTGCCACTCGCAGGGAGAATCAGCAGAACCTGTAGGCTCTTATTTGGAATTGACATTCTCTTGTAATTGTGTTCCTGTTTATTTTTCAGTTTGCTTTTTGTTTCACCGGAAAGGAAAGATGCTCAGTTTTAAACGTTGAATGTGTACTACAAGTGGCTTTGTTACAATGCTAAATGTGTACACACGCACACAAAAAGGAAAGATGGGCGAGCGATTATAGCGAAGAAAATTTTTATTACGAGTTGTGTGGCATGACTTCCAAGTTTGTTTTCTACTTTTGTAGCTTGTTTCCTGTCTACAAGTCGTGCCTGATTTTTCAGTCTGACTTTCATATCCTTTTTTCATGGTCCTGTAAACAATGATATTTATAGTAAGCCTAGAATATTGTTTGAATTTCTTTGCGAGTTATCCAACAGAAATTAGCCTATTCACCTATGTTTCCTCGTTAGTAATACTTAAGAGAGTCAGATCAAGGGCTTTGGTGTTACACAGACTTAAGACCAAATTCTGCCTTTGATACTGTGATCTTGGGTATGTGACAGTCTGTGAATCTGAGTTTCTCCATATGTAAAAGAGAGGCAATAATTCGTACAGGGATGTTGCAGTGATTAAATGAGACAGCGTATGTAATTTAGCACTCTGCATGAGGACTAAGTGGTGCTGTTGTTGTTCGTCTTAATAAAAGTTCTTGTAGCTCTCCAGAGAAAGAAAGAGTCTAAAGGTTTCATAGGATTTGGCAAGTGGAATTTCTGACTTTTTGAGGACGGGTTTGGCATGATGGGAGAAGCTAGAATGCAGTTAGGGGAGGCAGAAATGATAAACTCATAATTATTGGTGTGATTTGATTAATGTATGTCTTTTGTAAGACTCAGAATTCCATAAGGGCAGAGATGGTTCTCTCTACTTTTATATCCTTAGCTTCTGGCATGGTGCTTAGATTATAGTCAGCCCTCAGTAAACAAATTATTTAGTACTTCTGGTTCTCCTGATGCCCCCCCCCCCCCGAAAAAAAACCCCTCGTATTAAATATGTCATTTAGGGGCGCCTGGGTGGCGCAGTCGGTTAAGCGTCCGACTTCAGCCAGGTCACGATCTCGCGGTCCGTGAGTTCGAGCCCTGCGTCGGGCTCTGGGCTGATGGCTCGGAGCCTGGAGCCTGTTTCCGATTCTGTGTCTCCCTCTCTCTCTGCCCCTCCCCCGTTCATGCTCTGTCTCTCTCTGTCTCAAAAATAAACATAAAAAAAAAAAGGGGCGCCTGGGTGGCGCAGTCGGTTGGGCGTCCGACTTCAGCCAGGTCACGATCTCGCGGTCCGTGAGTTCGAGCCCCGCGTCAGGCTCTGGGCTGATGGCTCGGAGCCTGGAGCCTGTTTCCGATTCTGTGTCTCCCTCTCTCTCTGCCCCTCCCCCGTTCATGCTCTGTCTCTCTCTGTCCCAAAAATTAAAAAAAAAAAAAAAAATATATGTCATTTAATCTATTTTTCAGTGAATGTTGAGTTCCCGCTTCAGATGCCCCTAGCTGTGCACCACCAATGGTGTTTCTTGAGGATTTTTTGTAAATTGGAGGGGGTCCGGCCGGGCTGGCGGAACAGCATGGGCTGTGCCAGAAACACCAGCATGTTGGGCCAGGGCTTTGTGAGCTTCAGATCTCCCGCTGGTGCGACTCCTTAGAAGCACTTCTCGGGGCGCCTGGGTGGCTCAGTGGGTTAGGCATCCTCCTCTTGATCTCGCCTCACGGTTCGGGCTCTGCACTGACAGCACGGAGCCTGCTTGAGTTTCTCTCTCCCTTTCTCTCTGCCGCACCCCCCCCCCCCCATAAATAAACAAACTTAAAAATGAAAAACACCTTTCAGTTTCTTCCTGTCACTGCCTTTATTTTCCTGAAGACACCTGGGATTGCTCATGTGTTGGTTCCTGTCCTCCATCAGGCACTGTGCTTCCGCCTGATTCCAGCTCTTCTGATTCATTTGACTGTACCTTTGAAGTGTGAGCTCTTCTCAATCTTTGGCTGTTAGGGACAACGAAAGAACATAAACAGGCAATACAAAAAGGCTTTTTTACTGTTATTATATCTTCACTGAAACTTCTCAAGCTATGTAGAGCACTCTAATGTCTGTATTGGGTCTCAGAGGAGGACTTTTACGAGGGATTTTCTTCCTTTCTATCCCCTTGCTTTAAGCATAATAAGTCTTACATGATCCTGAACCACCTAAGTGTAGTTTCTGTTGAAGAGTTAGGGCCCTGAGGTCAGTTTCCACCTCTGCTTCCTCCTTGACCTTTAGCAGATTGATCACTCCATTCCTCATCTGTAAAATGGGAATAATAATAGTTTCTACCTCATAAGGTTATTAGGATTAATGAGGTTATATATCTGTGTGCCTATCCATCTGTTGAAAATAATGCCTCGCAACACTAAGTACTCAGTGAATGTTAGTTATGGTGGTGTTGCCTCTCTTTTGGTATGTGCAAGGCTCTAGGAATTTAGAGATGAGTAAAGTAAGGTTTCTGGTATCAGAAAAATCATAGCAAAAAAGAAAAAGGGGCAAGCAAATACATACAGTACATTATGGTAAGTTGGGTTGGTAGAGATATATACCTAGTGCATTGCCCGAGGTGAGATGGAGACGTTTGTGTTCAGGCCGACGGGGAGAAGGTCAGGAAAGGCTGACGAAGGAGAAGCTGAAGCACTTTGAAGGATGACTTCTGATTTCTGAGCAGGAAGGAGTTCCACAGGTAGAGGTATAGGTATATAAGTCAGTACTAAGCAGGGAATTTTGTGGGAAAGATGCATGTTTTTGACTTAGAAGCTGAGCCTGTTAAATCTTTGGGGGCTGGGAATCTTTTCTTTTTCTTTTTAAACAAACAATCTTCTCAGAACTCGCTGATGCACATAATTTACTATTTGCAAACCATTGCCAAGTCATTCATTTTCAAAAAGAATTGAAAGTTTTGGTTTTGGGAAACTAAAGTGAATACTGTGTTGCCATCTAATGAATCAATGGATGATTTTATTGTTTGTATGATCATGTTCAACCAGGTGGTTAATATAAACCAACTTTTACATTATACTTCATTTCTTATGATATCTGACATTTTATAAATGAAATATTCTGTTATATTAAAGTTATCTTGAGGCCTGTACTTTATGAACTGTGTGAATATCAGGGTGTCCAAAGATCATTAGCTTTAAGAACTATTTTTGTTTGCAGAATAACTGGCATAATTAATCACTTGCAAAATTATGTATGTGTACTGCCTTTCAAGGGTGATGAGAAGAAAGAATATATAAATCAGAATCACCTGGGTCATCCATACTTGTTGCCTTATATTCGTAGCAGTATAACATGTTGTAATAGTGTTTACTGATATGCTGGTTTTGGGGGTATAGTCAGATATTAATGATGAAGTATCTCGTAAAAACACAAACTTGTTGAGTTATGGAAAATGGTGAGAATGAAGAATTTGCAAATGGAAGGACAAAAATATTTATATTTAGCATAGTTAGTTGTTCATAGTAACACTTTTTCAAAAAACGGATTAAAGAACTTAACACAATTTGGGGCACCTGGGTGGCTCAGTTGGTCAAGCGTCCGACTTTGGCTCAGGTCTTGATCTCATGGCTCGTGAGTTCGAGCCCCATGTCAGGCTCTGTGCTGGCAGCTCAGAGCCTGGAGCCTGCTTCGGATTCTGTGTCTCCCTCTCTCTCTCTGCTCTTCTCTTGCTCATTCTCTCTCTCTCAAAAATAAATAAACATTAAAAATAAAAAGAATTTAACACAGTTCTTTATAATGAAAATATTTTCGTTTTTATCTAGAGAGCTGTAGAGGGTGCTGTATCATTAGGAATAGTAGTCTGAACTGGTTTTGGCTAATTATAAGAATACCTTTAGGCCAGGCTATGAAATTTGGTTTTATTATTATTTTATTTTAACTAAAATTATAGTGACTAATGTTGCATAATTGATACAGCTTAAAATGATGATACATAATTGATACAGTTTATAGTTAATATATGGTTTATAATGTACTTGGTTTCAGTAATATAGTTTATAATGTACTTTGTTGCAAAATGTTTTTTATCTTTCAGATTGTTTAAATATAGTTGAAATTTTGATTTCCCCATTTCATATTGGTCACAGTAGCGAAGGTTTATTTTCCTACCTCTCCTCTCCCAAATTGAGAATTCTGCTATTTAATTGGTAGGCTGCATAAGCAATCTCTTCCCTTCAGATGGGTCTCAGTGAGTCAAAGATAAGGAAGCCATGCAATGAGACTATGTATTTTAGGTGGCTACATTTTAGGTTCAGAAGAATATTATCTTTAGAGGAAAGATTGTTAGAACAAAATGGAATTTAAAAACCTGGCAGACTTTAGAAGTTGTTTTTGTTAAGCCAGAAGTCTGACTTTTCTGCGGATTCATTTATTCAGATAGGAGTTTTGTAACTTCCAACTCCACTGTTCCGTACTTTTTCTGGTTTAATGGTGATTTTAGGAAACTTGAAGTAGAATTAATTATCTGATAATATTTTTATCATAAAGCATTGCTGTGAGAAATCAATTTTTAGTGACTTTGGATTTGGTTGCACCAGTGCTGAAAAATTTAGAGATAATTTTCACTTAGTCAAGTTAGATGAAGTGGTATATTTTGGAATAAAACGCAATAAGTTAGCTGTGTTTAAAAGATACAGAAAATGTTATATAAGCATCTGTCTTCTAAAATGTAGGCAACTTTGAAACCTTGCCAGGAATTTCTTCCTTTTTCCTGAAACCGTATTTTAAATATTTATTACGAAGTTTTATACTTCAGTTTCTGTAAAATAACAAGCAGGAATTTGATGTCCCAGTGCCCCCACCCCCCGAAAGTGAAAGTGTTTTCTCTTATTGCAGGTAAAAGGTTTGCTGTTGTTCAAGCTGTCTTATTAAACAAGTGTACTCTGTTTTTTGTTTTGTTTTGCTCCTCTTGTTTTAACCCTCAAGGCGCCACCTTCCATGGTTAATAACGAACAACGCCAGCATGCAGAGCACATATTCTTATCGTTTAGGAAATCAAAGTCACCATTTGCAGTTTGCAAGCATATTTTGGGTAAGTATTCACTTTTAAAGTATTTTTGCAGAATCAAATATAGTCTTTCTATCCTGGATGTCAGATATTTTAAATGCCTTTTAAAACAAGCAGGTGTGTGTAATTACAATTTTCCATTAATAGTCATTCTGTTGAAGTGGCTTTAAAGATAGTCCATGAAGCCAGATAGAAGACTGTTTCTACTTTGACTTTTTTTCCCCCAACTATAGTAATTTATAAATACAGTAAGTTACTAAATATAGTAAATATATATAATTTGTTTTATTATTGACCAAAACATGAAGTCTGTTAATGGTGGGGGGAAAATCTAATATTTTTTCAGTTCTCAAGAGTGCTATCACTTGTTATAGGAAATGCACTATAATATATCTTACTCTAGTGTTTTGAAATTATGATTGTTTTTGGAGGTTTCAACAATTTTTCTTTCGTGCAAAACATTTTTTTAACCATATAGTTTGTATTCAGCTTGCTTAGCAAATATTAGTTCTATGTAGATGATCGCTGTGTATTGTAAAATGAAACATTAATTTTTACTCTTGTAAAAATATTTTACAAGTACCTTTTATCTGACATGCATACAGAAACAATCTCTTTCCTTTAAAAATAATCACAAAAGTTATAACTCTTGTCCAGAGATGGCATTTTCTAAGTCCACACAGACACAGACACAGACACACAGTCTTCCGTCTCTTACATATTTTTCAGTGGTAGTAAGAGAGATTTCATTGGTTATTGTTATTTTAAAACTTAATTGTTTATTAACTCTTTCTTAATTGGAGCCATTTTTTGTAACCCACACTTGAGCCTCTGAAAGGCTATTTGAGTTATTCTTGACCATAAAATTGGTTAGTTGCATATTAGGAACTAAAATATCTGACCTTTTATTCTTACGCTTTTAGTAAGACTTATCTGTTAGCCACCAGCACTCTCTGGTTTCCAGACTGAAATAGCCTGCAATTAAATTTAAATGTTAAAAATGCTTTCCGTATAAGGGCTTATGAGTGCGTTGCTGGGTTGGAATAGAGAGAGCACTGCTGTAGGACCTGTGAGGTCTGTTCTCCATGGTATCAACTTGAGGAAGTCACTTAGCCTCTCGGAGCCCGTTTTCATCTATGAAATGGGAACAGTGGTACCATTTTCCTTAATGGGCTTCGTTGCCTTAAGTTGTTGTGAGGCACAGATGTAGCCACATATAAAACCACTCTGTGAACGGTAATGCGAGTAGCCCCGTTACCTGATTTCAGATGGCGTTTTAAAAATAAGCTAACCTTCACAAAGTGCTCTGTTCTGTTTGCAAGGAGCTCGCAGAGGTGGTTGAAGGTGGCTCTGTCTCGTTCAGGAGTCAGATTTTTCACCAGAGGAGCAGTCAGTGTTAATAACCACCTTTTAAATTCTACATGAGGCAGTTTTTATTTATTTTATTTTTTTAGTGGTCAGGTGTCATACTTGGGTGAACTTGTTTCCGGCACTAAGAAAACTTGCTATCATGCCTGTGGAGAGTATTTAATTCAGAGTTAAATCACAAGAAGTAAAGCTAAACATCAGCGTTAAGAATTCAAGGGAGCTTTCGTCTTCACTGCCTTGAAATTGTTCAGCGTTAATAGTTGAGGAAACCATTGTGTTAAACTAGTCGCCTAACATAATTCGAGTCTGGTTTTTATGGCATACGCCTTAAGTACGTTAATTAGGATTCCATCAGTTTCATCGGACTTTCTATTGTAATGCAGTTGTCATTCAGTACTAGTTGGGAAATAGGTGATCTAAGTTGTAAGTATGTTACTAGAGTGCATTTGTTTATACGACTCTTTCCTGTTTAGAGTATGTATATTTTATGAAGTACTGTTGCTTTGTTACGATTTGAGCTTGTCTGGAATACGTTTGTTTTCCTGATAAAAATGTCTAAAGAATAGTATTGCTAGTTCTGGCTGTGCTTTTAAAACCAGTTTGGGTTTTGAGATATTAACTATTTAAAAGGTTGAGTGCATGTATTGTAATCTAATCATTAATGTACTGCAAAGCCCTGTGTTACATTAATGTTTACATCTAAACTTCACAGAAAATCTTTCAACTCCTTACTCAGTTGCCACCAGCACAGAAGGGTTAATTCCTCTAAGAAGACTTCTCATACAAGTGGCAGTCAATCGCAATTCAGAATTTTCACATTCTTAGTTAGGGATAATATGTCATTTTTATACAGTGTCTGGGTGATATATTCTAATAAAGGGGAGACTTTCTCTTTGATGCTTCCCTGTTCTGGCCTCTTAAAATTCTTCCTTCCCACTTCTGACCTAAGTTTTTATTACGTTTCTAGTTTTCCTCATTTCCTTCTCTTCTTATCCTTTTGTTGTCATTCTGGGTGTGCTTTTTCCACTCTGTGTGGGTGCGCGCGCGCATTTGCGTGTGCATGTTGCACGCCCCGGCGCGTTTTGTCAGAAGGGTGCTTTTGGATTTCTGCACCTCAGACAGAAGTCTTTGGCGTTTAGGAAGTTGTTACTTTGGTTTGGTCAAATGTGCGTTCACAAATCCTGTGAGTTCTGTTCTTGGTAAAGACACACCCCGACCAGCGCTTCCGGAACTAACTTTGTAGCATTCTTCTGTCCTTCTCCCAGGGAGAAACGGGTTTCTTTCATTTCTTGTCTCAGAAGTGGTTGGAGCAAAACGAAGTGAAACTGAGACTTCTTATCACTTGGGGTGCCTGTGTACACGTGCGTATCCACGTGCTCTGGAGCCTGTGCTTTGAACCGAAGTCTTTCACGCCAGAGAGGTGGTCGTGGTCGCTGAACATCTGGGCCTTGACTACTGTGGTTTTAGTTTTCTTTTAAAAATATTTTTTGATCAGAATGTGGTGCTCTGCCTCTCATTGTTTCCTTCACTTCAATTTTTGTCTTCATGGCTCTGTGTGGTTTCAGACGGCTGACGTGATAGAAATGAATTTTATTTACATAATTATTAAAGAAAGTTACCGTGGTAAAAAGGGACAACTTGCTGCCGAAGTGGGCTAAAATAATTTATTCTCTAGACAATGCCCTGGTCAGTGGAGAACAACTGAAAAGTATCAGAAATTCTAGATGACTTGTGAGTTCCTCGTGAAGACCTTGCCTTTCAAGCATCTTTGGAGCAGAGAGCGAGGATAAGGCTCATCCATCCGCGTGAAGGCCCGGCCTTCTGCCGGTAGCTTTGAGAGTTCCATAGAGCACCTTTTGCACATTTATATCGTGTTGACGTGCGGTGTATGAAGGCTAGTGACGGTTTCGTGAGAAGGTGTCGTGCAGCCCGTTAGGTTAGGAGAATTCCTTCCTTGAAATTTGGAACTTGGCTTTCTTTTTTTCAGGTTCCTCCATTCTTAGAGAAGCTTCTTACGGGAGTAGGAATGTAGAGATGCCCAAACAGAGGCATCTAAGAAAGAGTCACCTCGGAAACTGTTGAATGTCTGTCATTCACCTGCTGCAGTTAGCTCCCTCCCTCGTCCCTTGCAAAAAGGAGGGGGAGGCAGGAAAAACAGCTTGGCTGTAAGCACGGGTAGTTAGAAATAAGCACGTTTTGTTGCTTCTGGAAACAGGAAGGAGCTCGTTTGGTCTTCTCTTCCTCGGCACGTGCGTTTAGGGGTGGCTTAGTGTCGCTCCAGGAACATTCACCGGCCACGTGATCCTGAATTCTTTTCTCTTAGTCCCCTGGTGCGTCAACACTTTCTTCAGCCTTAAAAGGCAGGAATTGAATTAGGTGACCTTTGGAGTTCTATGTCCAAAATTCTCTGAGTCCCTAAGATTTTGCTTCTTTGTTAAAATCCATAACTAAGGATCTGGGGTTTCTTGTCCTTAAGATTTTTACTATGGCAGTAGAAAGTGAAGTTAGGCAATCAACCATCGTTTACTTTATACAAGAGGTTTATAATAAGAGATTACTTGAATTACCTTTATGAGGCAGTACCGTATTTCTCAAGTGATCTAAATAGATATAGCTAGTTTCTGTTTCAGTTCCTCTTACACTTTTTTTTTTTTCCTCCTGGAACTTTAAACACATCTTTTTATGATAGGTTTACGTTTTTGGAAGCTATTGCTTTCTTTACTGGTAACATTTTAAGGTTTTTAAATTTTTGTGAGTTCTGATGATCATCTCACTTAGAATGCATGTTAAGAAAGCATGGAATAATCAAACTTTTTTAAAAAGGTCCAAATTGGGTCCTCTTTTTGGTTTTGTTATGTTCAAAACTCCTATTTGGTAGTCTAAATTGATGGCATTTATGTAGGGTGTACCTTTTTTTCACCCATTTTTATAGCGTATTGTGTCAAGATCACTCAAGGTTTTTAAATGACCTGAGCTTGAGTAGGAGAGAACATGATGTGCCTCCCTATGTCTTCATGCTCTTCTGATGAATTCTTGAAGGTGCCATTCTATGCCTGGAGTTAACTTCTCAGGGCTCTCGGATACTCATGTCTAGTGATCTTGGCAAATAACCTGCAATCTAATCCCAAACTTTCATGGATTTCACATGACGGTTATTTTTCAGAACTCCAGAAAATTTCTACTTTTTCTTGACTTCATTTTGACTGTTTCTCCCTTTTGATAATGCTGTTTGGAAACTGATTGTAGTGGTATGGGTGAATAAAAGAAAAAATGGAAAATTAAAATATTTCTTAGGTATGTTAATTTTCTGTTTTTTCTTTCCCTCCTGATTCAGTTTTTAGTTCAGATACTATAACTTGCTAGTTAAGGCTGGGGTTTTCTAAGTGTAGCTTTGGAATTTTACTCAGTTTGATCAGTATTGCAATCAGAAAATTCACAAGAACTTCTCACCTTGGGTAAATGTGACTCCCATTTTTTTTTTTTTTAACATTTTGAGAAAAATAACCTGAATGTGATTGTGTTTATTTCTGAACTTGCTATTGGGGATGGGCCATCCTGCTGAAAGCTTAATTTCTCAACAAATATTTTAACAGCATGGCTCACCACAAATAGTAATGTTCAAAGACGAGTTTATTAAGATATTTTGCAAATGCAAAGCTCTATTTTGCACAGGGTGAGAATCTCTCAGGAAATTCTCTGATTGCTTTATATTTTTATTTTTATTTTTTTTAAAGCTGTGTTATTTTTTAGTTCTTCATGCTTTGGAAGTAACAGTTGAAGAGAGGTGAGGAAAGTTTGTGAAAATTGTGATCGGTGATTAGCTGCCACCTGCCTGGGGTGTCTTCTGAGAGGAACTAACCTCTTTGTGGTGCTAGAGCAAGGTCACTGGATTAAAAAAAGAACAGGTAACCATCTTATTCCTTGTCTGAAAAGTTCTGTTTTTAAATTAATAAATGCAAACTGTTCAAAGAAGGAGGAATTGCTGTTTAAAGAAAGTTTCCAATTTTCTCCTCAGAAACAAGTAAAGTGGACTATGTCCTCTTTCAAGCTGCCACAGCCATAATGGAAGCAGTTGTCCGAGAGTGGATTCTCTTGGAAAAAGGTAGCATCGAGTCACTGCGAACATTCCTTTTAACCTATGTCTTACAGAGGCCTAAGTAAGTACATGGCGGAGGCACTGCTCCAATACCTGCGCTGCCCTTGTCTTGTCTTGTCTTGTCTTGTCTTGTCTTGTCTTTTCTTGTCTTTTCTTTTCGCTTCTTTTCCTTTCCTTTCCTTTCCTTTCCTTTCCTTTCCTTTCCTTTCCTTTCCTCTTTCTTTCTTTCTTTCTTTCTTTCCCTTTTTTCCTTTATGTTTTTAACGATAGATGTTTATGGTTAAGCTCTGCTTGGGCTCATATTTTAAAAACTCACACACACACGTGGTTGTGGGTTGTTATACTGCTTAATGAAATACGACTTTATATTTAAGCTTATGATACAGGGTTTTGTTTCTTGGAAAAGATGGTGCTGGATATTAAGGGTTTTTTGTGGACGTTTAGTTCCAAAGATTTTGCTTATGAATAAAAGTTGATCTTGGACTCCATGGAAAATCCTTGGTCATAGTCGTTCTTTTTTCGGTGTTTGGTAGCATCGTAAGACACAGGTGAGTATTCCAGGACACGGGTGCAAAGGGTGGTCAGGTGCCATTAAAACACCAAGTGTTACACATACATATGCGTGGAAATGCACGTTAGGAAGGTTGTAGAAGAGAAAGCACCAAATTTGTTCAATACTTTCTTTTGGAAAATGGATCAGTTTTAAGAAATAGGGTAAAAGTGAGTTTTCTTTTTGTGTTATGTACGTTGTATTGTTTGAACATTTTACAAGATTTGTACATTCATTGCTTGTGTGATTTTTTTTTTTTTGGTAAATCCCTCAAATACCAAGTCGTGTTTTAAGAAGAGGCACTGCACACCGCACGTTTGCCATTTGTGCAGTTGAACAATTGAGTCCTTTTTCCATACACGTACACTTTCAAATTCGGTGAAGAAATGCTCTCTAATTGGAACTCCTGGTAACTAGGCATGTCGATTAATGGTGATCAATATGCATGAAGCTTTAAACATAATTTAGAGCACACCTTTCTTTCTACGGATTGTTCACTCGCGGTCTTCTGAGCTCATAATATTTAATAATAATTACTGGCGTGAATGTAGCATGCAGGTAAGTGCCAGTTGCTTTGCCTAAAGAAAAGTGCATAAGAGAAAGAAGGCAAGATTTACTTAGCCTGTAAACAAACGTTACAGGTGTAATGGGTAATCCTTTCTGTAGATGACTGGATAGAGATGTATGCAAAGGGAGGGTTTGGCTTGTTTTTTCTGGTTTTAATAGAATAAGGGGAAATTGTCCCAATTTCAAACCTTTCTCTTCTCCTTCATGCTGATTTTCTTTTTTTAAATTTTAATTTGTTGTTTGATGAGGCCATTTGGGCGTGCTCCTGGAGCTGCTCATTGATCCCAGTTTTTCTCCACCCTCCCCAAGTTGGAACTGCTGAACTCTGGAGAGTTTCATAGACTTAACGTGTGTGGTAGATTTCGATTGTGTGTGTGTGTGTGTGTGTGTGTGTGCGCGCGTGCACACATGCACGTGATCTCTTCTATTATCCAAAACAATCTCATTCTTCAGTAATTTTCATTAGTTCAGAAGCTATTTTAGAGTTGATTGTAAGGTTCCACATTGAAATAGTTCACTTACATATTTCCCCCCAAACACTAAAAAAAAAAACACAACTTTAAGCAAAGTTGAAAGACTAATACAATGAACACACACACACTCTTTTCCCAGTGGAGGCTCAGTTAACATTTTGTCACATTTGATTTCTCTCACATACATGCATTTTCCCCTGAATCACCTGAAAGTATGCTGCAGAAATTAGGATACTTCATCCTTTTTTTTTTTTTTTTTTTTAATTTTTAATGTTTATTTATTTTTGAGAGAGAAAGTGTGAGCAGGGGAGGGGCAGAGAGAGAGGGAGACACAGAATCTGAAACAGGCTCCAGGCTCTGAGCTGTCAGCACAGAGCCCGAGGTGGAGCTTGAACTCACCAGCCATGGTATCATGACCTGAGCCACCCAGGTGCCCTCAATACTCTTGATATAATTGGCATATTAAATTAATCTAATATAATTTTGATCCTATATTCTCATTTTCCCAGTTGTCTGAATAATGCTATTGATATCCTTTCCTCCTTTATAAGTTATTTGTTTGATCCAGGATTTAACCACAGATTATACATTGTATTTAGTCTCTTTACTCTGTTTTAATCTAGAATAGTTCTGCCTTTTTTTTTGTCTTTCATGACACAGACATTTTTATCTTGTAGAATTTCCTACAGTATGGACCAGAGTCAAGTGAAAACTGTTGGTATACCGCATAGGTAGAATACTGTGAATGCTGCATACATAGTGTTGTATACTTCTCGTTTGGTACACAGAACTTTCTCTTTTCTAGTTTTTTCCTCCTAATTGAGATAGCATTTCCACAGAATGAAATGCCAGATGCACCTGACAGTATGGCAGGGCGGTTGAGAATCTACTGCTGCCACTGTGTGCACGGGCAGATTGCTTGCCCTCTCTGTGCATTAGTTTCTAAAATTATTAGTATTTAATTAGCTATTAGAGTTAATAATAGTATTGTACTCAAAAGGTAGTTGTGAGGGTTGAATGTATTAACTTTTGTGAAGTTCGTTTATAGCCTTGCATAACATAAACACCAACGAATGTGAGCTATTATTTATTTTCCTAGTAATTTATAATTCTTGCCAATGGAGGTCGTTAAAACTAGCTTTATGTACACTTTCTAGTAGGAGTCGGTGTATTTGAAATTAATCATGTCCCCCGAAATGTACAAAAACTCCTTTTGGTTAACTCACATTCCTCCTGTTCTTCCCGTACAATCTCTGCATTTATTTGCTTATGAGTGCTTCAAGTGTGTATTTTGAAGGAATATTTTTCACTTCAGTCTTGACATGGGGGGCATGTTTGTATGTCTGATAGATGCCTGTCATGTGTCGGGGAGCCCTCCTTAGTAACGGCCCACCATGTTCAGGGAGCTTCAGGGAGTCCCCTCTGGAGAAAGGGACATCACAGTCTTAGCAGAGGACACAGACGTTCAGAGGTCTGTGCATTGTGCCAGGGACTGAAAGAAGCTCAGCATGTCTGCAGTTTTGAGCGAATGTGGAAGCAGGGATCAGAGAGGGCAGGAGGAGGTCCCTGACCGTGACAGACTGGTGAAGTGGGTGACCGTATCAGTTATGTCCCACTGGGGACACTTTGCAGGGTATAAGACAACAGGTAGATTGGTAGTGTCCAAAGAGAGCTGGGTTGGGTCCCACTGCTTGTAAGCCACGTTAAGGAATTTGGGGTTTATTCCAAAGGGCATGTGGTTGGTGTATCCTTGTGGCATTCTAGAAGCCGGATTATAAAGTTATGTTATCTGAGCCTTACCTTTAAGAAAAGGTTGTGACAGGACAACTAAATCTCCGTGCCCTAGTGGTCTAGTCTACTTTGTGTACTTTGTAGAATTCCTTCACTTGGGATCATTGCTTCTGCCATCACACTGAAGAGCACAGTTTAGATAAGGAATTTTAGAACTTTAAAAAATTTTTTTTTCTAATGTTTATTTGTGAGAGAGTGCGAGTGGGGGAGGGGCAGAGAGAAAGGGAGACACAGGATTTGAAGCAGGCTCCAGGCTCTGAGCTGTCAGCACGGAGCCCGATGTGGGGCCAGAACCCACGAACCGTGAGATCATGACCTGAGCTGAAGTCAGACGCTTAACCACCTGAGCCACCCAGGCACTCCAAAACGTTTTTTAAAAATGTGTGTGTGTCCATAATATATTTTGGGGAGCTAGCCTGTTGCCTTTTCACATTAAAGGGAGTGGGCTTAAGATTATACTACTGGTTGGAGATGGATATTAGATCAGAATTTCTTTTTATTGGTAGAATCACAATCTGGCTCTCAGTGAACTGACTTAGATCTCTTGAACACTGCCTGAAGCAGCTAACATTTATGTACCACTTAGTATGCACTGGGCGCAGTTTGAAGAACATTTGATCCTAGTCACAACCCTGTTAATGTTACCCCCGTTTCACAGATGAGAAAATTTAAGGCTCTGAAACTGTCTTGCGTAGCAGGGTCACCAAGCCCGTAAGTAACGAAGCATGGATCCAAGTCGAGATCTCCTGGCTCCGGAGACAGTGCATAACCAGCAGGCTGTGCTGCCCTCCCGTGTGAGCCGTGTGATTAGTAGCGTCCGGCGTCGGGAGAAACTTGGGACTATGTTTATATTGGGATCATGTAAAGGTGTTCACGATGGTCTTTCTGTTTTACAGCCTCCAAAAGTATGTTCGGGAACAGATTCTGTTAGCAGTAGCAGTCATTGTAAAACGAGGATCCTTAGATAAATCAATTGACTGCAAAAGCATCTTTCATGAAGTCAGCCAGTTGATAAGTAGTGGCAATCCCACTGTGGTAAGTGTGCTATCTGTATTTATAAATAGTTAAAATTTTTATTCTGTATTTTGCAGATAACACAGCAATACTAACGTCTACGTTAAAGAAAAAGTGCACAGCCTGAGAATCGAGCCGTTTTCATTCGTTCGTGTTTTCTTTTAGTCCCTTTTTATACGTTCACGTACTCTAGATGTAATGGACTTTGTTTTTTCGTTTGATTCTGTTTTTCCATGTTGCCAGTGTTCACAGTCATCATTATAATGGTGTAAAATACTGTAAGCTAACACACCGTAATATATGCAACCATTTCTTTTCCTCCATTTTGATAAGCCTTCGACAACTGCTAGTGATAATAGAGATGTTTGAATAAAGTGACACGTAACGTAACGGATTATTTCACGTTGCTACAGTAATGGGCCAAGGTATACTTGGGCTACCTACCAGGTGTTAAGTGAACAAATTTGAGAACCATTGTCCGTGATGGAATTACTCTGGAGAGCCCGTTTCCCCCCCTTTCAATCTCCTGTCTGCCTTTTGAGAACTAGTCGTGCCTAGGAGAGTGACTGGTGGTAGTGCCTCTTCAGAGTTGGAGCTGGTGTTGAGTGATCAGCTGTGGTCCTGGGGAGAACTGTGGACTGTTAATCAGCTGAAGGATATTGTGGGATTGGAAACGGTAATACCTGGCTGTCCTGATTTTCAGGTCTTAAATCTTTAAATGTTTTGGGTAGTTTTTTTTCATTCTCCCAGTTTCTTTTCTTTAATCATTTGGAAGATAGCTGTGTGCGACTGTGCACCTTACGACTCTTTATGAATTACTTTACATCTTTCAGTGGCCCCTCAGTGAGCGGTGTGAGTTTAATAATTAACTTGACAGTTTGAGGATAGGTTGCAGGTACATTTTTGGAGGAGCCCACGCAGCGTCCCTTCATTTCCATAGTGTGTTGGTCCTCCTGCCCCGCACACCTGTACCACCAGCAGACCCGCAGCCTCCTCTTTCTCTAGCCATCTGCCCTCCAGTCTGGCTGATGTAGGAGGGTCTCACCCGAGGGACCACGGAAGCGAGTTGTCAGGATTTTGGACCTTCCTCTACATACCCAAAGTATGTTTTGTTTTTCCTTGGGAATATGCCAGGGGTCATATATCTATTCTTTTTTTCCGTATCATCTTTATTGAGGAATAATTTACATGTATTACCGTATCCATTGAAGATGTACATTTCTAGGAGTCAAGATACAGAACATTTCTTTCTTTAAAAAAAAAAAAAAAAAATTATGTGAGTACTCTCTTATATCTAATGTGGGGCTCGAGCCGACAACCCTGAGACCGGAGACCCAGTCACATGCTCCCCCAGCTGAGCCAGCTGGGCGCCCCAGAGCATTTCTATTCCTGTTTTGATTAACAATTAAAAATCAATTGTACAGATATTGTGTTGTTTGCCATTTTGGTGGCAGATTTCTTCAAGAGTACTCTCCAATAGAATTTTCTGTTTTGATGTGAATGTTCTAGATCTGTACTCCAATATGTCAGCACTGTGCCAGGCACGTGTGGCTTTTGAGCATTTGAAGTGTGGCTGGTGTGACTAAGGAACTGAATGTTTAATTTTAATTTCTTTTTTAACTGAAATTCAAACAGCCATACGTAGCTAGTGGCAATCATATTGGACAGTGCAGTTCTAGACACTTTGATACTCTGAAGGTCTAATTTTTATGTCTGTTTTGTTTCTATTTTTGTCTTTTTCACTTAATCTTAGTATTTAGTTGTTTGCATAAACTAACAACTTTCAAAACGTGCGTGTTTTGGGGCTCCTGGCTGGCTCAGTGGGGCAAGTGACTCCTGATCTTGGGGTTGTGGGTTTGAGACCACGTTGGGTGTGGAGATTACTTAAAAACTTAAAAAAGAAAGAAAGTAAAAACGTGCATGTTTGAGTCATTGCGTGTTAGGAGTCATTTTGGCTTTGTTTTGTGTAGTGAGAAGCTCCCTTGAAAATAGTCCTCAAGGTTCCATTTAAAATTTTTAGATAAACGTGATTGGGAAGCTACTTTTTACTTCTGTTAATCTTGTTAGTAGGCACGGTACCCATTTCTGACGAAGAGCTTTGCCCTTGACATGCTGGTGCCTCAGGGTTACCTACATCAGTTGCATAATGGCAGTCTTGTTATCTGCATGGATTTTTGTTAGCATTTGTTGCCTGATTAATGGCCATGGCCAATGGTGGCTGTCGTTGATGCTTGAAGGAAAAGCAAGTGGAGATAAGTAGCCAGAAGTAGTAGGGAAAAGGTTTGGAACTGAGGCTGCTACTGAGAGATGTTATCCTAGCCCCTTACTGTTCTGAATCAAGTTACTCTTCCTATTTTAGATTCTACTTAAGGACAGACTGTTTCATTTGCCAATCTGCAGTAAAGGAGTTTGCTTCATTGTGGCTGACCAGGATTTAAACTTTAGGAACTTAACTAGTAATTCTGAGATCTATACGTTTATGACTAACGCTCTTTCCCTGGTTAGTTTGGCGATCACATCAGCTGGGATTTCAGCGTTAAGGAAGAATTTCTGTGGCTTGTCCTCATCCCCCACAAGTAGCTTTATGGCTCTGGACGCCGAAGGCAAAGGATCAAGAGTCCCTTGCCTCTCAGGAATGAACACATTCTCAGGAATTGTGTTCTTCCCTTTCTTTCCCCTTGGGGAGTTGGGGACCCACCACAGAAAGTAGTCCCAGTGCAACCTGGCATTTGGATCTTTTTGAGTCACTGAAATAACTGATGTTTTGACAATGATAGAACAGATGTAACTCTTGAGTTAGAAAAGATTTTGTCCTGTTCACGGTGCATACACTCTGAGAATAGTGGATAAATTTAATATCCTCATGAAATATTCCAAAACAAAGTTTTTTTTGTTTTAAGTTGACTTTCTACTAGCAGGGTTGAGAACTTTTATAGTTGTAGAGAATGTGTAGTGGGAGATAGAATTTAATTTCAAGATTGCTGGATGAATTTACATCGGGGAGCATGCTGAAACATTTAACTAGAAAAGTACTTTCACGCTTACCCAGCAGGTGAAATGCCCGTGTGGCAAAAGGCCACCGTGTGGCCGTCCCTACTTGTCTTTGCCCAGCAGCTTGAAACTAGCTCATTCGGCAGATCTGAAACAATGAGGTTACGGACCAGTAAAACATTTTGCTATGTATACTTCTCTGTTTTCTTCTGAGACCATTAAGTTTGTGGGAATGCTTTAAGAATGTACTTAAGATTTTCTTAGTCTCAGAGACATGAATACCAGTGGGAGAATGTTTGATTTAAAAGAGTTTGAGAGAGAGTTGGAGGGGCAGAGAGAGAGAGGGAGAGGGAAAATGAGAGAGAGAGAGAGAGAAAGAGAGAGAGAGAGAGAATGAATGAATGAAGAGAATGAATTCCAAGCAGGCTCTGCACTGTCAGCACAGAGCTGGATGTGGGGCTCAAAGTCACAAAGCATGAAATCTTAACTGACTGAACCATCCAGGTGCCCCTGAAATTTTCTTTATACGGGTGATTTTAAGAGAAGAGATTTTAAGAAGAGATAAATGACTGATGGTTTTCGACGGATGAAAGGGTTGACCTTATGAATTACTAAGTTACTAAGTTAGTAAGTTAAGTTACTTACTAAGTTAAGTAAGCAACTTTCCCATCATACCTCTTCTAGAATAATGCTCCCATCCACCTTCATTGGTCAGAAACTGTTTGTAGTCTGGCTCTCCCTCTTCCCTTTCTAAGAGTATATTTTTTTGGTGGCCCATCCCCTTGTCTAGTGTAAAGTACATGTGCAAATAAGTTTAGGGTCAGTAGAGTGTAACAGAACACCGATTCTGATTTTGGATTCACATTTAGGCGTAAATCCCACCCATCTCTGCCATTTACTACCTTACTAACCTGTACAAATTATTTACCATCTCTAGGCTCTGCTTTGCTAATACTGTTTGTCAAACACATTTAATAATGTCCATGTCTGGGGCTCCCCAGATGAGGCAAGGCAATGTTAAGTGCATTTAGTGAGCATTCAGTGAGCGTGCGTTTCACTTCTGTGGCAGCCTAACACCCTTTGGCTTGTAGAACTTTGGGACACACGCTACGTTACGTCACTTCTTTTTCTGTCAGGTAATATTTTAAGTATTAAAATCAGAAGAAAGTGTTCATGCTTTTATTCATGAGTGGAAAGTGCATTTTTTAAAAATACATGTAACCAACATAATAACTTTTCGTTTAAATGCTTTAAGTTTCTTACAGTGTTTGTTCTTCACAGATAGTTTTATGGGAAAATACTGATTCATAAAGCATTTCCTAAGGAGGTTATATTTTTAAATACGGTACATTTTCCAGGTATCATGATATATTTTCAGAGTAATTGTGTTTGTGCAATTATTAAATAATAGGTCGTTTCGTGCGTGTCTTTGTGGACAGGCTGTTTTCCTTCTGTGGTTATAAAAGTTGCCGTGGTTACCTCATCATACTTCGTACTAATGTCAGACCTGCTCTACTAATTTGAGAGGGATAGAAATGGACACTTTACTTCCTAAGAAAATTAGCTAAATTTTTTACTTTAAATTAACATTTAAGCTGAGTTTTTCACCTATTTCACGCTTATTTCCTTTGAAAGTACTAGGCGTATATTAAATCACTTTTAAAGCTCTTTAATTTAGTATTTAAGCCTCTTGTCTTCCTCTTTCCTGTGCTAGAGAGAAGTGGGTGAGAAATTCACTTGTCTACAGCAGTGCTGCCCCTGGATGTGATAGCCAACCTAATCTCTCTTATCACAAGTCTCATTGATGTTTGCTTAGAAGAGCAGCTGGAAGTCTGCTTTATGTATGGCAACCTTTCATAAAGTTTATTCTTGGTAATAAATCTCCTGGGGTAAGAGCCAGGCTATTATAAGAGACAGTCCTCTCTCTGAACAAGAGTATTTTATTTTGTCAGCTGGAGTTAGTGTTTGAATATCTTGTGCTTGTGACAGTAAGCTGATGAGTAAGGCAAGCCATTTCTGAAGGGTATTTTTTCACTGTCGTGAAATTAATGGCTTTCACTAGAAATGAGAATGCTGCTATAGGACTTGTAATGCGAAGACAACAGTTAAGTTAGTGAATTGTGAATTTCCAATACTTAAGTGAAAGAAAACATACTAAAACTCATTTATAACTTTGAGACCTCATTGAATGTCTTCTATTTGTTTTACATATTTAAATTTTCATTTTGAAATTCACAAGTGCTAAAAGAATAGCAAACACATCATGGATTCGTTTTCCACTTTCCTTTTGTTAATAGAGTGTTAGGCATAGAGGTAAATGTTGATTCATTAATCCAACTAAGATTTACTGAGCATCTACTACATTGCTTTAGTGATGCTTCAGTTATGGCTTTCTTTTTTTTTAATTGTAAGTTTTCTTGTGACTTTAATTTCGTAGAATGTAGATAATCAAGAAGTGGGACCAGAAAAGCCAAAATAGGTGTTTTTTTATGATAATGATAAAAATACTGTTGTTTTACCTTCTCACTTCATAAGCTGCTACATATATATAATACTTTTACCTGCATTATCTAATGGGAACCTTTGGACCATCATATGAATTAGGTGGGGCAGAGGGTATTAACTCCCCTTATAGATGAGAAAACTGAGGCCAGGATAGATGAAGCGGTTTGCTCCCAGTTACTTGAGGTGGTAAATTTTGGACCATTAGAACCCATATTTTCCGACTCCTTTGTCAAAACAGTAAGAGCCTTGGACTAAGCCTCCAGAAAGTCATGTAGAGTATTTTAATTTAGAATTTCTTTCGGACATAGTTGTAGTACTTTTTATTACGTGGTTTCTAGCACGTTGAAAACGACAGTGATCACTTCGGGGCTGCTCGTTAGTGCTGGTCAGATTGCTGGCCACAGCGAGTGGTGGACACCAGCAAAGAAACCGACCAGCACTGGACTCGGGTGCACTTTGTCAAGGGGCGTGAAGCCTCATACATTTTAGTAGACAGATTCCAAGCCTTTGCTTGATTCCAACATCATGTAATAATTGCCTTAGAAATAATAATTTTGGAAAAATTTACGTGGAGGAAGTTGCATTAAAAATGTTTGCTGGGGGGCGCCTGGGCGGCTCAGTCGGTTGAGCGTCCGACTTCGGCTCAGGTCACGATCTCACCATCTGTGAGTTCGAGCCCCGCGTCGGGCTCTGTGTTGACAACTCAGAGCCTGGAGCCTGCTTTCGATTCTGGGTCTCCCTCCCCCTCTGTCCCTAACCCACTCGCATTCTGTCTCTGTCTCTCTCAAAAATAAATAAATGTTAAAAAAGTTTGTTTAAAAAAAAAATGTTTGTTGGCTGTATTTGGAAAATTAACAGATATTAACTTAATTCTCTATAATCTGGGGTAAATGAAGCATTGCTATGTTAACCTCTTACACTTCTAAGATTTGTACTAATGGTATTTTATACTGGTCTAATCGCTGTTTGCTTTGGTATGACAGTCTTAGTATACTCCTCATCAATCAACTTTGATCTGATTTCATTGAAATTCACCACTCTAAATTATTCACAACAGCTTTTGTTTCTGACCCTCTTAAGTATCAGAGTCTCTGTCTCAAGTACAGAAAGAATATCTAACCCTGACTATGACAGAGTGCAGAGAGGCAGCACTTGAGGGTACCGATCAGTAGAGGGGGAGTTAAGAGGTAATGCACTTGGGATGACCACTGAGACCGAAAAGTCTGAAGGAAGCAGACAGGGACCTTCTACAAGGGTAAGAAAAACAAAAATTTGTGATCTTTCAGAGGCAGATTTGATGCCCCCCCCTCCGGCCCTTTCCTCTGTTTCTTTGTCCTGAGAAGGAGCTGTCCTCTTTTTTTCCCATAGGATTTCAGTTTTGGCTTGCTTCCCTAGCTGTCTTCATTACAGTGCAATGCACCTACTGTGAAGGTAACTTGACTGTAATGAGATTTGGTTGATAATCAAACACTGAAAATGAGTAACCATATTGGGAATTGAGTCCTGGGCACTGTGATATGTGGTCTGTGAATAGGGAGAAATACTGTGTTGACATGTGTCGCAGTGCTTTGTTCTCCGTGCTTAGTTATCCATCGTTCTCCAGGAATCTCTGTTAAGTTGGCCCCATTGAGCTGTAGTGCTATGGGATATTGAATGTTTATGATGCTAATCTCAAATCCTTACAGGACTTCCAAATTAAGGAGCAGTAAAACAAATCTTTTAATGATGAGACTGTCTTACCGAATTATGGTTCTTTGAAAGCTGGTAATTTTAGGTACGCTAACACCAGAATATTTGGTTTCTGGTATACTTGTAACCATGCTGCATAATTTGTTTTTATGTATTTCTTATGTCTTTGGCAGTAATTTGAAAAGAACTTTTAAAAATTTGTCTTTTTATTTCAAAAGTATAAAGTGGAAAACAATACATAGAGGTTGCTAGAAATGGCATATAAATGATGTATACCTATGTATTAAAAATTAGAAAGCTGTGAACAAGTGTTTACAGTAATAATCTCAGGATGGTAGGATTGTGGGCAGCTTCCTTTGTACTTTTCTGTACTTTCTAGTTTTTCTAAGATTAAGATCTTTTTATGGGCAAAAGTTAAAAACAAAATATTCTTATGTTCGGAGAACTGAGTCTATATATAGTAAGACTGTTTTATTCTTAATTATCATGTGTTAAGAATATACTTTCTTTTGTGGGTGAATTTTACTTCATCAGTGTGAAAGTTTGCTGTCTTGGAGAGATGGTCTTTATTGCCACTCACGAAGCCTTCCCATCCCACTGAGGGCTCCTTGTTTGTGTCATGAGGTTGTAGTTAAAAGAGACTTATTTTTAAAACGTCTTCCTTTCTCTGAGCAGCATTAACCCCAGAAAGTCCTCAGCTCTCATTACTCCTGCCCTTTTTCTTCACTCATTTTTTCCTATCTTGACTTAAAACACATGCGTGTATTCTTAGGAAGTGTTTATTTCACATAAAAATGAAGCTTCATCGTGAGCATGTATTTCATTAATTAGAGTTGTGTTATTGAAAATTTGAATGTGGTCATAGTTAAAAAATATGCCATTTGGTGGTGAATAGAGGTTGACACTAACAGTTTGTGGTAAATTACTTGTGGAAAATTACGCAGATAATAATCTATTTGTAAGAGCGATAAGTTTGTGTTTACTGAGAGCTTCTGGGTTCATAATATTCTATTCGCTGAAGTCTGACTTAGAAAGGAGAGAAAAGCCAAGGCTGAAAGATAGAAAATATAGGATGTTGTAAAATGTTTCCAGAATCAGGATCCATGTAATCCATTGTGTTAGAGCTCTCTGTGCGCTAATTTTTTGCTTTGAGTTTTATTAATTTGAATTTAATACCTACTTTCCCCCACTAAAGCCTAGGTATATTTAAAAATCTTAAGTTTTTAAAATGTTCATAGTTGGTCCCAGTGTTATTTAAATGTATCTGTGAGGTTTTGATTGTTGGTACTTTAATCGTCAATCACCATTTTAAAAGAAAGCCATATTTTAAACTACAATTTTTTTAACTAAAAAAAGAAAAAAGAGGGAAGGTACAAGATGAATTTCTAAGATCCCTTTAATGTAAAATGAAGTGAGTCTGTGACAGACTGTGTTCTCTGTAAGAGGCTCTTTAGTGCTTGGTTTCTCAGACCAGGTTTCTTCCTCATATGCCTGGGGCCATGCAGAGGCAGTTAAGCTTGTACACTTCTATTGATGATTTGGGGAAGGGAGGACGTTTTTATAATAAAAGAAATGTATATCTTGAAGTAAAGTTACAAAGAGAGAGTGTGTGTGTGTGTGTGTTTAAACTAAACCATGCGTATTAAGAGTACTTTTACCATTGTTGAAGGCAGCTTGGGCTATACCCGAGATTCCCGAGGGAATTTGCATATATTCTCTATTATTAAGCTTCCCTGGTGTGAAAAAGTCTAAAAACTGCTTGAATGTATGAGCTAGTGTGCCATCCATAAATATTAGTTACACAGACATGCATGTTTATTTTAGTTGAGATAAAGAGGCAGATAGGAATTTAATTCTTTTTACAGTTTTTAGAGGAAAGTCTCAGACATGTACAAAAATAGACATAGAGTATATTGGTCATCCATGTAATCATCCTTCATTCAGCGTTAGCAAATGTCAACTCATGCCATTAGGAATTTAATTTTATGTATATTTGCTAAGATTTGCCAAGATAAGCATCTGTAAGGTCAAGGTACTGACATCAGAAGCATTTCTGAACAAAGATGTTGCAGTTGGTGGGCGGGTAGAACTGTGTTCAGCTGTTGTATAAGCTCGCATAAATAGTATCATCTTGACTTTAATCTTTCGGTTGTTCAGAGGTAGTGTGCATATTTCTGTTTAACCCCTGGAAACTTGCCAAAATAATTTGTATCCTCTCCATCCTTGGCACCTTGACTCTAAATCTAAATAGTCTGTGAATAAAAGCAACAATTTGATATTAGGAGCCTGTTGGATAGAGCCATTAAAAACGACCATCTTCAGTGTTCATTTAAAAACCTTTTGTGAACTATTCCATTTAATGTTCTGGATGCTATAAAATCTGTTTCATTTTTCATCTGTGCACTTTATAGACATGAGAACACAGACAGACCTGAATTCAAATCTCAGCTGGCCTTAATTACTTACCTCTCCAAATCTTACTTGTTCAACTGTAAATGGGGATATGGATTGTTGTGTGAAGTGAATGAAGTGGTACATTCAACATCGATAATCTTGAAATGTCATTTGCACTCTATGATTGAATACATGTATGTCCCGAGTTCAAGTCATAGACGGATTTGTATAACTGAAGTTGATTACTAGGCTACTTAGGAAGAAGAGCTGTCTGTACTTTGTCATGTCTAGTTTTCTGACTGGTAGGTGTAAGATCTAAAGATAGAAAATGTTCTTTAAACAAATGCTGTATTGAAGCAAAACATTGGGAGAAAATAATGCCTTACAGTTGTTTCTTATCAAATAATTACAGCAAACTTTGGCCTGTTCTATTCTAACTGCACTATTGAGCGAATTCTCAAGTTCAAGTAAAACTAGCAACATTGGACTCAGTATGGAATTCCATGGCAACTGCAAAAGAGTTTTTCAGGTATTGGTATTTTTGTTTTTACGTTTTGTTAGATTGTTAACACAGTCTTTTCCTAATGGAGTAAGAACACTTATTTTGTCTAGTTGAGTGATGGCCTCTCCTTGAAGATTTGTGTTGCAATTTCATAGTATTTAGTAAAGGATAAAGGACGGGGTAGGATAGAGACTTGGTGCACATAGCTAACAATTTAAGATTTCTTGTTAATTCTAGTCTTTAAACAAAACAAAAAGGAAATACCACTCCAAACATCCTTAGATTAGTTACGCTGTTCTTACTGCGTTTAGATACAACTAATTCAATTGGTAGGACTCTGCTGGCCTTAAAATAGGCCTGGCAGAATGCCAACGAGGGCCATGTAGTTAAAATGTTATTGCAGATGGTGTGGGCTCTTTGTCTCATATGTATTGTTTGGCTCTGAAGTAAAGTTATGTGAAGGCATTGGCTTAAATCCGAGGGCTCTGCACCAAAGCAACTGACCCCCTCCAGCTCTGTAGTAGCTGTCAAAGACTCGACTTCTCGAGCATTTGTATTATAGTAGATGCGTTCCGACTGGTGTCACTGGAAAGCATACTGTGCTATAAATTATGAGCAGGCCTAAAAATGGAAAATTTTCTTAAGGAGGTAGTGGTTTCCATCGGAAATTTTAGGGGTTTTGTTTGTTTTGTTTTATGGTTCTTAAATGGGAATACATTTTGAATAAGCTTTTGATCGAAAAATACGTGTGATTTATTTATTACAGGAAGAAGACCTTCGTCAGATCTTCATGCTAACAGTTGAAGTTCTTCAGGAATTCAGCAGGCGGGAAAACCTCAATGCTCAGATGTCTTCGGTATTTCAGCGTTACCTTGCCCTCGCCAATCAAGTCTTGAGCTGGAACTTTCTTCCTCCAAATTATATCCTTTTAACAAGGGAATTAATTGTGATGATTTAAATATGTGTGATTCAGCTATGAAATAGCTGAATATTTAAATGAATATTTAAATGAATTGTGGTGATTTTCATAGATTACTTAATTATGGCTAAAAACGTTTTATCTTTGCAGGTTTGTAAAGCGCATTGTTGAAAGAAAATACGCTTTTTTTAGAAATGGAATTTAATTTTTTTCTTTTTATAATATACAATGTAGTGGACGACTTACAAGATTTAAAATTTCATTCACAACTTTATAGAAAAGAGTTCAATAAATGATAGCATTTAGTGGATAGTGGGGCTATTGCTAACTAAGGAATAGCAGTGTTTCTTAGGAAGGAAAAGGAAAAAGGTGGGAAGTGCATTTCTATCAAGAAACTGAATCATTTTCTCTGTGTAACATGTAATTATGTTGGATTTTTTTGGCTGACCTTAAAGACTAATTTTTCATGCTCTAATTTGATTTTTATGGATGATGATATTGTTCAAGTGTGGATAACAAGGTAAGTAATACGGTTATTCTTTGGTGACCTTTTTTAAAATAAAAATCTCAAACTTTTATTTCTAGCTAATTATTAGTAATATAAAATAAGTTTAAGTGAGTTACATTGTAGGTACATATATCTGCTTTTTAAAAAATCAGTTATTGAAGTAGAGAAATTTATATTTTATAAAGCAGGTTCTTAGTTTAAGGTTTATGATTTGCTTTCTAGAACATTTACTGCCTGTTGATAGATTGAAAGCAATACTATCTAGTGTCTCTTAATTTTTTCATAGCTGAATCACACAAATTCTTAGCTGATGTTAGGCAGATTACTTAAAGTCTCTGAGTCTCAGTTATTCCAAATATAAAATGGGGATATGGATAGTTAAGTGAATTTAATGTAGTAATACATTTAAAACTCTCAGGAGTTAGCTACTATTTATTGAGCTTGTAATAGCTTCTTTGAATAAAGAAGTTCATCAGCTAGCTGTCTGCGTTATGCTCTTTTTTTCTTGATCTGATATATAGGAAATCTAATCTGTTGTATGTGTCTTTAATCAGTGTCCTCCTGGGGACCTGGATGAGGGGGAGAGGGAATCTGTTTAGGAGAAAAAAGACGATAAGCAAACAGGAGATACGTATTCAGCCGTATCAGAGATTTAGGATGAGACCCCCTCTTTATCCCAACAGAGCTGAGGGTTGTTACATTCACATACATAGAGATCACCAAATGTTTTTAGCTGGTAAAATTTTAAATTTTAAAGGGGTCAGGTAGGGTGAAGTACAGTGTTTTCTTCTATTTTCAAGTTAATACATTCATGTAGTAGAAAACTAACTATGTGTTGTATATAGGGTGTTGAGTCTGTGACTTAGACCCTGAGTTCTCCCATTTTCTTTCCCCAAGGCAGTCCTAGTGAGCTGCTGCTTTATGGGGCAGAGCTCACAGTGACGGTAATTACTTTCCCTTTTTATCCTTGCTCTTTAATCATTTTTCTACAAGTAATTTATTTTATGTCTTCAGTATATTCTTTTTGGGGTTGTTAAAAGGCACATATTTTAAGCTTGCTTTTTAAAAAATTTCCCCTTTGAGTGTTGCAGTGTAAGTTTTGCTCCAGTTTTTGTTAGTAAGAAAAGGAAAGATGTTGAGAAACTTAGAGACAGATTTAAAAAGTAACAGACCATATGGAGCTATCAAAACATTAATTATAAATGTAGGGAAAATCAACAAAAGTTACACTGCATATATTGGAGCCAATTTTAAAGTCTCTGCTTTAGGGGGAAATGTAGTTGGCTGAAGAGTGACTGTTTTGTAGAGGGAAACAGTGCTCTGGGAGTTTGGAAACAAAGTTTGTCTAAAGATACACACACATAAAATATTTTTATAAAGTATTTAGATAAAGCTTTGGAAAACCTGTCATCTGAAAATAATAAGCACAGCTACAGTGTTCCCAAAGGAAATAATTCCTTGTTTAAAGAAAAGTCTTCATCTTGACCTTTGGATATTCTACTTCGTGACTTACAAATGAATTCTTTCGTGAGCGTAGTTCGCATGTCGCCATTTGTTGGCTCCCTAGTCCTTCCTTTAAGTGGGTTCGCTTTAAGTGTAGGAGAAAGAGCATGGCAGTGGAGTTAAACTAAGCTACATTTTCAGTGCTAATTAGACGGAATCAGTTTCACGGAATCCAATTCTGATATAATTTCTAATTTTGGGAATTTCTTGGTGATCTATTCAGTCAGTGGGGAGAGATTTGGATATTAAGCTTTGTACCTTTAAAAGGGCCTATGGAACAAGTTTAACCTAGTTATATGTATTAAGTGGATGGCTTTTTAGAAATGATTTATCTTTTAAGGTAGATGAGTAGCAAGTGGACCTTGTAAAATATGTATCTTATAGCATATATATATATTTAAAAAAAAATTTTTTAATGTTTATTTTTGAAGGAAAGAGAGACAGAGTATGAGTGGGGGGAGGGCGGAGAGAGAGGGAGACGCAGAATCTGAATCAGGCTCCAGGCTTCAAGCTGTCAGCACAGAGCCTGATGTGGGGCTCGAATTCACGGACTGTGAGATCATGACCTGAGCTGAAGTTGGATGCTTAACAAACCGAGCCACCCAGGTGCCCCTGTATCAAATATATTTGATCATTTGCAATGATATCATGTTAAATGAGGCTGTATTAAATAGTCAGTATCAATCCTTATTCGTAATTTTTTATAATTTGCTTCTCTTTTGCATCTTTTTATTTTGATGTAATTCTAAACATTCAGAGATAACTGTAAGAGTAATTCAAAGAATTGCTGTATGCCCTAGTACCAAGATTCACCAGTTGAAAACATTTTGTCCCTTTCTTTTTCTCTTTCTGTCTCTACATATACATAATTTTTTGTTGTAAAGATATGCCAGATTTTTTATTTATCCGTTGATCAACTTATTGACGGGTGGTTTCAACTCTTTGGTTATTTTGAATAATGCTGCTGCTGTGAGCATTCATTGTAAGTTTATGTTTGGACTTATGTTTTCATTTCTGTGAGATATACCTAGGAGTAGAATTGCTGGATCATATGGAAAATCTGTGTTTAACCTTTTGAGGAATTGCCAAGCTGTTTTCTGGAGTAGCTGTACCATTTTATATTCCCACCAGCAGTATATGAGTGTTCCAGATTCTCTACATCCTGGCTAAGACTTCATAATCTGTGTGTCCACAGCCATCCTGTTTCGTACGAAGCAGGATCTCATTGTGTTTTGATTTGCATTACCCTGATGGTTAATTTATTACACATTTTATGTAGGTATAGGCCATTGTTTATCTTCTTTGGAAAACTGCCTATTCAGATCCTTTGTCTATACTTTAATTGGTTTGTCTGTTTAAAATTGAGTTGTAATAGTTCTTTTATATTCTGGATACAAGTCTCTTAAATACACGATTTTCACGTATTTCCTCCATTTCTGTGAGTCGCATTTTACTTTTTTATGTTGTCCTTTGAAACACAGAAAATTTGCATTTTGATGATGTCCAATTTATTTTTTCATTTGTTGTCATATCTCAGAAATCATTGCTTTATCCAAGGTCATGAAAATTTATGCCTGTGTTTTCTTCTAAGACTGGCTTCTTACATATAAGCTCTTATATTGAAGACTTTGATCCGTTTTGGGTTAAGTTTTATGTGTGATGTGAGATAGTGGTCCAGCTTTATTCTTTTGCATGTAGATATCAGGTATCCCAACAGATGTTTGACCATTGATTAGAAAGGTAGAAGAGGTGGGATGCGGGGGGGGGGGCAGGGGGGTCAGTTAGTTAAGCATCCCACTTTGGCTCAGGGTATGATCTCACAGTTCATGAGTTTGAGCCCTGCGTCAGGCTCTGCTCTGCTCACAGCTTAGAGCCTGGAGCCTGCTTTGGATTCTGTGTCTCCCTCTCTCTGCCCCTCCCCTGCTCGTGCTCTGTCTTTCTTGCTCTCAAAAATAAATAAAACATTAAATAAATAAATAAATAAACAAACAAACAAATAAATAAATAAATAAGGAAGAGGCTGGGGAAGTAAGAAGTACCTGATATATGTCATGGTGGTGAATGATTACTGTGTCTGTTAATGTGTAATTTAGTTGCCCTAACATCAATTTTTAATTTGGAATACCAAAAGAATTGATAGGAGAAATTATTCATATGAATAAATGATCTATAGGGTTAGATACGCATGCTCAGCCTACCAATTTTGTATTTAGTAGGTATTACATAAATATTTGTTGATAAATGAAAGGACATGCTTATAACCTGAAATATATATTAGGTTGCTTGGGAGGAAATTTTGAGTAATTGACTGCCGAAGCTTTTGGAAATTTCTTACAGAGAAATGTGTAAATTATGACCTAAAAATGTTATTGTGAAGCCAGTGGACACTGACTCAACAGTGGAGCTAAGATGTGCAGAGAGATATTAATGAAAAGAATACACGGATTGAATATTGAGATATTTATTAGTATTTAAGACTGTTAGTCCTGTCATAATTAATTTGCAGTGATCTTGGGTCAAGATTAATGTGCATACAGGGTTTCGCTAAAGAAATCCTAACTCTACAGCAGGGGTTCTCAGTTGGGGTGATTTTGCACACTTGGGACATTTGGCCACGTCTGGAGACATATTTGGTTATCACAACTAGGGGAGTGCTACTTAGGCAACTGGTGAGTAGAGGCCCGGGGTATTACTAGACACCCTAGAATGCACAGGACAACTCCCACGAGAAGCAGTTACTGTGCCCAAAATGTCAATAGTGACCCATACAAAAACTTCTATGTGAATGTACTTAGCAGTATTATTTATAATGGGCAACAAGTGGAAGTGACCCAAGTAGCCATCAACTGATGAATGGATAAATGTGGTTTACTCACATAGCAGAATATTATTCATCAATAAAAAGGAAGGCTGGTACTGATACATGCAACAAAATGGATACACCTTGGAAACATCATACATCTTAAGTGAAAGAATTCATTCACAAAAGACTGCATGTTGTAGAATTCCATTCGTAGGAAATGTTCAGAGTAGGCAGGTCTGTGGAGACAGACAGATGAGTAGTTACCTACTGCCAGGAGGTTGGAGGAAGTAGGAGATGATGGCTTAAGTGCATAGAGCTCCATTTTGGAGATGAAAGTGTTCTAAAATTATATCGTGGTGACAGTCGTATAACTTGAAAAACCGTTCAGTTGTACAGTCAATGAGTAAATTGTGTAGTATGTGAATGAAGTCTCAAGTCTTTAAAAATATCAGTCATGTCAAGGGTTAGAAATCGTGCCATACAGATCAACTGCCTGTTGTCAGGGTAAGTTATAGAGGTAGATTAAGGGTGAGGATACAGTTTTGGGAGATATTCCTGTTATGGAGCCACTGAAGTAAAGGGAGTGAGAAAGATCAAAGAGAAGCAGAGAAGATCAGTGGTAGAATCTTTGGCTCCAACAGTAGTAAGAACCAGGAAGAAGCAAAAGAGATTGAGCAGGGCAGTGGGCAGTTTAGATAAGCTGAGGGGATAACCAGGTGAGTAGTCTGGGAAGCAAAGATACGTGGGCGTTTCAAAAAATAAAGGTAATAGACATACTCTGATACTGAAAGGGAAGACGTAGATTGGGTATCAGGACATAGATAGTCATGTGAATAGCTGTTTATGCATTGCGCAAAAGCCATTTCAGTGAATGAGTAGTGATTGGTCATCGATGAGGTAGAAAGTGTAGATATTCCATAGACCATGAACTGTGAGGAATGGAATAAGGATTTGAGACACTTGAACCTTTGGTTTGGGTTTGTACTTTGTACTTTGGAGAGATGAACCTATTTATTGCCCAAGGGAAAGAAGTCAGAATTGAAGCAAGAAAATGCGATCTTACACGTACTAGATAAGCCAGTGATGTGGATTTTTAGATAGCCTAGGATGCAGTTCAGGTAGTGAGGAACATAGTAAGCTTTAGGATGCATGGCATGCCTGCCACCATGACCCAAGTTTCTTAGCTCTCAAATGCTGTTTTGATCAGCTTTGTCCAGGTTTGTTCAAAAGTAGAGGAGCAAAGTGGTAGACATCAGTATCTGATAGAGTCAAAAAAAAATTTTTTTTAATGTTTATTTATTTTTGAGATAATGTGAGAGAGTGTAAGCAGCAGAGGGCAGACAGAGGGAGACACAGAATCTGAAGTGGGCTCCAGGCTCCGAGCTGTCAGCCCAGAGCCCGACGCGGGGCTCCAGCTCGCGAACTGTGAGATCATGACCTGAGCCGAAGTCGGACGCTTAACCGACTGAGCCCCTCAGGCACCCCACTGATAGAGTTTTTAAGTGTGTGTGTGTGTGTGTGTGTGTGTGTGTGTGTGTGTGAGAGAGAGAGGGAGAGAGGGGAGAGAGAGGATGTATAAAGCCATTACGAAGTTTCTTCTTCAGTTCTTTTTTTTTTTTTTTTTTTTTTTTTTTTTAGTTCTTCCCCAAACTATTCTCTGTTTATACTGGTATTGTACACTTTAAAAGGAAAGTCGATCTGTAAAGTCATTAGCCAGTGTGTGAAGTAGTTGTATTATCCTTCCAGGTATATTTCTGCTTTACAAGAAACATACCCAAGAGGAACCAGCCAGAAGAATTTCTGACTTCAGGCCATTAGAAGGAAAGGTTATGTCGAGAGTAGTCCTTCAATCTTAGGTTACAAGTGATTATGCTAAATTATGTGTTCATTATACTATAATATTTTGAAAAATATTTTGTAGTTGAACTTTGAGCTTGGTAGTTCTTATATCTGTTTTCTTGCCCGTGATATCCCCCTAATGACTTGCAGTTATTATCCCATTATACATACTGTAGTTACATGTAACTACCAGCGACAGTAGGGCCTTTGGCTGTAGGAGACAGTTAACAAAACTGATTTTTGATGTCAACCTGCAGGTGGTTGGAGAGTGAACAAGAGGATGCCCACTAAGTTCTTTGCTTCTGTATGAACAGGGCTGTGCAGTTCTATTTTCTCTTCGTGAGCCCATGGATTTTTCACTTACTACTTTATGTAGTTTGAATCCATACAGGAGCAGGGAGGAATGGATTGAGCAGTAGAAAAAAGTCTCCCCAAGAGGAAGCTTAACTTTTTAGCTCTCTTAATTGCTTAGTAATTTAAGGCCACAGGCAACTTAACAGTTGAACCCTGTGTGCCAAGAGCAGTGTCTTTTGGTGCCCCTTTGGCTCAGAAAGTTAGATCAATTTATGTAGGTGTCTGTTGGGCAGATCTGACTTAATTACTTTAAATGCAGGATTTCTCATTAGAAAATGACTTTCTTTAAAATTACTTAATTATTTATAAAGGAATCCATTGAGTTCTTAATTCTGTGAACTGTCTAGGTTATCAGTTCAATAAATTCTTAATGAATGCTGCTACTTACATGGTAATCCTGTGCTGTGCTCTGAAGTATCGAGTTTAAGATTGTATTATTTGCAGAATGATATTGATGGGAAGATGGTAAAAGAGCTAGCCACTAAATCCATGTTTTTCCCATGTGTTAGGTTTGAGTGAGTAGTGAATACTCAAGAAATTACAATTGTATGTAGGGTTTTTGTTTATTAATATCTACAGTAAATTCTTGAAGGCCTTTCTATGCATTTTAATTTTGATGGCAGGGTTTTTTCATTGGTTTTAGAAAGCTGTGGTTTAGAGAGAGCATTAAGACCATGTGGGTTTAATCTTTTTATCGGTTAAGTAAACTGCTTTTGCCATGGGTAGAACTGTACTTTCTACCCTGATCATTTGTCTTTTAGCAGATTTGACCATTATTTGCACTGGGAAAAAAAGTGTTTGTGCGAATCTGTTACCAGTTAATGCAAAGTCACTGTTCTACTGACAGTGGGCTGATAGGGTGATCTTTATATATGAAGATTACACAACCACCCACCCTAGACAGTTCTGGTGGATATACCAGTGATTAATATTATTATTGTGATTCTGCAGCTCAGCCTTGAATCGGATTTTTAAGTTGCTTGTTAGAGGGAATTAGGCCTTTTCTCTCTGTTCACATCTGTTTTGATGACTAATCCTACACTAGGATAGGTAAGTAACCAACATATTGGAATGGAATGCAAAAAAGAGCTAGATAACCTTTGAAAGTTCTCCGCCCTAACCACCAAAACATTTATCCACATCTAAATGTGTAGCATTAACTGTATGAAAGTAATGGAAATGTAATCTAATTGGGGTAAACATGATATACTATAGTCTTTTGCATTTTTAATCTTAGGCGCGTGCACTCTCTCTCTCTCTTTTTAACATTTATTTATTTTTGAGAGACAGAGTGTGACAGGGGAAGGGACAGAGAGAGGGAGACAGAATCCGAAGCAGGCTCCAGGCTCTGAGCTGTCAACACAGAGCCTGACTTGGGGATTGAACCCACGAACCATGAGATCATGACCTGAGCCGAAGTCAGACACTTAAGCCACTGAGCCACCAAGGAGCCCCCAGGCTCTCTATTTTTTAATCCACTGAGGACAGTAAATATTCCTCATTATGTATCAATTTCCTTCACAAAAAAGAAGGAAGTGGGAAATTGTCATATATGGAAGACTTTAACATTTTAAACCCATGTTTATAAGTCATCTAAAATGTCTACTTGGTACATTATGTCTTGTGCTTTCATTAAAAGTATTCTTGGGGCACCAAGAATAGAACATGTGACTTTTTTTTTTCCTTAAAAAAAAAGGTTTTTTTTTTTTTAAATGTTTGTTTATTTTTGAGAGAGGCAGACAGAGAGATAGAGTGCTAGCAGGGTAGGTGGAGAGACAGGGAGACACAGAATCCGAAGCAGGCTCCAGGCCCTGAATTGTCAGCACAGAGCCTGATGCGGGGCTTGAACCCACAAACTGCAAGATCATGACCTGAGCCGAAGTCAGAAGCTCAACTGACTGAGCCACACAGGTGCCCCCATGTGGCTCTTGATCTTGGGATTGTGGGTTAAAGCCCCACATAGGGTGTAGAGATTACTTAAAAATAAAATCATTAAAAAAACAAAGTCCTACAACTGTATTCTTAATTGAGGATTCATATTTAAAAACTTAAGTTTGGGGCGCGCCTGGGTGGCTCAGTCGGTTAAGCGGCCGACTTCGGCTCAGGTCATGATCTCGTGGTCCGTGAGTTTGAGCCCCGCGTCGGGCTCTGTGCTGACAGCTCAGAGCCTGGAGCCTGTTTCAGATTCTGTGTCTCCCTCTCTCTGACCCTCCCCCGTTCATGCTCTGTCTCTCTCTGTCTCAAAAATAAATAAACGTTAAAAAAAAATTTTTTTTAAAGAAAATAAAAAAAAATAAAAACTTAAGTTTGGAATTTTTAAAAAAAAGATACATGTGGACATAGCATAAATTTTGAGACCTAAGATATATTGTTTTTTTAAAGGCATTGTGATATAATTCACATACCATACAAGTCCACACATTTAAAATGTACAGTTAAGTGTTTTCTTTAAAGTTTACTCAGAGTTGTGCAACAATCACCACCATTGATATAGGGAATATTTATCACTCCAATAAGAAACCCCATAGCATACCCTTTAATGTTCCCACCCTGCATTCCCACTCACCTCCACTCCCTTTTAATAGCAACTGCTAATCCACATTCTGTCTCTATAGATAATTGTTATTCTGGATGTTTTATTTAAATGGAACCATACAGGGGTGCCTGGGTGGCTCGGTCTCATGTTAAGCATCTGACCTCAACTCAGGTCATGATCTTGTAGTTCATGGGTTTGAGCCCCACGTCAGGCTCTGCGCTGATGGCTCAGAACCTGGAGCCTGCTTCGGATTCTTTGTCTCTCTTTCTCTCTGTCCCTCCCCTGATCACGTGCTTGCTCTCGCTCTCTCTCTCATTCTCTCAAAAATAAATAAAACATGAAATAAGTAAATAAATAAATGGAACCATACAATACGTGGGTTTTTTGTCACTTTTATGTGGCATGTTTTTGAGGTTTATTCATGTAGCATGTATCAGTATTCCATTGCTTTTTATTGCCAAGTAATATTCCACTGTGTGCATAGTACTGTGTCTTATTTCTCTGTTCATCTGATCAGTTGATGGTTATTTGAGTTCTTTCCATTGTTTTAAAATAATTTCCAATACAGAATGCTGCTGCTGGGAACGTCTTTTTCCATACTTGTGGATGTATGTTTCCATTTCTCTTGGGTGTATATGCAGGAGTGGAATTGCTAGGTCATATGATAACTGTTATTTAACATTTTGAGGAACTATCAGACTGTTTTCCACAATACCTACACTACTTTTGCATTAACATTGTAGTATATGAGTATTCCATTTTGTCTGCATCCTTACCAACATTTGTTTCTGTTTTTTTGTTTATAACCATCTTATTTCATACAAAGCGGTATCTTGTTGTGGCTAAGAATTGCCTTACCCTATAGATAAATGCTATTGAGCATCATTTCATTTGTGGTTTTTTTGGTCATTTGTGTATCTTTAAAGAAATACCTGTCCAGATCCTTTGTTCATTTTTAAATTGAGTTAGTATTTTTTTTAATCTTTGAGTTGTAAGAGTCCTGTATATATTATTAAAATCTAAAGTAAGTCTCCTATTTTGTTGGTTGTCTTTTTTACTTTATTGGTAATGGCCTTTGAAACATAGAAATTTTTTAATTTTGATGATGTCTGATTTATCTGTTTTTCTTTTGTTGTTTCTGCTTTTGGATATATTTATAAGACAGCTGTGTCTATAACTTAAGGTCAGAAAGATTTTTTTTAATTTTAATTTTATTTTTTTAAATTTATATCCAAATTAGCATACAGTGCAACAATGATTTCAGGAGTAGATTACTTAATTCCCCTTACCCATTTAGCCCATCCCCCTCCCCGCCCACTCCCTCCAGTGACCCTCTGTCTGCTCTCCATATTTATGAGTCTCTTTTGTTTTGTTCCCCTCCCTGTTTTGATATTATTTTTGTTTCCTTTCCCATAGGTTCATCTGTTTTGTCTCTTCTTGACATCTGTTAAGTCCTCATATGAGTGAAGTCATATGATTTTTGCCTTTCTCTAATTTCACTTAGCATAATACCCTCCAGTTCCATCCACGTAGTTGCAAATGGCAAGATTTCATTCTTTTTGAGTGCCGAGTAATACTCCATTGTGTGTGTGTATGTATGTGTGTATATATATTATACATGTACAGTATATTATATATATATTATATGTATGTACGTACATATATATATATTATACATATTTACATATACACACACACACACACACCCACTGCATCTTCTTTATCCATTCATCCATCGATGGACATCTGGGCTCTTTCCATACTTTGGCTATTGTTGATAGTGCTGCTATAAACACTGGGGTGCATGTGTCCCTTCGAAACAGCACACCTGTATCCCTTGGGTAAATACCTAGTAGTGCAATTGCTGGGTCGTAGGGTAGTTCGACTTTCAGCTTTTTGAGGAACCTTCATATTGTTTTCCAGAGCGGCTGCACCAGCTTATATTCCCAAGAGAGATTTTTTTTTTTAATAGACTAATTTTTAAAGAGGAATTTTAGTTTCATAGCACTATTGAGCAGAAGGTACAGAGATTTCCCGTATCCTTCTTTCCCCCTAAGTTTTAGCAGTAATGGCTCCACATGCATTTGTAGGTTTTTGTGTGAACAAAAATTTTCAGCTCCTTTATGTAAATACCCAGGAGCACAATTGCTGGATTGTTTGGTAAGAGTATGTTTAGTTTTATACGAAACTGCCAAACTGACCTCAAAAGTGGCTGCACTGTTCTGCACTCCCACCAGCAAGGAATGAGTGTTCCTTCAGCCGCACGTCCTTGTAAGCGTTTGGTGTTGTCGGTTCTAGATTTTGGCCAAAGGGGTAGGTTGTACTGGTATCTTACTGTTGTTTTAATTTGCATATATCCCTGGTGACCACGACGTGGAGCATCTTTCCACATGCTTACTGCCATCTGTATATCTTTGGTGACGTGTCTGGTAAGGTCTGGCCCGTTTTTTCAACCAGGCTGTTTTTCTTATTGTTGAACTTTAAAGGTTTTTGTGGGTTTGGGATAGTATAATAGTCTTTTACCAGAAATATCTTTTGCAAATATATTCGACTAATCTGTGGCTTACTGTCTTATTCTGTTAACATTTCCTTCACAGAGCAGAAGTTTTTAATTTTAATGAAGTTCATGCTACCATTTTTTTCTGTCCTGGATCGTGACTTTGGTATTGTATCTAAAAGGGCATTGTCAAGTCATTGTTCATCTAGATTTTCTCCTATATTCTAGGAGTTTTAGTTTTGTGTTTTACATTTCGGTCTGTGATGCGTTTTGAGTAAATTTTTGTAAAGGGTGTATGGTTTGTGTCTAAATTTGCTTTTGTTTTTTTGTTTTTTTTTGCATTAAAGGTCCAGTTGTTCAAACATTATTTGTTGAAAAGACTGTCTTTTCAACATTGTATTACCCATTGTATTACCTTTGCCCCTTTATTAAAGATTATTTGACTGTATTTATGTGGGTCTGTTTCTAATCTCTTTATCTGTTCCATTTATCTATTTGTCCATTCTTTTTCCAATACCACACTGTCTTAATTATTGTAGCATTATAGTAAGTTGGATTGTATCAATCCTCTGACTTTGTCCTTGTCCTTTACTTTTAGAATGCAGGAGCAAGGGAGAAGGGAGTTGGAGAGAGAGAGAGAGAGAGAGAGAGTGAGAGAGAGAGTGAGAATATGAATCTCAAGCACACTTAGCATAGAACCCAATGTGGGGCTTGATCCCGTGACCCTGGGATCATGACCTGATCTGAAATTAAGAGTTGGGATGCTCAACCAACTGAGCCACCCAGGCGCCCTAACTTTATTCTTGTTCTTAAGGTCACAAAGGTTTAATCTTATATTTTCTTCTAAGAGTTTTATGGTTTTTTAGCCCATACAGTTAGGTCAGTCATACATTAGGTCTGTCATCATTTTAAGTTAGTTTTTGTATATGGTAAAAGGTGAAGATCCAGTTTCATTTTTTTGCTGAATATCCTGTTGTTCCTGTATCATTTGTTGAAAAAAAAGTATTTTCCAGTTGTAAATGTGACAGTATGTTTCTGGCTCCTTAGTTCTGTTCTGTTGGTCCTTTTTTTTTTTTTTTTAATTTTTTTTTTTTTTTTAATGTTTGTTTATTTTTGAGACAGGGAGAGACAGAGCATGAACGGGGGAGGGTCAGAGAGAGAGGGAGACACAGAATCTGAAACAGGCTCCAGGCTTTGAGCTGTCAGCACAGAGCCCGACGCGGGGCTCGAACTCACGGACCCCAAGATCACGACCTGAGCTGAAGTCGGATGCTTAACCGACTGAGCCACCCAGGTGCCCCAGTTCCGTTGGTCTTTATGTCTGTTACTGTGCCACTGCCACAGTGTCTTGATTATTATAGCTTTGTAGTAAGTTTTGAAATCAGGAAGTGTGAGTTCTCTAACTTTGTTCTTTTTTTGAAGATTATTTTATCTTCTCTGTGTCCCTTGCATTTCCATATGAAATTTAGTATCAGTTTATCAATTTCTGCAGGAAAGGCAGCTGGGATTTTGATATAGGTATTGTGCTAAATCTGTAGATGAATTTTGGGAGTATTGTCATGTTAACATTGTTAAATTTTCTGGTCCATGAACATGGGATATCTTTCCATTTATTTAGATCTTGAACTTCTTCCAACAATATTTTATAGTTTTTGGAGTAGAACGTTTGGAATTCTTTTGTCAACTTCATGTATATTTTATTCTTTTTAATTCAATTATAAATGGAGTTGATTTTTAAGTTATTTTCATATTCATTGTTAGTACATAGGAATACATTTTAAAATTTGTTTTTAATGTTTATTTGTTTATTTTTGAGAGAGAGAGAGAGTGAGCAAGCGAGCAGGGGAAGGGCAAGGAGAGAGGGAGACACAGAATCCGAAGCAGGCTCTAGGCTCTGAGCTGTCAGCACAGAGCCCGAAGCGGGGCTTGAACTCAAGGACCGCGAGATCATGACCTGAGCCGAAGTTGGACATTTAACCACTGAGCCACCCAGGCGCCCCTAGAAATACATTTTTAATGTTAATCTTGTACTATGTAATGTTGCTGAATTTGTTTATTAGCTCAAATATTATGTTTAGTGGATTAAAAATAGTGTTATATATACAGTGTCATCTACAAACCTTTATTTTTATTCAGGACTTATTATATTTAGGTTTTACATGTGTAGAAGGTGATTTATGAAAGTGTCCTCCACCCCAGGCTGGTGGAGCAACGTATACGAGGCTCCTGGTTGTGGCAGATGTTAGAATCACCCCCTGGCCCATTGAGCTAATCATAATTACTCAGCCATTGTGCCCCGATCTCACTCTGCTGAAGGAAACGGAGACAGAATCCACCTGCTTTTCATTCTGTTGCAGATCACTACTGTCCAAAGAAAGTGTCCCTAGTCCTGTGATCCTCTGTCATGGGATCATCCCAATTTAAAAACGGGCTCTACAGTCCTGGGTGGTTTGATTTCTGCCTCTTTCTCAAAACTCTTGTTTGCTCATTTGGTGAAGCTGTTCTCTCAGGCCGTTTCCTTTCTGCCATGGCACCTTCTCACATGGGTTTTCCTGCCTGGACCCCTCCCCTTCGCCTGATCACCTCCTAAGTGTGCCGCAGTTGTGTACCTTGAATCAGGTTTCTTTTGCTATGGTTTCTCATATGCATGTTATATGTGATTTTCTCCTCTTGGCTCACTTCTCAGCTGTAAGTTTTCATGTGTAGCTTATTTGAGTAAATCTGTTTACTCATTTAGAAGTTCATGAGAACATGGGTCATGTTTTTTGTTCACTGTGTTGTTTCAGCACCTTGCACAGTCTGGCATGTAATAATAGATGCTTAACAAATATATGTTATTTAATTATTGAGGTAAGGTGATTTGATTCTGAAGTGTTATTTCAGTTCTTGGATGTTTGTTTTTGCTGCTAAGATTATTTAGCTAGTAGTTCACCTGGTGTCCATAAATGCTTAAGGGTTTTGGCAATGCTAATCATAAATGGCAGTATCATTTGTAATAAGAATGTTTGGCAGGTATGTTTGGTATGTTGGCTTTAATACTTCTTTTTTTAGTTTGGTTACACTGCCTTTTATTGATATTCTATTTTTGTGGATCTGATTTGGTTTTGATAAAAAAAATTTCAACTCTGTCTCTTGGGTAAAGCTAACTGGATCATAAAATAGTAATGGGATATAGAAGCCTTCACCTAAATTAGGATTTCCAGTAAAGCCGATGTTACTATTTGCAGGGAAGGCTTGGGAAAACATTCAGGTGAGGTCAGTTCTCCTTTATTTCAAAGGACTTTTGGTTACTTGGACTGAATGCTGTCTTACTAAGCCTGGGCTCATTGGTTCTGTGTTGTGCCAGAAAGAGAAATAACCGTTTTTGTTGTTAGAAGAATTTATAGTGGCAGAGGTTAAATATTTAAGAAGAAAAACTTGGCTTCCCTTTGCTTCTGAAGCTCGGTTTTACAAATGAGGTAGCTTAAAAAGAATATGGGAAGATGGAGAAATGAAAGTTTTTATTACTTTTGTAAAATGTTCATTGTTGCCACAGGATCTTCCTATATCATGAAGTATTTATAAGAATAGGCTGTGGGAAGGGCGCCTGGGTGGCTCCGTCGGTTAAGCGTCCGACTTCAGCTCAGGTCACGATCTCACGGTCTGTGAGTCCGTGAGTTCGAGCCCCGCGTCGGGCTCTGGGCTGATGGCTCGGAGCCTGGAGCCTGCTTCCGATTCTGTGTCTCCCTCTCTCTCTGCCCCTCCCCTGTTCATGCTCTGTCTCTCTCTGTCTCAAAAATAAATAAACGTTAAAAAAAATTTAAAAGAAAAAAGAATAGGCTGTGGGAATTTTCAGACTCTCTGCAGTTGCTTGAGGATGATTCGCGGTTACTGTATAACTCACCGACTTTTTACAGTCTGCTACCGCCACAAGACGATGCCCTTACTAAAGATGTTAGACGAACAAGAACTTATTTGCATATATAAGGACCCGTGTATTTCCAAAGATGACTTTTCTCCTCTCACATTAAGATATGTGCTTACTGATAATACCGTTTGTTGTTTGAAACCTGAAGACTTGTTTCGGGACTCCGGTGACTCTCCGTAGCAGGGTGGGATTCGATTCTGTCCTTCTGGCTCTTAGCCCAGTGTGTTTGTCTCTGGTCATATAGTTATAAAATAGGACAGGTGGTACATTTATATGCCTTTGAGTTCTTAGAATTTGCTGAGCTTTCCCTAAGAGAATTTTAGAGCTCGATAGGATCGTTGTGAAGAGAGGGTAGAGAACATAGAGTTAATACTTCACTGTTCTGAGGTGCAGTTGAATTTACATCTGACTACAGCTGATTTTCTAGAGGGTTAAGATAGTGTTGAGCTTAGATGACTGCTTGGGTTTTAGCACTTCAGAATTTGAACCCTTGCGGGCTTCTATGTGGTACAGTGACAGAGACATCATTGTCCTGTAACTCGTGATTTTTGAATCTGGTGAAAGTATGGGAAGGTAAAGTAAGATTAGATGTGGATGACAGATTTTTGCAAAGACATAGGATCATTAAAAGACTGAAAGCAGCTCTCTGTATGGCTGTCTTACTGCACTTTATTTTCTTTGGTTACAAATGAATTATTCTGATACAAAATATAAATTATTGGGGCGCCTGGGTGGCTCAGTCGGTTAAGTGTCTGACTTCGGCTCAGGTCATGATCTCGCGGTTCGTGAGTTCAGGCCAGATTCTGTGTCTCCCTCTCTCTCTCTCTGACCCTCCCCCATTCATGCTCTCTCTCTGTCTCAAAAATAAAAATAAACATTGAAAAAAAAAATTTTTTTTAATATAAATTATTTGAGTTCAGTATTTATTGTAGATAAATGTTTAAAGCCATAGCCCAAGAAGATTCTTGATTTAGAATCTGATGCAGATTTTGGTAAATGATAGCTATTTAACCAGTATCAATCTGTTGTGACTTATACGTCTTGTAAAATCTGACAGGCGTATAAAATGTATAATGAATGATTAATTAGTAAATAATCATTTCATTGTCAGACTTCTCTTTCATTAGTGACACATTTGGATAAAAAAAGATAAAGCAGTATAATGTTTAGATATTATGACATGTTAATGTAGTGGTATAAATCGAAACTTTTGAAAAGGAAACTTGTTTTGGAAAGAAACTTTTGCTTTACTTGACATCATTTTTTAAATTGTTGTCTTAAGAATAGAAATGCTAGATAGATCTCTGAATTTTAGAGGTAGTCTTTGTTTTTAAAGTAAGCTACACTATGAATTATCTGGAGAAGTGATATTTTGGGGTGTCATATATATATATATATATATATATACACACACACACACACACACGCATATACGTATACATACACACACACACACACACACACACACACACACACAGAAATAGTGAATTGGCAGTAACAAATTAAAAATTGAAATACCTGAATTTTTTACATTTTGAGTGTACAGATGTGGTCCAGATCTGTATATGACTGTTCTTTTCACACTCTGATGTGCTTCTCACTTTTTTTTTAAATTGCAAAGTAATACTTGTACATCCATAGTAACAGTATTTCAAGTACTCGGAAGGACCCTCAGAGCCTCTCATTCAAAGGCAAGCACTTCAGCAGCTCACAGCACAGTTTGCCACCTAAAACAAGTCTTTCTTGTCCGAATAGCTCTGTTCTTAAAAATTTGCTCCATCCATTATTACGACACTGCTTTGTTTTTGTTTTTGTTTTTTTCAAGTTTTTATTAAAATGCTTTTGGGAATGGTCACATGGACACACGTGGTTGTATCCTACTGTACCAACGGGAGTATATGTGCACTTTTATTAGGATGAAATGGTGTTAGTGGCTGTGCTGGGCTGACTTAAAAGAGAAGGTAGTTAAGTTTGCAGTGTTGTAGAGCAATTCTTCAAAGAACAGTTAGGGTAACCTCTTAGCAAAGTGTGTTATAAATGAGCTTTCTAGTAGAAGGCAAATATCATGCCAGAGGTAAAAGTCCCTTCTAGGTTTGGAGTTGGAAAACAAAACTCAAATGAAATTTAAAATAACTGGGGGGAAAGGTATTTCCTGGCAGGTGTCAGGTATTAACTTCACAGATCTCCATGTGCTGTTAGCAAAATGTAAGGAATTAACATCATTTAAAAAATATGCTGATTGTCAGCTTTTAGAACAAATTTGGCCATACATATGAGGCACCAGGAAAAGTATGCTTAAAAACAGACCAAGATCAGGGAAGCTGAAACCAGGATTTTTAAAAAATTAAATATTTGAAGATTATTTTGAACCCTATGTTTAGGTGAGCATTTGCAATTATGTCCATTTCATACCTGGAAAAAGCCCTCGCTTGAATGTATGTCTTTCCATTTTCTCAATATAAATCTTTGATATCCAAAAGAATTTATGGAGCATATACATTTTCTAAATCAAGGGTGAAAAGAGAATTAAACAAGTATCTTGGTTTAGGTTTTGTTTCCTTTTGCAATACTTACTAATCTTTGAAGTTTTCACCTTCCACTCACTGAAGAACAGTGGCCAACCCCTTGTCGACTAGAACTGGCCTAGTTAGGATATGGGAGATTCTTTACTCTCTTGGAATGAGATTTGCCTTGTTTCCAAGACTAGCAAACTCCGTAAGTATTGCTCCCTTTACTTCTCCCAGTATTCTCCCTCTGTGCTTAAACTGTGTGTGTAGTGTTCTTCGGGGTTATAGATTTTAACTTTCTCTGGCAGTTGACCGGCACCTGAAGTATTTGGCTTTCTTAGAGCAGCTTGCGTTTGCTGGCTGCCTGGGTGGCTGTATTGACAAGAAAATGGGCAAATGGTCTCCTTTGAGACTAACCACTTTACTATGGTTATGTGAATGTGTCTCATATCCCCCTAACTTAAAAAGAAATCTATACCTTATGTAAGCATATAAAGTATTAATAAATTGTTATTTTTCTCCGTGAAAATATTTAGTAAAATTATACACGTGTATTTAGTTTGTTAGATCTGGATATTCAACAAAATAACAATTTGTTACCATTTTAATGTAAGATTGCAAACTCCTAAAAAATTGGAACTGGATTGTCATGATTTTCTTTATGCATCTCTGCTCAACATAGTACTTTGCATAAGTAATAAACATTTTCCATTAATGAACAGTATATATAAAAATCATTACCTTTTTATTAATAAAACGGGACATTGAAATTTAAGGGGAATAAAACTGGAAAAGATGAAGTGAAATCGGTTTTATGAAGCGCAAAGAATTTATTGCCTTACTCGGGTACTTTATTTCCTATGCTCAAGCCTCCTCCTTTTTTTATGCACCAGCCTTTTATTGTGGAAAATTTCAAAGATGTACAAAAATAAATATCCAGCTTCAACGGCTTTAAATCCTTGTTTCATCTGTACTCTTCCGTCCTTAGGTAATTGTGAAGCAAATCCTAGACATTATGTGGTTTCATCCACGAATATTTCATTTTGTTTCTCTGAAATATAATCAAGCCTTTGTTTTCAGACATGTTAAATAAAATACGTAGTATTCAGTCCGCATATCCTGAGTGCACAACACACTGTGAATAACGTGAGACCAATAGGTGCCTGGTGAGAAAGTGAAATCATTTTAATAACTATTGACACACTAAAAGCTTAGCATTTGTGGGCTGATTTTTTTTTCCGTCTTTTCAAAACCCGGGCTTACTCCATTCCCAGTTCTAACAGTCTTTCTTGTGGCTTCCAACCCGTTCCCTGCACCTCCACAAGGTGGCAGATGAAGGAAGAGAAAAGTGAAATTTAAGTGACTCCGACTTGAGTTTCACTTTTATTCATCAGTCAGATGGAGTTGCAGAACGTTTTTGGAGCAGAAATATTTTTTCAGAAACAGGCAAGCAGACTTCTGAAACAGTTCGCCGTTTCCCCCTTGCTCTACAGAGACAAAACATTAGATATTTCAAAAGAGAGTTAAGTAATAATCTCTTATAAAATAGTTTCCACAGCATTATCACGGTCTTTTAATATTCTCTGTTAATGATTTGGGCTTTAATGAAAATACAGCATTTGAACTTGTGTCTGATTTTGGGAAGCTGCAGTTTTGGATAACTGTTGGTGAAATTTCTCATTGAGTGATGCAAATGTCGCCTTAGTTGATGTACTTAGCTGGACGTTTGTTGCCAGTGCAGTGACATAACTACCGTGTTTATGCCCAGACAGCTCTCCCTTTCCTTAAAACCTCAGTTTCTACATCAGTGTCGTTGAGTGAATTATGTTCATGCACACTTAGAAACATGTGATGGTTACTGATTAACTTCTATATGGCGAAGATGCTATTACGTTCGGGGTTCGTTTGATGTTGAAACACTTGAGCACCAGCAAAGTGGCTTTTTAGTCCGTGGGAATTGTAAATGAGCACCTGGAGAGTTGTCTGTAAACTAGGTATTTGTCTGGAAGTGGTGTTTGCATGATCTAATATGTGGGAGTTTTTCTGCTTCAGTATGCTATATATTCTTGTTCTTTTTTCGTTTCCCAAATAATACATTTCTTGTGGAAATGCTGTTTTTCCAAGTAGTCTGTTGTGAGACTCATTTTGTATATGTGGTTTGAGCTGTTTTAAGATATTGGGGGGAAATGCTGGGATAAATACGCAGAAACTGATTTTCCTTTTTTGCTCGTGTTTTGACATCTGTTTTCCACGCATGTTTTTCTTCTGTTGCCACCATTGGCACCTCTGATCATCGAAGTTTTTATGTCCCTGCAGCATGACATGTAATTCTGATGAAACTGTTGCCTTATATTTCTGTAGAGTTCTTTCTTTTTTTTAAGCACTTAATGCCTTTTATTCCTAAGCTTCATGCATGAATTATGTAGCATATGTGAAGAGGCTTAAACCGTTTCCATTACATTCTTTCTGGATGGCTCCTGTTATATTTAGGATATACTTATACTTTAGACAAAGTAAGAATGTTATTGTTGTTGACCTTGACACCAGATAACTGGGCAGACATTATATAGCTATGTTTGAATCTTCACAAAATGTGCTGTTAAAGCCAACAGAGTCCTGGCGGGAGACTCTTCTGGATAGCAGAGTTATGGAGCTGTTTTTCACAGTAAGTCTTGCTTTTCATTTCTGGTGGTGAAGGCCAAGGAAGAGTGCCACTGAAAAGAGTACATGCTTCTGTGTGTGTCCTAAGTAAAACAGGACCGGTTGCTTTTCTCCTTTAAACCCTTCTCTCCTAATCAATACATCTGCTTAAACAAATTACAGAGGAATGTTCTTGGTAATTTATAAAAGTGTTATAGAAGTATGAATATCTTGGAGCTGATATTCTCAGACTTTTTGATCTCAGAAGCCCTTTACATTCTTAAAAATTATTGAAGACCCCGAAGGGCTTTTGTTTATGGGGATATAACTACTAATATTTACCACATTAAAATTTCAAACGAAAAACTTTAAAAAATAATTTGTTGATTCATGCAAAAGTAGCATTGGGAGGGGCATGTGGCTGGCTCAGTCGGTGGAGCATGTGATTCTTGATCTCAGGATTGTGGGTTCAGGCCCCCTGTTGGGTGGGGAGATTACTTAAAATCTTAGAAAAAAAAATAGTACCCAAACCCTTACATATTAACGTAAATAACATTTTAATGAACAGATAGCTGTATTTTTGGAAAAAGAAAAGTTTACTGAAGAGTGGCATTGTTTTATATTCTTGTAAAACTCTGATGTCATGCTTAACTGAAGACTGATTCTCAGATCTGCTTCTACATCCAGCTGGTTGTAATATTACAGGTCAAGTAACCTGGAGGAAACTCCACTGTATACATGTGTGACAGTGTGTTAGTACCAGTGTGGAAACGGTTTTGCCCTTACACACAACCCGACGTGGTCTTAGCAATGTGTCAGGATCCCTGGACGACACTTGAAGAACTGCCATAACAGAGTAGAGGGTACTTTATGTGCTCATTTATCAGTCATGGGTCAAGGTAGTGTTTTTGAATAGCAATTTATTTCGATTATAACTTCACATGGTCTTGTTTATTGTTTGCTAGAAAGAAGTAGGCTCGGGGCACCTGGGTGGCTCAGTCTTAAGCGTCTGACTTGGGCTCAGGTCACGATCTCGTGGTTCCTGAGTTCGAGCCCCGCGTCGGGCTCTGTGCTGACAGCTCGGAGCCTGGAGCCTGCTTCGGATTCTGTGTCTCCCCCTTCCTCTGCCCTTCCCGTACTCACGCTCTGTCTCTATCAAAAAATTTTAAAAAAGAAGTAGGCTGTACGTTCCCATGTTTGTTCATGAGGGTCCCCACTGTAATAGTCAAAGGCTGGTGAAAGAAATGTATGTGTGTGGAGGGGAGAGGGATGTTGATTTGCTGTCAATAGCCTAAGCCCACAAGTTAGATGTAATGACTGGGGCAGAAGTCCAATAAAGACCAGTTAAGAAGAAAAAAATGGAAGCTGTTTTAATCCCAACCATTTTAGTTTCTCACCTTTTTATTTGTTTGAAAAATATTATTTACTATCCTTACAACTGCCTTCCCTTCTCGGTTCAACCATGTAAAATATTGTCATTGTATGGTACGTATTTTAAAATACCTAGAATAAGGTTGTTCGACCATGGTTGTATACATAAAAATGTTTTCTGTAGAAATGCTGAGACTTCATTACCTTGCAGTATATTCTGTAAATCGGAGCGATGGTGACCGAAAGCATCTCAGCATCAAAGAGGCAGTTGTAACTAAATTAACAGGTTCTGGCGCCTGCCATATCTGACAGAAATTGTCTCGATACGTATCCGAGTTCACTTCTTTGTGTTCTTCGTTTGACTGAAAGAAGAGCCCATTCCAGCAGTTTTTGAAAAGGTGCAAAACTTGCTGGCGGTACTGGAAACAGCTACCCCGAATCCGAGCAGCTGTCTAGACAAAGCAGACAGCTGTTCCTGTCAGCTGTGAACCGCCACACGCAGATGGCTTCTCAGCCTAAAAGTTAACCCTTTTTGCATGGTCGTCTTAGCAGTTTTGCGTCTGGGGCCTGGTACTTTCGTTTGAGGAGCTGATAAGCAACTTGAGTTTGTAAATTGTTACAGAGAGGACAGTGGGGCTAATCTTTTTATTTCGTTCGGGTTTTGTTAAACTTATTTTCAATCGTGAGTTCGTTACCGAATAGAAAGCAGTGTTCCGTTGGTTATCCTCATTTCTCTAGATTTGAGTATATAGACATAAATACACTATTGAACGGAATTAAAACTTTAAGTATGTTGGTCACATCTGAATCGAGAAACACTCGAGGTGACATTCTGCCCCTCGGAAGCTTACAGATGTCTCAGTTTCTCTTTCTTCCACGAGGTATTGGAAAACCCACTCTCGTTAGTTTTTCCTCCTGCCTTCTTGGCTGATCCTTCTTGACCTCATTTGTGCTCTCTGTTTTTCTCTGCTCATTGCCAAACTGCTAGTGTTCTGTCTCAGTTCTCAACCCTGCCGACCGTATACGCTCTCCTCGGACTATCTCTTCCACACGTAGGACTTCAAGTGCCACGTCTGCACCGATGACTCCTAAATCTATATTCAGCACAGGCTGCTCCAAAGTTCCAGAGCCTTATAATCCAAGTGCTTACTGGATGTTTTAATTTGGAAGGCCTACAGACATCTCAGATTCAGCATGTTCCAGTAGAATTTATCATCTTACTGACTTGCTTCTGTTTATTCTTGTCTTGCTTCACCATTCACCTCTGTGGGTGTTCTGTTAGACTTTGCGTTTCCTTAGCCCTCTGCTTTCCCTACTCAGGTGATGAATTCAGTTTTTAACTTGTAACATGGTTCCGTTGCGGAAGAACTCCTTTGTAAGGCTGACATTGGAAGAAGGGCAGGAGTCTACTGTATTACGCAAGAACTAATCATTATGGATCATGAGTTTTATATGGTTCACATTTCAGAGAACATAAATTAAGTTTGAACAGGACATGCAGGCTCTGCGGTAGTATTTTATTTTTATTTTATTGTATTACATAATCAGATTAGCCATTTCACTCATCATTTCTTTTGATTCCTCACTTCTGGACCAGTAATGAATAACCATTTGGCTCTCTGTTGGTAGAAAAGAAACCCTCTATTGTCCCAGATTGCATTGGATCCATTGGTTGAACGTACCCCCTGGATAACATGCTTCAATGTTGATTAGGTTAAACAGCATGATGAAATTTAGTTATACTTTTCAGATAAGGAACTTAAAAATGAGTTGTGTTCAAAAGTTCATGAACTGGACGATGTAGATTCTATGAATTTGCGCATTATACTTTTACTATATAAAACTTAAAATGTAATAGAACATATTTTGGGAAACATTTGTGTTATTCTAGACCAGGGATTGGCAGACTTTTTCTGTAAAGGCCAGGTAGTAAACATTAGGCTTTGCTGGTCACCTGTTCTCTGAGGCAGCTGTTCAGCTCTGCCTTTGTAGTACAGAAGCCCTTTGTAGTGCAGAAGCAGCATAGCTGATACCTAAACAAACAAGCGGGGCAGTGTTCCTGCAAAACTTTTGTAACAGCCATCAAAATGTGAATTTTGTTTAATTGTCCTGTGTCTTGAGATTTTGTTATTCTTTGGTTTTGTTTTTCCCAACCATATAAATATGTAGAAACCATTCTGCAGGCCATACAAACATGAGCAGGAGGCCAGATTCGGCCATCGGCTGTGGTTTTCCAGCCCCTGTTGGAGACCGAAGAGGGTGGTATATTTCAAGCGTCTCAATTAACTTTGTAACTCTTTAGTATTTTAAATATCTTAAAGCCTTAAGAAGTTCAAGGTTTAAAGAGTAATGAAATCAATCAGTGAATAAGGGTTTATTACCTGTTCGCTGTGTACCTGGGTACCAAAAGTGTACCTGTGAATATTTATAAGAAATATTTTAACTGCAAGTAATTTATAAATGATTTGCAGAGTCGAAGTGAACGTAACTTGAAACAAATAGAGCACAAGTGTTTAAAATTTTGTGACACATTCAGAAAGCAAAGAAATTTGTGTAAGAAAAGAAGGGCTGGAGAAGTCAAATGCTTGTGGAAAATAGAAGATGGTTGCCATCAATGTGGTTGGTGGATTAAGATAAAAAATACCTATAAGTTCTTTTTTTTTCCCCAAGTTTACTTATTTTTGAGAGAGAGCGAGAGCACACACGAGCGAGGGAGGGGCGCAGAGAGGGAGAGAGAGAGAGAGAGAGAGAGAGGGAGAGAAAGAGAGAAAGAGAGAATCCCAAACGGGCTCCCTGCTGTCAGCATAGAGCCCCGACGCAGGGCTCGATCTCAGGAACTGAGATCATGACCAAGAAGAGTCAACCGCTCGGCCGACTGAGCCACCCGGATGCCCCTGTAATTTCTTTACTAAGTGTATTTTCCTTAATTATGATTAGTTGTGTCAGATTTAAGCAATGAAACGTCTTTAAAATCTGAGAATATTAAGAACAGTGTAAAGTTAGGGAGCAGTAATTGATTTCCTTCAAACAGAATACTGTGTACGAGGTGTTTCACATCAGTGTTGCATCACTGATAGAAAATCTAGATGAGGCTTAAAGTGGACTAAGTAAAATTAAAAAAATGTTTAGCCCTTACTCATAGCAGTGTGTACAGGATAAAATGAGATTCAGACAAATTGTGGCAATGTCAGAGTTAATGCAAGAGTGTGCTTCTGTACTAGTTGAGTGAGTGAGTGGTGCTGGAAAGGTAAATTGCTTTTCTAAGTGTACGACTGTTTACTTCTACTAAAGCAGCATCTATATACTCCTGATTGAACTTGTCTGCTAACTTTAGCAAGAAGCTGTAGCTAGGCATAGTTAGCATAATACGGATGACTGTCGTCGTTGCTGTTTTTAGAAGAAGGCAGTATGTCTGACTGGCTGGCATCTGTTTCTCTCTTTGTCATAACATCCTGGAGACAGTTCAATTTTCAAAATGTAGGTAGCCCTCAGTTAAAAATTACTCGATATGTTTAAAAAATCATGGCCTGTAATGTAAAGTGGACTGAGGGGCAATTTTCAAATTCAGTTAGGTTCAGGAATTAATTTTCTAGAAATAACTAGCTACAGTGAATTTTTCTCTTACCTCATTCGGCATGATAGACACGTGACCCTTACAAAAGAAGAATTTATTTTTACGGATTAGTAATTCTTTCTAACAGGTACATCGAAAAATCAGAGAAGATTCAGATATGGCACAAGATTCTCTTCAGTGCCTTGCCCAGTTAGCTTCTCTTCATGGACCCATCTTCCCCGATGAAGGCTCACAAGTTGATTATCTAGCACACTTCATTGAGGGATTACTGAATACTATCAATGGGTAGGTATACTTGCCCTTTATAACTGAAAAAAGAGCTTTCAGTTTTTTCTTTATGTTTAACAGTAGAGGAGAAAAAGAAACTAGTGATTTTCCCTGTTTATATTTTAAAGTGTAGTTATGCGGGTAATTTGAAATTAATACACAGAGACATGCCTTGAAAAACAAATAGGTGATAATATTTGCATGTTTGGAGATGAGTTTTTGGGACTTTTCTTCTGCCACTTAATAATACTCATTACTTGATTTGTAGAATTGAAATAGAAGATTCCGAAGCTGTGGGAATCTCCAGCATTATCAGCAACCTGATAACTGTGTTCCCTCGAAATGTTTTAACTGCCATTCCAAATGAACTTTTCTCGTCCTTTGTTAACTGTCTCACACACCTCACTTGTTCTTTTGGGCGAAGTGCTGCATTGGAAGAAGTGGTGAGTGACTGTTTTAAAATAAATTGTGTCTGTTTTTTACAAGGAAATTTGCAATGCCTCTGCAACATTTCTCGTGACAAGTAATTAAGCAAATGCTAGCTATTGTTAAAATTGCATTTTTGTTTACATGTGAAAATTATTTGGCAATCTGTTTAGAAATGTTACTTTAAAAATTTCTGTGGATTAAAATCACTTTTGTAGATTAAATTTGTTGGTGTCAAGATTTTAACTTTGAGATAATTTAGTGTCTGAATATAGGAAATGGAATGAAACGTTTGTATTAAGGATTATGTTGAAACCCCATTTTAACGGTGAAAACTTTAAAGGGCGCTGCTAACATTGTAGTGTGGTTGTGATTATAATTTTATATTGTTTTGAGAATTTAAAAATTTTGGACTTATCTGGAAATTATGTAGATAAAATTTGGTTCACTTGATTGTAACCACGTTGGTTTTGATTAGGCTGTGTGCTCTTTTAATTTTTTTGGTTTAATAGTGTATCTTGGTGGCACGTAATTTTCATTAAATTAAGACCAGTAACAGTACGAAAGCTGTTTTTTGGTACAAGTTTTCAAATGTATATTTTCCAGATATAAAACTTAATTTAGGAAACATGTACTAAAACTCCTTGACGACACAGCTGTGTTTGTAAGTTACCGTGAATAACTATATTAATCATGGGAAATACTTTTTTCCTCCATAGTGGTTCTTAAATTGTTGAAATGAATTTTTCTTTTTATGGATCAATATGTGAATTTCTTTCAAAGACTGTAAGAGTAAAAAGAATATTTGTCAGTACCTGTTAGAATTGGTATTAGACACAAAATCCTGTGTTTTGTTGGGGGTGTGGCAACGTCTGTGCATTTTCATATCCCTTTAGGGGTGTTCAGAAGACAGAACTCGGGAATGATTTATGTACTCGGACACTTCAGCGGTTTGATGTGGAAAGGAACCAGGTCCAGCAGATATTTGTGTGTTTGAAAAAATGTAGTTAGTAGAGGAGTAGAAGTTTAAAGGCATTGTATGTGAGATTTGAACTTCTCAGGAGGAAAAATTATGTTCTATGCATGGAAATATAGGTCAATTTTAAGTATTTAAGCTTTATTCAAAACCCTTTCAGGTTGTTACAAATTCTGAATCAACTCAGGTTTCATTTAACATGGTCTCATTGTGCTTTCTCCCCCTTGGTTTGTTTTCTCTTCTAAACCAGGTAGATGAAACAGTATGTTGATCACATATTTAGAAACATAGCTGTATTTTAGTTTCTGTTTGTGGGTTAAGGAAGTTTCTAAACATTTTATAGAAGAATTGCTAGAAGATATATATCATTCTTGTTTTGCAGATTTTAAGTTTAGAATTCATTTATTTTGACCAGGAGACTGACAACTTGGAAAACAATGTTTCTGTCAAGGTTGGTCGAGAAATTTTAGAAAGCAGCAAGTGTAGATACTCGTTCAGAGTAGGCATATTTGTGCTTGTTTCACAAGAAGGTGTGCTGCAGAAGTGTTCTTTTTTAAGTTCTTCTAATTGATCTGCTTATGACATTTAAAAATGGTTTTAAAAGAATTGGTTACCTGTTTCAAAAGGCAGAGGGGGAAGATTGGTCCGAAGCTTGGTATTGCTCGGAGCAGCCAGGTAGGCGAGGTTTGGTGAAGCTGGGGGGCAGCCGAAAGGGAGGCCCCTGCACGATGAGTTGCCAGAAGACTAAACAAATCCTCCTAAATGTCATCTCAGCCTCGTGCGGTTTTCATGTATCTTGTGTGTGCTGGGGGAGGGGAGGCTGGGGAATGTGCAGCTAATACCAAACTACTCGAACAAATCTCGCCAAACCAGAGTGGAAGTTCTGGGACGCGGGTCACATCATTTTTGTTTCCTTAGGTACCCGGTGATTGGAGTACTGGTCCCTAATACATAGTCGTTGACCTCAGGTGGAAAAATACATAAGTAAATGATCTTTTAAGTAAAAGTAGAAAAACTGAGACAAAAAGAACTGCTTTGAGAGTCAGTGATTCAGAAAGAAAGGTCATGAACTTTGAAAGGAGACTGTATAGTCATGAGCCAAGTAATTATAAACTACAGAATCTTGGACGAATTGCTTAACCTTTTTTAAGCATGTTGATATAGGTAGGATAATTATTTCTTCTAATGTTCTATGGGGTGGGTTAACAATATGAAAGTTCCTGTACGGTATGCACATTACAATGTGGAATAATAATGATAAAAATGAACCTTCATAATAATAGCATTTATTGAGAACCTATATTGTGAACACTGTCTTACCAAGTAAGACAAGTTTTTGAGTTTTGTTGTTTTGTGCAGGCTATAATAGTTTTAATATTACTTTTCTTCATAAGTTTAATTTTGTGAAACGTTCTGCTTTTCTCTAATAGTGAAGGAGGTTTTTCCCCAGTAGGAAAACAGATTCAGCATATACACTTTTGTCTCATTGTGAGAACATTTTTTTCAGAACTATGCTTACTTAGGAATACATATAGATTGTCTCCTTTTTTTGAAATTTGTGTCTCTGGTGGTGATTATGTGGCTGCAGCGAGAAGAAAATATATATACGTGGGAGGAAAAATTCTTGATACTAATGTGCATTTCATGAAGTATGTCCTTACTTGGTGGCTTTAGCCTGTGTGTGAAGACAGTTATTTATGCTCCTCAACTGGCAAGTAAACCGAAAGTCTGTGCTCAAAAAGAGTAATTCCAGTCTTCAGCCAAGTTGTTCTGTTGGCCGTTAAAATTTCCTGGTATTACTTGAGGCTTCCTGAGGCCAAGAATTTTTTCACTGCACCCCAGAAATCAAATTATTGTCTATTGCCGTACTGAAGAGGTGAGAAGGACTATAGACATGGAACCGTTGCCTTTAAAATTAAAATTCGAACACAGTAGTTGTTGATATCATATCGATTGTTTCATCAAATGTTAATAATACTGGTACATCCATTGGAATCAGTTCAGTGAAATCGAACTCTATGACTTGAACTCTATGCTCGGTTTGTACTCGGTTGGTTTCTTTTGTCAGCAGAAAACCTGAAGTTCAGCCTCCAGTGGGTTCATCACTGGAGCCACAGAACTTGCTGAGTTAATTGAGCAGAGCTTCCAGGCACGATGCTTAAACCGTGAAGTGCACGTGAAATGTATGTGTGTCTGGCTGTGCACAGGTGTGTGAGGGTGGGTATGTAAAGGAGGTGGTGGTAGGTAAACCTGGCAGAGAAAAACCTTTCGGTACATCTGTGGCCTAATCTCAAGACGTGTGGGACAAAGCAGTGAAGAAAAAGATACTTGATAAAGTTGTAGGAAGTTCGGTACAGAGTGTAATGTGGTAGAATTCAACATTCTTCATTCAAAATCTGGTTTCCCTGCCCAGTGGACAGTTACTTTGTGGGGAGGGGATGCAGTGAAAAGGAGTACACGGAAGCCACATTGTAAGTTGGAAGCAGGAAGCATAAATTCGGGACTGTTTCCGTGATAAGAGAGAAAGCTATTATTCACTTTTTGGGGGAGGGGAGGAGGGCATGGTGAGGCCAGTACAATATTCGGACGTAGTCAGCCTCTCCCCTAACCTCACAAGAGGGTGGGGCCATTTGGAAAGCCATCCCAGCCCCCCACACAGTGGCCCTGATGGCCGGGAAAGAATAAATGAATAAATTGGTGATACTGTTGAGAGCGAGACAGCTGTCCAGCTTCTGTTATGCGCATTCATTTCATCTGCTTGAAATGGTTAAGAGAGAGAATTAGATGAGGTGCATTAAACCTTGCACATTTAAAGGACGGTACACTTCTTTTTAATACTAACAGTAGCTTTTCCTCTGTTAGGACATTTGGAAGAAAATTGGCTACAATTACATCTTAAATAAAGATTCTTATTAAAAGAAGTCTTTACAAAATAATTTCATTGTTGCATTGAATCCTGGTTGGATCCTAATTTTACCAATGCAGTGTTTCCTGACTTGTCTATGAGTCACCTCTGGTTTTCTCAATTTGCTATGCTAATCCTAGCACAGATCCAGTGTTTATGTTTTACAGCATTCTTGCACTTGAGATAGACTATGTAGATGGTTGAGAATAAAGCTTACTTACTGTCATAACTATTGCTCCATTTGGTATCCTTTGTATTGTTTGAAACAATAATACAGCATTAGAAGCATAAACAGATCTAATGTGCCAGGAGTTCAGAAATGAACGCTAGAGTGAGGTAGAAAAAAGGGATTGCCCTTCTACCCCTTGTAAGCCAGGCAAGTCCCTGCGATGTCGGCCTGCTAGGATTATTGCTGGATTAATTCGATTCCATACATACTTATCGAACACCTGCCATGTGCCAGTCACGGTGCTTGATGCATATACATTGTTTAGCATTAAAATTTGGAAATTCATATGCGTTTCCAAAAGGAAGAAAGCTTATTGATGGAGGAGTTTAATGTTTAAAAACTCTTTCTGCAAACTGCAGCTTGGCTCTTGGTGGTTTTGTGGGGGCAGACTTTTTTCAGTGATCTATCTATAGGATTCTTCTAACAGCTGCAGCACTTGCCCACTAAATCAATTCCTCTTGAGGGATTTTAGAAGCCAGGAATACTGTCAGCTGCATAGGTATTCTGAAGTTAAATTATTTCTGTGCCTTTAGGACTGGCTAGGAAAAACAAAAAAAAGAATGAATGAATTCCTTTTGCAGTTAACATCCAAAGACTTCCTAATTTTTAATAGAATCCATGAAGCTTCATTTGTGACAATTCTGTGGGGTTTTTTTTTCAATAATTGCCTTAAATACTAGTACCCCAGGAAAAGAATCTACTTACAGCAGATGAGTAGCAACATAAACTAATACAGCTCTTTCAGTCTTTAATCTTTCGTATGTCCTTTCTTTTTAATGTTTTACCCTCTGCAGTGCATGTATTATTTGATCTGTCACTGAACCTGGGAGGTTGTACCAATGCCTGTATGTTTTAAACTTACTGTGAAATACTTCATATAAAGTAAAAAAAAAAAAAAAAAAAAAAAATTCATATGTGTATAAAAGTTGTAAAGAATAATAAAATGAACAACTGTATACCAACCATCCATAGTAAGAAACGGTATATTGATAGAACCCCTTTTTTAACCTTTACATTTATCTGGAGTTTTCTTGCCCCCTTCTTTTATTGAAGACACATTTTTGTCACATCAGTTATTTCTGCAAAATGATTTTTTGTTATCATGTTTGCAAACGAACACTGCTAGTGAACTTCCTGGTCAATGTTCCTGGCACTTTTTTCCTGGCCTCTATAATCTCTGATTGTTTAATTTGTTTTCAGTCCCAGGTCCTTGAAAGAGAAATTATAGTAGCAGCAGCCTCAGGCTGGAAATATGGAATGCAAAGTCTTATCAGCTTAAGGAACTTCTTAAAGATTATTCCTTAGAAATAAAATTTTCTACGTGAGAGTGAATTGTCCGTGCCCATCTTACTGGATTTTTTATGTCTGAATCATTCGCTTCTCTTTTTATGAACTCATGTAATTTACGTTTACATATGAAGAAAATACTGATGATCAAAGAAAGAACTTTTCAATTTCATGAAAAAGATGTGGAGTTCTCACGTTGGTTATTTGTTGTTCAGAGAAAAAAGATCTAGTTTAGTGGGATGGATCATACCGAATACCTGACAGTAACCATAATCCTGTTGTGGCTAGGAGTAGATTTGCAGTTGTTTGCAATGTAACAATAAAATTTAGAACTACTCGAGCATGAGATGTATTTTCAGTACAAGAGTTATCTTACACACTTTTAAGCTATCTCATTTTAGGAATAAACACATACATTATTTTTTTAGAACAGTTTTAGATTCTCAGTGAAATTGAATGAAAATACGGACTTCCCATATCCCATCCTTCACCCTCCTCCACCCCTACAAATGCACACAACCTCCCCTCCTGTCAACCTCCCCCACCAGTGTGGTAAACATCTGTTCCAGTTGAGGAACCAGGACTGACACCTCCTTATCCCCCAAAGTCCGTAATTTACTTTAGAGTTCACTCTTGGTGTTAGGTATTTTGTGGATGTTGAGAAATGTGTAATGACGTGTATTCAGTCTTACAGAATCATAGAGAATAGTTTCATGGCTCTAACAGTCCTTCGTGTTCTACCTATTCATCCCTCCTTCCCCCACCCCTAGAAACCACTGATCTTCTACTACCCCCATAGTTTTGCCTTTTCCAGAATGTCATGTAGTTGGAATCAAGTAATCATGTTAGATTTTAATTTCTGAAATTCAGTGTTAAAGGGGGAGCAGATTCACATATACGTATATTTTTTAGAAAGCCACATTTGGTAACATTTTCGTAAATGAAATTAACCACTGTTTCTTTATATTCATAGTTACCAGTCATAAAAGCAGTTTTTCTGTGGCTGACAGGCTGCACATTCACTCCTCTGTACCCTTCTAAGTTAAATATGGGCGTTGAAATGTAAGTGCTGTTATCGTAGTTTGATTACCTTCTCCACCCTCCATCCCCAAATGGAGTAAAGTGGGGTCAAGTAGTCTCATGAGCTCTAAGCCCCTTTCCAAAGCCTTTCTGGCACCAGGCCTGACAATACTTAGGGCATGAGCACAGACAGTCTAGCTTGGACTCCTTCGTCATCCCTGTGCACGTGCTTGGCTTGGCTGCTGGGTGTTGGCCAGAGTGGTCATGGAGCAGGGCCAAGGTATTATGTATGAAAAAGCACTTGGTCAGGTTTCAGTTCTCCATGGTTAGACTGAAAGATTTAGTTGCCAATTGTCATCAACCAGATTTCTCACACTTTGCCTGATGAGTTACGTGTTGATATCCAAAAGGAACCAGAAGGCTCTAGAAGTTTTGGGTTCTTATTTTAAATCACCATCCAGTGACTAGAGGCTCTTAACAGTGTGTGGTCTTCTGCCTTGTCTAATATCAGGGCTTTATAGGAGGGATTATTGCTCTTTCAATAGTAAAAAGGCTTGAAAGGCTTTTACATTTTATTTATACTTTTTTATACACGAATAATTAAAATATGATAGCGTGCATTATATATGCACTAAAGAACAGCAAAGATAGTTTTTAGAAAATGTCCCGCTTCTTCCTTTTGAGATACTAGAGGTCAGAGGATGCTGTTCCGTAAGTTCCTCTTAAGATATGTTACCAGTCTGTTTATTTTGGCAAGATAAACTGTTAAGACTTAACAAATGATGTCTGCAAAGCACGTGCTTTGTTAAGTATATAAACAGGCCACAGATGTTTCTTTGGGAAGAAACTGTTTTCCGATGCTCCGCTCTCAGCATTCCATATATTTTTGTTGAAGGCGTAAAACCACCCTTTTTTCTTGGTGCTAATAATACATCGAGCACTCTGCATGGTCATTTTAGCTGTGTTTGTTCATTTTATGTATCTTTTTTTTAGTCCTCAAACCACCAGAGATAATTTATTGTGTCACATTTGAGACAGATAAAACCTCAAACATGATGTTCTGAAACATGACGAAATCACCGCGAGTGAACCCATGACTCCACCCGGTAACATTACCAGTACCGCATCGACGGAACCAGTGTGTTCATCCCGATCCTGGGACCCCAGCTGCTCCCCTCTTCCATCCCTGCAAGAGAAGTGACCACCGTTCTGAGTGTTGTCTGTTCTCTTGCTTTAAAATTTTGGGAGTGCCTGGGTGGCTCGGTCGGTTGAGTGTCCGTCTTCAGCTCAGGTCATGGTCTTACTGTTTGTGGGTTCGAGCCCCACATCGGGCTCTGGGCTGACGGTTCAGAGCCTGGAGCCTGCTTCCGATTCTGTGTCTCCCTCCCTCTCTGCTCTTCCCCTACTCACACTCTGTCTCTCTCTCAAAAATAGACAAACATTTAAAAAAACTTAAAAAATAAAGATTTTGATCACTTCTATGTACAGGATGTATCGTTGTGTGAGTGGTATACCACAGTTTTTCTCTGTTCTGCTGTAAGTGAACTTTGGAGTTTCCCTTTTTTTTACCATTACAAACAGCATTACAGTAAACATTCTTCTGCATGTTTACTAGTATATATTTGTGAGAGGTTTTCTAAGGTACCTCCAAGTGGAATGTTTGGATGCTGGGACATGTAAATGTTCAGTTTCACAAGACAGTTTCAAATTGATTGCTGAACTGATGGGACCCACTACATGTTCAGCAGTGGTGTGTGCGAGTTCCCTGTCTTCACCATCATAGTTTTGCCAAACTTGTAAGTATATGATACGGTCTTGATTGGCTTTCCCGGGTGCTGATAATATTGAACATCTTTATATAAACATGTGATTCCCATGGTGAGTCTTATGAAATGTTTGTTCAGTCCATTGCCCACTTCCCTATCAGGTTGTCTTTTTTCTTACTGCCTTTTTTTTTTTTTTTTTTTTTAATGTTCATTTATTTTTAAGAGAGAGATACAGAGTGCAGGCAGGGGAGAGGGGGGCAGACAGAGAGAGAGAGAGAAACACAGAATCTGAAGCAGGCTTCAGGCTCTGAGCTGTCAGCACCCGACATGAGGCTCGAACTTACAAACTGCGAGATCATGACCCGAGCCAAAGTCAGACGCTTAACCGACTGAGCCACCCAGGTGCCCCTTTCTTACTCCTTTGTAGACATTTTTCATCTATTCTGTACACTCATTTTTTTTGTCAGTTACTTGTTGCAGATTTATCCTCCTGGTTTTGTGGCTCTTCTTTTCACTTTATGGTACCTTTTTTCTTATTCCTAACTTGGATTAATGTTAGATTTACAGAAAATTGCAAAGAGTACTTTTTACCTAATTTCTTCTATCATTACCATGTTATATTATCACGGTACATTTGTCAAAACTAAGAAATTAACATTAGATGCATTGTTATTAACTAAACATTTAGTCTTTATTTGGATTTCATCAAATTTCCACCAATTATTTTTCCTTTCTTGGATCTAATCCTGGACACCATATTGCATTTAGACTTTATGGTATCTTTTGATGAACAAATGTTCTTCATCTTAGTGGAGTTGAACTTACTGTCATTTCTTTTATTAGGAGTGTCTGGTTGGCTCAGTCAGTAGAGTTTGTGGCTCTTGGTCTCGGGGTAGTAAGCTTGAGCCCCATGCTGGATGTCGAGATTACTTTAAAAAAAAATGATTTGCATTATTAGTTCCTTGTTTCAGACACCTATCCTTCCTGTGTATTCTTCTAAATGTTTTTAAAGTTTGCCTTTCATGATTTTACCATCTTAGAATTTAATTTTGAATATGGTATCAAATAAGGATTCAGTTCCTTTTTGTTCTCATGGATAACAGATTTGTCCAGCAATATTTATTTATGTGTCTCCCTCCGTCTATTTTTCCCCCATTTTATTGAGAAATAATTGACATACATTCCCTTGTAAGTTTAAGGTGTATAGCATGATGGTTTGATTTACATATATGTGAAATGTTTGTCACAATAGGTTTATTAGTTAATATCTATCATCTCATATGGATACAATAAAAAGAAGACAATTTTCTCCTTGTGGTGAGAACTCTTCAGATCTCAAATAACTTTCCTGTATATCACACAGCAATGTTAACTGTAGTCATCATGTTGTACATTACTTCTCTAGTACTTATGTATCTTATAACTGAAAGTTTGTATGTTTTGACCACCTTCCTCTAACCAGTTACACACACACACACACACACACACACACACACACACCCGCCGCCCCACATCTGCTAACCACAAATCTGATATCTTTTTCTGAGTTTGGTGGGGTTTTGTTTTTTTGTGTTTTGTGGGTTTTTTGGTTCTACATTTACATGAGATCATGTAGTATTCGTCTTTTTCTGACTTATTTCACTTGGCAGAGTACCTTCAAGGTCTATCCATGTTGTCACAAATGGTAGATTTTCCTCATTTTTTTTAAGTGGCTGGAAAATATTCCATTGTGTATCTATACCATAATTTCTTTATTCATCTGTCGATGGACACCTAGGTTGTTTCCATGTCTTGTCTGTCATAAATAATGGTGCTATTAACATGGGGCTGCAGATTATCTTTTTGAGTTTTTATTTCCTTTGAGTATATTCCCAGAAGTAGAATTGCCGGATCATATGGTAATTCTATTAATTTTTTGAGGATTCTGTATACTGTTTTCCATAGTGGCTGTAGCAATTTATGATCCCACCAACAGTGCATAAAAAGTTCTCTTTTCTCCTAATCCATGCCATCATTTATATCATTTATTATTTTTTTAATCTTTTTTTTTAAAAGCTTATCCATTTATTTTGAGAGTGAGAGTGCGTGTGGGAGGGGCAGAGAAGAAAGAATCCCAAGCAGGCTCCGTGCCATCAGCATAGAGCTCAATGTAGGGCTTGATCCCATGAACTGTGAGATCATGACCTGAGCCGAAATCAAGAGTAGTTGGATGTTCAGCTGACTGAGCCACCCAGGCACCTCCCCCCCCCCATGCCATCGTTTATTATCTCTTGCCCTTTTTATGATGGCCATTCTAACAGGTGTAAGGTGAGGTCTTGTTGTGGTTTTGATTTGCACTTCCCTCATGACTAGTGATGTTGAGCATCTTTTCATGTACCTGTTGGCCATTCCTGTATCTTCTTTGGAAAAATGTCTATTCAGGTTCTTTGTTCATTTTTAAATTGGATCATTTGTGGGTTTTTTGCTATTGAGTTGTATAAATTCTTTATGTATTTTGGATACTAACCCCATATCATCTTTATGGTTTGTAAATATTTTTTCCCATTCTACAGGTTGTCTTTTCACTTTGTTGCTGATTTCTCTTGCTGCCAGCAACATTTATTAAATAGCCCTTCATAGCTCAAAGATACACGACTACTGCTGTCATATATCCAGTTTTCACATAAAAGCGAATGTTTCCTGAGCTCTCTAATCATTTCCATTGGTCAGTTCTATATTTATGCACCTATATTTTACTTTGTTCTAAGGGGTGTCTAAATATGATAGGACATACCCCTATCTGCCAGTTCTTCAGAAGAGTCTTGGATATATTTGGCTTTCTATTCTTCCATATAAAATTTGTGGATTTCTCAAGTTGGGTTGTGGTAAAGATTATGGGGAATCTTTGGTGAGGAATGGATATCTCTCTTACATTAATTCTATCCATAAATGTGGTATTTCTCTGTACTGATTTAAATGTAATTCATTGTCTTTAAGTAAAAGAAAAGCTTTTTTTGCCTTATATTTTTGTTACTATTGTGAATAGTATCTTTTTTAAACCTCATTTTTCTGGTTGCTGCTCGCATAGAGAAATAGAGTTGGTGTTTATATATTGATCTGATAACCTTTCTAAATTCTTACTGGTTCTAATAATTTGTCTTTTCAGTCTTCTGTGGACAATTATAGCATCTGTGAATAATGAAAATTTTGCTTTTCAGACTTAACAATTTGTATTTCTTTCTCTTATAATACATTTCTTATTGTACAGTGTAGATACAAGTGGCAATAGAAGATATCTTTTCTGGTTCATCATTAGGGATAATGTTTGCTCTAGGCTTTTGAGCTATCTTTTATCAGAATTGCTAATAGGCTTTTGTAAAACATAAATGAGTATTAAATATTACTAAATGTGTTTCTGCTTAATCTGTTAATGAACTAAATTATTTCTAATGGTAAAATTACCCTAGCATTTCTGAGTTGAACCAAACTGGATGATCACATACCATGGCCTTTTATGAACAGGTGGATTTGTTTGTTGTCAGAATTATAACAGCTCTACAGATCACTTTCCCAATGCATTCTATTTTTCTCTTCTCTACATCAGTTTGTATAAAATTGGTTGTTTTGTGGGGTGCCTGGGTGGCTCAGTTGGTTGAGCGACCGACTTCAGCTCAGGTCATTATCTTGCTGTCCGTTGAGTTCGAGCCCGAGTCAGACTCTGTGCTGACAGCTCAGAGCCTGGAACCTGCTTCAGATTCTGTGTCTCCCAATCTCTCTGCCCCTCCCCCACTCATGCTCTGTCTCTCTCCCTCCCTCTCAAATATGAATAAGTGTTAAAAAAATTTTTTTTAATTGGTTTAGTTTTCTTCTAGTTTAGTAGATCTCACCTGCAAATCTACTGAGCCTGGTGTTTTTTTTTTATGTAAACTAACTAAAAATTTTAAATGGTTAGTTGTGGGAGTATCCAAGTTTTCTTTTTTTCCTTTTTTCCTTGATCCAAATACCAAGTCACATTTTTTTCTAGGAATGTGTCTGCTTTTTGTAAGTTTTTACTTCTACTTTTTTCTTCACATTTATAATTTTAATTTTTTTAACTAATACCATTTCAGAATATAATTTTAATGTGGTAAAAATGGAATATGGTGATTGGTAAAAGTAATTCAAACAGTGTATAAAATTAAAATTCTTGGGGCGCCTGGGTGGCTCAGTCGGTTAAGCATCTGACTTCGGCTCAGGTCATGATCTTGCAGTTCGTGAGTTCAAGCCCCGCGTCGGGCTCTGTGCTGAGAGCTCAGAGCCTGCGGCCTGCTTCGGATTCTGTGTCTCCCTCTGTCTCTGCCCCTCCTCTGCTCATGCGCGCTCTCTCTCTCTCTCTCTCTCTCTGTCAGAAATAAACATTAAAAAAAATTAAAAATTAAATTAAATTAAAATTCTTCAAAAAATTCATTTTACTTATCATTTTCTTGCAATCTCTTTACTCACACATAGGGTTATAAAATACCCCCTCCCCCACCATTATGGACATTTAATACTCAATAATTGTTTTAAAAGATTTTTTTTTTTTTTGGTAAAGCAAGTAGTGAGAATTAAACCAAATCACTTGTAGTTTTCACTTCCTGAAACTTGTTACTATTAGTAGTTTAATGTATTTTTTCCAAATTTTAAGTCCTATCAATTAAATTTGTTAAATAAAAACAAAATCATTACTTTTATTTATATTATTATGAGCATTTTTTCACGTCATTAATGAGTGTTAGAAATCATGATTAGGGGAATGGTTCATAAATTTATTGGCATGGATTTAAGGAATACTGCAGCAGACATTTTTAATTTACTTCTTTTTGAGAGAGAGCACCACGCATACATGCGTGCCCAGAGAGTGGGGGAGGGGCAGAGAGAGAGAGAGAGTCCCAAGCAGGCTCCGCGCTATCAGCTTGGAGTCGGACGTGGGGCTCAAACCCGTGAACTGAGAAATCATGACCCGAGCCAAAATCAAGAGTCGGATGCTTAACTGACTTAGCCACCCAGGCGCCCCCAAACATTCTTATGTGTAAGTCACCCTGTGACTCTGTTGTCAAGTAGACATGCTTAGGTCAATTTCATGTTCAGTTAACCCTTCAAATGGTGTCTTGTTCTACATTAGGCCGTTCTTCACAGCTGCTCTCCCATGAGGTAATCAGGCTTTAGAAGAGTGGCTGAGTTCTAGGGGAAAGAGGAGAACTAACAAGCATAGCACTTGAAACTATATTTGAGATTATTTTATGTTTTCATAACCTTCTTTGTTTCGTAGAGTATTTCTGGTGGCATTTAAAATGAAATAGTCTTTTAAAACTTGCAAAAGACCATCAGAAATAAGAGTAGAAAGTCAAGATTGAGTCATCAAAGCAATTGAGAGATGCAGGCTATAAACTTACCTGGATTTAACAATAAATTTGACTTCTTAGATTTCAATTTGAAGTGCCCTATAATTTTTTTCCTCCAGTTTTTTTTTTTTTTTTCCTAATGGAGTGAGATCTTTGCTCCAATTTAACCTCATTGTTGGTATATAGGAAACATCACAATGGTTTTGTTTGTTTGTTTGTTTTTAATATCTGGCCACCTTACCTAATAACTATTCTAATAGTTCTAAGTTTAATCTCCTTGGATTTCTTTTTCTGAATATCACCTGCAAATAATCATCTTTTTTTTTTTTTTTTTTTTTTTTTTGCTTTTCTTTCCAGTTTTTTGCACTTACTCCTTTTCCTTGCTGTATCAGCTAGGCCCTCCAGGTGTTAAATAATAATTTTATTAGGACTGCCTAGTTTACTCTTAAGAATGTCACCACTTAGGGGTACCTGGGAAGCCCAGTCAGTTAAGTGTTGGACTTTGGCTCAGGTCATGATCTCACGGTTCATGAGTTCGAGCCCTGTGTCAGGCTCTGTGCTGACAGCTGACAGCCCGGAGCCTGCTTCAGATTCTGTCTCTGGTTCTCTCTGCCCCTCCCCTGCTCACCCTATGTGTTTGTCTCTCTCTCTCAAATATAAACAAACATTAATTTTTTTTTTTTAAGTTTTAAGTCATTTTGTGAAAAATTTACCAAAGAATGAAGGGGAAAATGAAAAGAATGTCATAAGATAATTTAATAAGGACTTAACATCTATGAAGTTCTCCCTACATATTCTTAAATATGCTGATTAGACCAGTCTGTTTTCATCATTCTTCACTTTTTCTAAAATCATTTAGAAGTGTATAGTAAGTACACAATATTTTTATTCTAACAGGTCTCTTGACTACAGAGAAATGTTAATACGATTTTAATTTGAAAAATACATGTTCCATGAAGTACTGAACAGCTAGTTTTCTTAAAAAGTAAACATTAATTTCTGTTTGCTTAAGCATTATTTAGATTAAGTTAGAAAGATTTTAGAAGGTTTAATAAAAAGCTTACACATTTTTACTGCAATGTTTGATTAGTTTTAGAATGCGCTCAGTCAGCGAGATTATTGAATAATTGGGAACCTTTGCTACAGGAAAAACTCATAAAACCATTTATATGTATAACCGTGTAACTCTTGTTAGCATTCCCATCTTCTTTCTCCAGCCATTTGTTTTATGAGTGTTCTTTCCTCTTAGCTTGATAAAGATGACATGGTGTACATGGAAGCCTATGACAAATTGCTGGAATCCTGGCTGACTTTGGTCCAAGACGACAAACATTTCCACAAAGGCTTTTTTACCCAACATGCAGTTCAAGTTTTCAATTCCTATATTCAGTGCCACCTCGCTGCTCCAGATGGCACGAGGAATTTGGTAAGCTTCAAGCTGGATTGTAAGTAAAAATGCATTTCATCATAGCTCTATTTCGTCTCTTGTATCCTATCATACATTGTATAATACTAGAAATTTAGGGGGACCGTCCTCAGAAGATTTGCTGAGAGCATTAGAGAGCAAAAGTAACCCTGTTGTCTCAATGAGTTCATATTTGTGGGTGCTGCTTGTAGTTACCCCATTTCTCTTCAGTTTTCAGTTATCCGCCTATGTCTTCCTAGTTGTTGAGTGATATCAATGACTTCTTGCGTATAAAGCACCATGGATCTTAAAGATGTCAGGTCTTTTCAGTGACAGAAGTTAAATTCTCAGGGGTGGGAGGTGGGTTGTGAATGCAGTTTGCTGTGTTTACATATGTGCACCATGGGGTGATACCTTCTATTTCTCGCTCTTCTGTGCCCCCCGCCACCTCTTTCTTTTGGAACGACCAGCACTGTTATTCCAGCAGGCTCTAGACCACTGGGTTGGCTCTGTCCAGCTCTTCTCCTTGTGTGAAGTGCTGAAGTTATTTTACAGTGCAACAGAAATGCATGATTTGTTGCACAAAGGAGTGCAGCTCCTCACTCTTTATTTCTTTCATTGATAATAGACTGCCAATGGTGTGGCCTCTCGTGAGGAAGAAGAAATAAGTGAACTTCAAGAGGATGATCGAGACCAGTTTTCAGATCAACTAGCCAGTGTAGGAATGCTAGGAAGGATTGCTGCAGAACACTGTATACCTCTTCTGACAAGGTACACACAGTCCAAAGAAACCCCATGGAGCAAATACTCTCTATTCACAATTCCCTGGAGAGCACTTAAAGTGTTTAAAGACTTTAAACACCCCCACCCCGTATCCCAGCACACTGGAACAAACGGACAGAAACATACTCATGGTTGCATTCCTTGGCTTGTCCATTTGGAGCCCAGGCACTACAGCATAGATGGCAGAGAGATTGTGGAAAACATGGTATGAGAACGATTTGACCCATGTCAATACAAACTTGGAATGACCAGTTTTCGAATGCCTGTTGTAAGCCTTGATTGTTTGTAAAGCAATGTTTTAATTCTATGTCATAAAGAATAAATCACAATTCCTATACTGCTATGAGAACAGCTGTGTACTACAATAAATATTTTCATATATGTGCTTTTGTGCTAACATCTTAATTTATGTTGTCTAATAAATGGAGATTACGTATACAGTTTGTTCTAGATCTTTGCTTATTGAACTTTATGAAACTTTGGGTTTTTTCCCCCCTTTTTAGCCTATTAGAAGAAAGAGTAACGAGGCTCCACGGTCAGTTACAGCGGCATCAGCAGCAGTTACTTGCCTCACCTGGTTCAAGCACTATAGACAACAAAATGCTTGATGATCTGTATGAAGATATTCACTGGCTTATTTTAGTTACAGGTTGGTTGGTTGTTTCTTTCTGAAATGTAATCGCCAACTGAGCAGTTTAAAGTTCTTATGTGTTAGAAGAAGCTTCGTATGTTAAAAATAAGTTCCGTACGTAGTGTTGGATGAAATTTGAATACAGATGCTGTATATCACAGAGCTGTGGATGCATTTTTTACAAATATTGGCTGACATGCATATTTAGTGCCTGTTGCATACCAGATGTCTTATGTGGGATTCATTGCAGCCCAGTAACTTAGTACTGTTGTCAGGTTTCATTATTATTACTATCCTCATCTTGCAAATGAAGAAGCTGAAAGAGAGAGTTTTAAGAAAGTAGCCGATGGTCACACTGCTATTAATTTCCGGAGCCAGAATGCAAATCTAGGCAGTCTGACTTGTCGGGTCTTCTTTTATAACCATACTGTCAATGTTTCTGTGTTTTTAATAATCAAGAAAAAAAAATCTTAATTTTGGAAAAGGCACTCCCAAATATTGACTTTTGATATAGATAATAGAATTCCTGTTAATTTTACAGAATATAGTACTAAAAGTTATTAAAAGATAGTAGATTAAAAAGCCTACCTATCAGTATGAATTATAAAATTGGTGAATAACATATTTGTCCTTTGTATTTTGAGAGTTAATTATCTGAGAAATAGTTTCTACTCATCAGACTTGAAATTAACATTAACATTTATAATTTACTTTTACATCAGCTTAATATGTATGTAAATCAGATAAAACTGAGAACATTTATAGTGCAATTTGATAAATGTAGATTTGTTAAGTGTTCGTTTTTAATTTTTTTTAAACTGAAGGCTACCTCTTAGCTGATGATACTCAGGGAGAGACTCCGCTAATACCTCCAGAAATAATGGAATATTCCATTAAGCATTCATCTGAAGTTGACATTAATACAACACTTCAAATTTTGGGATCTCCAGGAGAAAAGGCTTCTTCCATCCCAGGGTACAACAGAACAGATTCTGTGATTAGGTAATATGAACTCTATAGCTGTGCTCTTGTAATTGATAATGTTTTAAATAAATTCTGAGTGGATGGGTAGATGACTCCTGTGTTAGCCACATTGTAAATCTGATACGTGAAAGAAAATAAAACTTGGAGAAGCCTTGAAATAAACAAGGATGGCAAGTACTCGGTATATTTAAGCAGTGCCACTCTGGTGAGAATTGACAGCTATATCCTGTACTGAGGAAAACACTTGTCAAATTACTCTGGATACAGTGTAAGTTTGAAGGGACATGTCCCTTGGCCATCAGAAAGCAGTGCCGGTGTGGCGCAGGTGCCCTAAATGAGTGAATCAAAGTCTGTGAGCCTCCTAGACACCAGGTGAACATTAGCAAGTTTTTATTGTTCATAAAGCTAAAACTACATTTCAGTGGCTTTCTGAAGGAAAACTATGATTCTTACCTTATAAAATCGAAGTATTTGTTCGGAATATGTGAAACTTGAGTGTCCTGTCAGGTAAAGTTAGAAGACAATTGTGTGCCTCAAATGACAATTCACTTTGATCTTCCTATGAGTAGTGGCGAAATTTTCATTAATTCTTAATGGTGAAATTAAGGAAGGATAAACCTAGACCAAATATCCTCCTACAAGTGGGTTTAAAACCAACATTTGAAATTTCAGTATCTTTAAAGTTAAGTTGCAGGCAGATACACCAATAATGAAATAACACTGGTTTTTGTCAATTGCAGAATCAGTAACTCAAGCAGGGTGCTGTCCCCTTCATCTTTTTAATTTAATTCAAAAATACATGGATATCATTTATACCTGTGCAGTAGAAAACAGGATTTTTTTTTTTTTTAATGAACTATCAAGGAAATGTTTAGGAATTTATTTCCTTTATTATTTTATTTTCTTGTTTGAAATAAAATATCAATGCTCTATTTTTGAAAAAGTTTTATCTCTTCTTTTGGGGATTACTATAGGTGCTAGGTTAATTGCTTGTGAAAATCATTGGTTTTGCTTTGGTTTGATTCATGGTGAATGTTAATTTCAAAGGCAGCTCATTTCAGAGGGCTGTCATATTATATTCTTTGTCATATTTCTTGCCTGGGCAGTACCATCAGGTATGCTTTCCTTGTATTTTCAGTGCTTTTTCAATTTTTGCGAGTCTAAGGTATCAGTGTGGGAGCAAAATATTTTTGTATCTGAGAGCACAGACTATGGAGGGTTGGAAAACAAACCCCCCCAAAAAAAACAAAACAAAAAACACCCTATTTTTTTTTTTTAAGTCCAAAGAATTAATGTGAAATTGAAAGGAGTATGAGAGAAACATTCCTTGTTTGTAAAAAAAGTTCACATTTCTTGAAGAATTTATCCTCTGACAAATAATTAATTGAGTACCCGGTACTGTTGTAGGCATTTGGGATACATCACTGAGCAAAGTAGACAAAAATCATTCCCCCTTTAAAGCTCCTTGTAGGGGAAAGATAATGAATGGATGAAAGGAAGGAAGGAAGGAAGGAAGGAAGGAAGGAAGGAAGGAAGGAAGGAA
>NW_026057576.1:1627658-1702381 GCF_023721935.1 Panthera uncia | reverse complement strand
GAAGGAAGGAAGGAAGGAAGGAAGGAAGGAAGGAAGGAAGGAAGGAAAAATAGTGTTAGAAGACTACGTGCTCTAGATGAACAGGGTGAGGGGATTTGGAGCGCAGATTCGGGGACTGTGTGTAATTTTAAGTAGTGTAATCGGTACAGACTTCATTTGGAAGGTGACTTGTCGGCAAAGACTTGAGGTTGGTGAGGGAGGCCGTGAAGGCCTGGGGAAGAGTATTCCAGGCAGAGCGAACAGGGAATGCTAAGGCCCTGTGGCACGTCTGGCATATTCAGGCAATAGTAAGAACTGCCATTGTGGGTTGAGCAGAATGAGGTGGAGTTTTGTCAGGAGATCAAGATAGAAGGGAAAACAGAGGGATATCAGGTCAAGGCTTTAGCCTTTGCTCTGAATGAAGTAGGGTGCTGTCGTAAGGTTCGAGCAGAACTTCTGTGCAAAAAGGTTCCTCTGCTGCACTGAGAGTAAATTATGAGGACAAAATGGAAGCAGGGAGACCGATGAAGAGGCTAATTGTAGTAATCCAAGAGAAAGATGATAGTGGTCTGAATCAGAGTGATAATAGCAGATGTGAGAAACTAACAAGCTCTGACCCATTTTGCAGACTTGTGGTTTATGAATGCAAAGGTAATTCAAGATTCACTTGTAGAGTGTGGGAAACTGTGAGTGCTGTCTGAAATATGAAGTATGTTTAGATACCATACTTAAGAAATCAAAGTAGGATTAGAAATTGGAAATATCGGGGGGCCTGGGTGGCTCGGTCGGTTAGGCGTCCAACTTCGGCTCATGATCTCATGGTCTGTGGGTTCAGGCCCCACATCGGGCTCTGTGCTCACAGCTCGGAGCCTGGAGCCTGCTTTGGATTCTGTGTCTTTCTTTCTTTCTCTCTCTCTCTCTGCCCTCCCCTGCTCACACTCTCTCTGTCTCTCAAAAACGAATAAATATTAAAAAAAAAAAAAAAGAAACTGGAATTATCAACAATTAAAAAATGTTTTGTACGTAACGTGTGTGTCAGCTACACTTTAATTACAAAAGTGTTTTGAGTTGTTCCTCCACCTCCCCCATATGCCAGGATCTGAGGCTACAACAGGAGTCTGGTAAGAGGGATAGAGGAGCGCCTGGGTTGACCTAACCTGTTGGCAGGGGAAGGATCAGGGGGTGCTTTGGAGAGATTTATTTATTTAGGCAGGTAGTTGAGGGATGCGTAGGAGTTTGCAACACGCAGCAAAAGGTGAAGGGGATTCCAGGCAGCGACAACAGCAGAGGCCGAGGCCTGGGAGGAGAGCATGGCCTAAAGCAAGAGGAAGTGTGGTGTGGCTCACGTGTGAACGTGGCGGGGAGAGACGTTTCCGGAGGTGGAGAAGTAGGGTTGGCGCTGGGGATCGGGCGACTGAGGTAGGAGTGAAAGTGGTGGAGGACGTCGGAAGTGGGCAGGCGGACCGGTCAGACGGTCGTAGCGGGGTTGTGCCGCGGAAGGTGGATTCAAAGGGCGACCAGGCAGGTGAGGAAGCGTTTCCACTGGTAAAAGTGGGGGTGCAGAGAGGCCGGTGGCTGTGAGAGGTTCTGTCAGAGGCGGCCCCGTGGGATTGTGCTCGCCCGACGGCTGTGGCAGTGAGGCCGCAGGAGCCCGCGCTGCTTTGCCAGAGAAAGGCAAAGCTCTTGCTCGTTCTGAGTCTTAGCGTAACGGAGAGGCAGGTGCGTAAAAGCGTGCGGTGCCAGATAAAGCGACGGTTCCGAATTGTGTGTGTGGTGTGGGAGTGAATGACCGAGTAGCGGATGACGCGGACTTTACAGGTCAGGAGCTCTTCAGCCCTTTGCATTACGGGACGCTCAAGAAATCACATTGTCAGCTAAGAGACGATTAAAAATAGTTTTTGATAGTAGATCTTCGTGATGTTTTGCATAAAACTAGGTTCAAAGAATCGAGGAACCCTGCTATTTTAAAACTGCTTTTTCCATTTATGTGAATAGGTTTTCTCCGTGTTTCTATAAAAATGAAAAAGGGATCAAATCAAATTATGCTCAACTCTGTCTCATTCTAAGAATAAGGAATTTATATATATATATATATATATATATATATATATATTTTTTTTTTTTTAATGGCTGCTAATTTTTTAAAAATAATTTATTTTTTAATTAGCCATTTTTTTTCACAGATGCATGAACTAATTTGGAAAAACAAAATCCTGGTACATTAATCTCATTCACAAATGCATAGAATTTTAGTTTTATGTTTAATACATTTTTTTTTAACTGTTTTAAATGTTTATTTTTTTGTGAGAAAGAGAGAGAGACAGAAGGAGCGCGAGCAGGGGAGGGGCAGAGAGAGAGAGGGAGACGCAGACTCCGAAGTAAGGTCCAGGCTCTGAGCTGTCAGCATAGCCTGACGCAGGGCTCGAACTCACAAACCGCGAGATCACGACCTGAGCCCAAGTCAGACGTTTAACTGACCAAGCCCCCGAGGCACCCCTATGTTTAATAATTTAAATTTGTGTTATCTTCGCTCAATTGTATACTAATAAGTCCAAAACACATTTTAGAACCAAGTCTTATGGTCACTGGGAATTTTTAAAGTGACTTTTCAATAACTAGACATTTGTTTCAGAGATGGATGTGGTATAATCAATAAAAATGACTATAAAAATGTATTTACAGTAAGATAACCTGTGGGGAAAAGAAATAAAAATTTAAGGAGAAAAAGAATGTATTAAGTTTCCAACTGTTAAAGAAAAACTTGTTTTTCAAATGGATGATGGTGGGTACCAAAACACTGATAATTAAATTCCTGTGCATAAATTTAGAAAGTTACTGTAATTATTTAATTCAAATTCTGTTAGGCTGCAGATTATATCATTTCAAACTATTCTTACGGGAAAAATCTGATACATTAACTTAAATGTAAGTGAGGTCCTGGAGTATTTTCGTTCATATCCACCCTAGAATAATTTTTGAAAATTTGAGCACTGGTAGGTAGTATAGGGAGTAGGTGTTATATAGGGAAAAAGGATGTTCTGGGGGTAGAAACTTAAAAACCTGTGTGGTTCAAGGGGAGAAATTATTTCAAAAGGATAGGGCGATAAATAGTATCTAGTACTTTCGAGATGTACAGTTGGACAAAGAACTGAAATGTAAGATTTCATTACAGGGAGACACTTTTAGTCATCTTGAGAACAGTAAAGACAAGTAGCAGAAGCCACAGTTCAGGTGATTAGGATCCCGGTCTTGGCAGGGTATCTATAAAATGATGTTAAGATGGATCCTTTCAATTGCATCCTCAGCTTCCTTGCCTTTTAGCTCAAGTCAAGCTAAATATGTATCACTTCGGATTCTCTTCTCTCCTACCCCCACCCCCGGAACAAGACTTTCTAACTTCTCTGCATATCGTGCTGTTATTAACACCACAGAGCCGTATGAATCATGTAGTGTAGGAGAGGACAGTATGCACGCTTACGTGGATAATTTTTTTAGCAAGACTTGCATTTTAAAATACCAGTAAGAATCAAGTTTGTTAGGAAGTGTATAGGACTGTCCAACTTAGAGGCAAGATTTAATGTTCAGAGCATTCTGGATAAGTCAGTTACCAGACCCTCCGCCATAATAACAAATGTATCAAAATAAACAGTGCTAACCGTGGAGTGAAGTAGTGATGAAGGGCTGCAGAATGTAGCCTTTACTCTGAACTTTTACTTGTACGTATCTCTCCATTTCGAATGTGAAAAATCTCTGTGGATGGTAATGCTGAGACTTGCACAGAAGGATGTCTCTACCCACGACTGAGTCTTGTTTCCTGCTTCTGAAGGGTCAGCAATGAACGGGGACTTTGATCCTGCTGATGAAAATTTCAAGTTATAGCCTGGCCTAAATTCAGAGAGTTGAAAACATAACAAAAAGGACTTTTCAGAAACAAATATTATTAGACGGCCAAATAAATGGAAGAATAAACGACTTCTTTTTTATGCCTACAGGCTATTATCTGCTGTTCTCAGAGTTTCAGAGGTTGAATCTCGAGCGATAAGAGCAGACCTCACTCACCTCCTAAGCCCTCAAATGGGCAAAGACATCGTTTGGTTCCTAAAACGCTGGGCAAAGACTTACCTCCTGGTGGATGAGAAACTATACGATCAGGTCAGAATATAAAACTGGCTTTGTTTGGATTTATGGACTCGACACTTGTGGAAATGAGAATATTTTTCTTGGTGATTTTCTCATCAAGATGTAACTAAGAGCTGAACATCTTCCACGTTGAAGAGAACTGTGTGAACGATGTACGATTTTAATAACTTTCCTTAGAGCACATCATTTGATTCAGCTTATTTTGACCATATTAATTTATAGATTACCAGTGGGAATGGATTAATTTACGTTCTTTGTGTTTGGTATGAACACCATGTTAGTGTGTTAATGAGAGTAAAGTTAACTCACGTTGGAAGATGTCCGTGGGTTGAGGAGGTTTTATTTTGGACTCCCAGAAGTGAATGCGTTTATAAAATTGATGCGAAGTAAGCGGTACTCCAGATTTAGACACTAACTTCAGTTTGATTTTTCTGTGCACTTCTTTTTAAGCTGATCTTTCTGACCTTAACATTTTTGTTTTCTCCTTTAAGATAAGTCTGCCATTCAGTACAGCATTTGGAGCAGATACAGAAGGTTCTCAGTGGATTATTGGCTACCTCTTACAAAAAGTCATCAGTAACCTCTCAGTGTGGAGTAGTGAGCAGGACCTTGCAAATGACACTGTGCAGCTCCTTGTCACTTTGGTGGAAAGAAGAGAAAGGTAAGGTGATTATTGGAGGCTGATTGTGTGTGTGTGTGTGTGTGTGTGTGTGTGTGTGTGTGTGGTCTTTCAAGTGGCAAACGGTTACATGGTCCTAAATGCAAATAGACCCTGCATTTTGGAGCAATGTGTTTAAAAAAAAAAGACACACTCAATATCATATTATTGCTATAAATGTCAATAGAGCTTTCTCATGGTACAATTGAGGATTGCTTTGACTATTCAAGGATTTGGCATCAAAGACTCTTATGAGAAACATATGTGTTTAGTAATTTATAGTTTTAAAAACATTTTAATACACTTTAGTAGTCTCATTTAATTTTTTCAGATATCCTATTATTCTGTTTTAAAGATGAGAAAAACTTGGGGGGCCTGGGTGCCTCAGTCGGTTAAGCATCTGACTCTTGATTTTGGTTCAGGTCATGATCTCATGGTTCATGAGTTCGGGTCCCACATTGGGCTCCACGTTGATAGCACAGAGCCTGCTTCGGATTCTCTCTGTGTCCGCCTGCCCCTCCCCTGCTTGTTTTCTCTCTCTCTCTCTCTCTCTCAAAATAAATAAATAAACCTAAAAAACAATAAAAATAAAGGTGAGAAAAACTTGATAATTTAATAATTTTGCAAATTAAGAGTTTTAGTGTTTTCTACAACAAACTCTGGAAATTTTTCCTCCTCTCTCCCTCCCTCCCTCCCTCTGTGTGTGTGTGTCTCTCTCTCTCTCCCCCCGTCCCCTCTTTCTTGTTATTTTTGACAGAGAGAGAGAGAGAGAGAGAGACACCACAAACAGGAGAGGGACAGAGAGGGAGGGAGGGAGATACAGAATCTGAAGCAGGCTCCAGGCTCTGAGTTGTCAGCACAGAGCCCAGTGTGGGGCTTGAACTCACGAACTGTGAGATCATGACCTGAGCCAAAGTCGGACGCTTAACCAACTGAGCCACCCAGGTACCCCCAAACATTTTTCCTACTATATAGGAATGTGATTGTTATTACTCTTAGCATTGACTGTTATTTATTGAGTTCTTGTAATTTACTGTACTGTTTCAAGCATTTCATATATAGTATTTTATTTAATTTTATTGTAACTATTTAGTTATAGTTACAATATAGTTAACTCTCATATCAGCCATGAGAGTTAACGCTGTTATTACTGTTGTTACCCTGTTTTACGGATCTGGTAACTAAATAAGAGAGTAAATAAATTTTACATTGTCAAACAACTAATGGGATTTCAGTACAGACTTGTGTGACTCCAAAGTTTGTATCAGTTTACTATATACTATACTTTAAAAACTAATTAGGGGCGCCTGGGTGGCTCAGTCGGTTAAGCGGCCGACTTTGGCTCAGGTCACGATCTTGCGGTTCATGAGTTCGGGCCCCTCGTCGGGCTCTGTGCTGACAGCTCGGAGCCTGGAGCCTGCTTCGGATTCTGTGTCTCCCTCTCTCTGACCCTCCCCCGTTCATGCTCCGTCTCTCTCTATCTCAAAAATAAACGTTAAAAAAAAATTTTTTTTTAAACTAATTAAATTCAGTTACCTTCCATTTTTGTTTACTCGGTATACACGCAATGTAAAGTAATATGTCTTTTGTTTTGTTACTTCGGCTTCTAGAGCAAACTTAGTGATTCAGTGTGAAAACTGGTGGAACTTAGCCAAGCAGTTTGCAAGTCGAAGCCCACCTCTGAACTTCCTGTCAAGTCCCGTGCAGAGGACACTGATGAAGGCTCTTGTCTTGGGCGGTTTTGCACATATGGACACAGAAACCAAACAGCAGTATTGGACAGAGGTAATAGTTTCCTTTATTTGGATCGACCTTCTCATGTTTTACCCTGTGTGGTGGCATAAAATACTCTGTGGAGACAGAAACATTTCAGTCATACCTTCTCTAATGTTTTTCCCTTTATAATGGAATAGGTTGAAGCTTATTATTTTACAAATACCATCTTATAATTTGTCCATATCTGCATATGTGATGACTTTGTCAAACGTTCTGTAGCATGGGCACATTTTTGCCCACAACTCAAATGAGAGCCTAAAGAACCAGTGAAACGTCCGCTTCTGTTGAACGAGGAGGTGCAAATTATTATTAGTTTGCTAAGGCTGCTGTAACAAAGTGCCACAAACTTAGTGGAGCAGACAACAGAAACGTATTGTCTTGGAGTTGTGTAGACCAGAATCCAAGGTCTAGGTGTTGGTAGGTTGGTTCCTTTTGAAGGCTGTGCAGGAGAATCTGTTCCAGGCTTCTTGCCAAATTGCTGGTGGTTGACTGGTAGGCTTTAGTGTTCTCAGGCTGTAGAAGCATCACCGTAATCTCATCTTCACGCGATGTTGTCCATGTGTGCATTTTGGCGTAAAGATACCAGTCGTTGGATCGGCGGCCCACCCTAATGAACTCAATGTAATTATATCTGCAGCAACCCTGTTTCCAAATAAGGCCACATTCTCAGGTACTAGAGATTTGGACTTCATCATATCAGTTGCAAGGGGGGGGGGGGGTTGGATGCATAATCAACCAATAACCACTGTGAACACATTGCATTATGTAAATTAGCTTTAAGTCAGGAACCAAGAGGTATCAGTATAGGTGGCTGGCCTATAATCCTTGTGACTAGAGTGCTCTTAATGTCTGAGAAGGGACACAGTAACAGAATTTGGCAGTCATCTGTGACTTCAGACCAGAAGAAAACCAGGCTGACCATATATTTCTAGTTTAAACAATTGTATTATCATATGAATAGCTTTAGAATTAAGATATCTTCATGAATATGCATATTCACTCAGGACAGGACTGATTTTCTGAAGTTATACTCTATGCCAAGAGAAATTGGAAAGGAGAAAAACAGTCCAGAGCTGAATGTAGAACAGGGTTTGGCAAATTGGAGCCCACGGACCAAAATCGGCCTGCTGTCTCTCTCTCTCTCTCGAAGTAAAGTTTTCTGGAAACACAGTCATGTTCAATTGTTTATATTTTATCTATGGCTGCTTCTGTACTAAATTGTAATTGGATAGTTGGGCCAGAGTTGACATATTCTCCAAAGTTGATACTTACTGTCTGACCCTTTGGAGACTTAAATTTCATCTTTTTGAGGGGGGAGGTTAATCCCCTGGAAAGAGATGATGATAGTGACAGAATTCTGTGAATGGCATTGACTAAGTCATGTTCCGTGATTTGTGGTTTTTGGAACCTAAATTACTTTAGAAAGTGAGGTGATAGCATGTGCTGATTTGCTTTTCCATAAATAATACTTTTTCCACTTTTATGGAGGTAATTGACACGCATCACTATGCAAGTTCAAAACGTGTACAGCATAGTGGTTTGACTTACATATATTATGAAGTGGTTACCGCAAGAACTTTAGTCAACATCCAAGATCTCCTATAAGTACAATGGAAAGAAACAACAAAAGAAAATTTTTTTCTTGTGATGAGAACTCTGAGGATCTACTCTTTTAACAATTTTCCCATCTGTCATAGAGCAGTGTTTACCTATAGTCACCATGTTATACGTGACACTCCCAGAACTTATTTATCTTACAACTGGAAGTTCAAATCCCCCTTTTCCCACCTCCCCCCACCCCCACCCTTAGCAACTAAAGATCTTTTTCTGAGAGTTGGGATTTTTTGTTTGTTTTGTTATTTTATTATTTTATTGTATTAAAATTCCTCATCTAAGTAAGATCATATGGTATTTGTCTTTCTTTGTCAGACTTACTTAACGTGTACCCTCAAGGTTCATCCGTGTGGTCACAAATGGTAGGATTTCCTCATTTTGTATGGCTAACTGTGTGATTGCATATGTATCTCAACTCCTTCCATTCATCCACGGATGGACGTTCAGGTTTTTTTCATGTCTCGGCCATTGCAAATAATGCTTCAGTGAACAGGGGGGTGCAGACGTCTGATTAAGTGCCGTCTTGGTTTCCTTTGGATATATTCCCAGCAGTGGAATTACTGGGTCGTATGGCAACTCTGTTTTTAATTTTTTGAGGGTCCTCCTTACTGTTTTCCTTAGCGGCTGCCCCAGTTGACAACCCCCACTGCAGTGCACAGGGGTCCCCTTTTCTCCACATCCTTGCCAGCCTTTCTGTCTCGTCTTTTTGATGGTGGTCATCCTAAAAGACCTGAGGTGATGTCGCCTTGTGGTTTTGATTTCCATTTCCCTGAGGACCAGTCTACTGTGTGTTCGTTCTTTCTGTAGGTTAGAAGTTACGCGTCCCCTCGTGATGGGGAGCGTAGCATGTAGTTGCGATCATTGTTTCCGGTGCTTTCAGAAATGTTCTAGAAGGGACATCTCCAGGTTGAGGGAGTAAAGCTGAAAGAGACGGATCGTGGGCGTTAAGCTTTTAGAAGAATGATGCTTTAACTCGACAGGTCCTTCAGCCACTTCAGCAGCGATTCTTAAGAGTGATAAACCAAGAAAACTTCCAGCAGATGTGCCAGCAGGAGGAAGTCAAGCAGGAGATCACGGCCACGCTGGAGGCCCTGTGTGGCATTGCGGAGGCTACCCAGATTGACAACGTAGCAATTCTTTTTAATTTTTTGATGGACTTCCTTACCAATTGCATTGGATTGATGGAAGTTTACAAAAATACCCCAGAGACCGTCAATCTCATAATAGAAGTTTTTGTGGAAGTTGCACATAAACAGATATGCTATCTTGGAGAGGTAAGCACTTTCTAATTGTTCCTCTTTCGGATTAGAACTCCTGAAAGTATAACAAAGTAACAGACACTTCCCTTTAAATTCTGTGAAGATTATCCAAAGGAGTTTTCAAAAAGACTTCAGAACGTTTCAAAAGAACTCAAAATCCAGGGGAAGGCTTATTGAAGGAAAGTCAATGCTGACCTAAAACTGTTGGTAAAACCAGAAATTTCTTTGAGATATAGTATTTTATTCAGTCAAAGCCATCCAAACGAGGCGTGTTTGATAAGACAAATAGTAGAAAAATTTAACCAATTTCTGTCTGTTGAAACTCTTGAGGCTTAAAATTTTAAATGACAGTTTGTATCTTTGCTTTATAAATCAAATGGATAATTTAGACAAGCTAAATTCTTTTACAATCAGTAACCACAGGTACACTTTTTACACTGTTTAGAAATCATTTAGAAAGCTGTTTTAAAACTGCCTTAAAGGAATATATTTGTATTTGTCTGTAGATTAGCGTAAATCTTGTTTTAAATCATTTCATGTGGGTTCCTGAGTTGTAAATTGTTGTTGTTGTTGCTGTTAGATCAAAGGCACTTGCTCAAAAGTAAGGTTATTTTATAAATGTTACAAATGTAGCCATAGATGCATGACTGAGAGGGCAGGCCGTTGCCATTCTGATATTTAAGACCATGGTTTGGTACACTGTGCTTTTGCAAGTTAAACAGTTCTATTAAATCTGAAAATAATAAATAGTATACACAGAGGTAAATAGCAGAAGTAGAACAGTTCTGTTGCCAAAATCTTACTATCTCTCTAGTATGTATTATCAAGTGAACAAAAAAAATGGATGTCAAATTTTGTTAGAAAACTGCTAATTTTTAAAACATAACTGCAATCTTTAATGCATGCTGTTTCATTTTTCTTAATGTTTTATAAGAGTTTCAAACAAGTGTTTGAGCTACTGTTGGGATCCAGAGTAAATTTATTAGATTATAATTTCAAGTTTCTTTTAGGGTTGATATTTTTTCCCAACTAAGTATGATTTATGCACGTTCTCTTACAGTCCAAAGCTATGAACCTGTATGAAGCCTGCCTTACTTTGCTGCAAGTATATTCTAAGAATAACTTGGGGCGGCAAAGAATAGATGTTACAGCAGAGGAAGAACAGTACCAAGACCTGCTTCTCATCATGGAACTTCTCACTAACCTTCTGTCAAAAGAATTCATAGATTTTAGCGATACAGGTAAGGTGAGGTGTGAGGGTTTTAAATTTCATTTTAACTATCTTTTTTGTAAAGCAAAGGAAGATAAAACTAAGTAAATAAATAAAGGGGGGGTTGCCTCGGTTGCTCAGTCAGTTAAGCGTCCGGCTCCCACCTTTATGAGACAGACCCCACGTAGGTTTCCACTCCCAGCGCATGCCGGCTTTTGGGATTCTCTCTCTCTCTCTCTCTCTCTCTCTCTCTCTCTCTCTCTCTTCATGCGCAGTCACACACTCTCTCCTTCTCTTTCTCAAAATAAATGAACGTTAAAAAGTTTAAATGTTATTTAAAAGTCATTTTTAATGTAATGAATCAGAAGTATTCATTAAAGGGGCATCTGGGTGGCTCAGTCGGTTAAGCTTCTGACTTCGGCTCAGGTCGTGATCTCTCGGTTTGTGAGTTTGAGCCCCGCATCGGGCTCTGTGCTAATAGCTCAGAGCCTGGAGCCTGTTTCCAATTCTGTGTCTCTCTCTCTCTGCCTTCCCCCACTCATGCTCTGTCTCTATCCCTCAAAAATAAATAAACATTGAAAAAAAATTTTTTTTAAGTATTCATTAAAAATTTTCATTGCTTCAGGGCGCCTGGGTGGCTCAGTTGGTTAAGTGTCTGACTTGGGCTCAGGTCATGATCTCATGGTTTGTGAGTTCGAGCCCTGCGTCAGGCTCTGTGCTGACCGCTCAGAGCCTGGAGCCTGCTTCAGTTTCTGTGTTTCCTCCTCTCTCTGCCCCTCCCCTGCTCATACTCTGTCTCCCTCTGTCTCTCAATAATAAATAAATGTTAAAAAAAATTTTTTTTTTAATTCCATTATTTCATTAATGATTGCAGTGAACTGTTTTTCATTAGGCTTTGGGTTTGATAGATGTTTGTGGATTTTCCTCATTTACCTATTTAGGTCTTAGGAGGATTCTTAATTTATATGCATTTTATATGGATTAAGGATAATAAGCCTTTTTAATATTGGTAGTTATTTTTTAACTACCATCTTCTGTAACATTTTAATTTCTGTTTTCCCCCATTCCTCTTCAGCATAGAAAAATTTCACACACCTAATAGATAAAATAAATATTACTGTGGAAATTATTTAACTCACAGTATAACTTCCTTCTCAGTAGATTCGATTCTACTTTTTAAAACATGAAGCGTTAGTTTCCATCATTGTAGAATAATAATGTGAACACAGAATACTGCATCAGAGACCCTGACAAATGAAATACAAAGGGATGACCCAGGGCCAGATTGATCAGATGTCCACTCATAGATATATTTTGGCTTAGGGGTTTTAATCTTTGGTTACTTTCTCACAAAGATGGGAATACGTGTAACTCTGTAGGCTTATTGATGTTGCAATTCTAAGACTACCTTTTTGTCTTAATAGATGAGGTGTTCAGAGGACATGAGCCAGGGCAGGCGGCAAACAGGTCTGTGTCTGCGGCTGATGTTGTTCTGTATGGAGTGAACCTCATTCTGCCCCTGATGTCACAAGATCTTTTGAAGGTAATTGAAGACAGTGAATGTGAAAACCCCAACTGTCTGCTCGGAGTTCAAAGATGTTGTAGACAAGAATATACCTCTGATTTAATTAAGGAGGTAGAAGTACCTGCTTATCTGTTAAGTACACACGAAAATCAGAGGTTCTGGTTCCCATTGTGTGTCATTTATACTCGCGCATGCATCTCAGTACGTGGTTCATGCCCTCATTTAATCCTACCCCAGAGTCCTGTCTTCACTGATAATTAGTGACAGAAAAAAAAAAAACTGGTTCTTTTAGAAACTGAATTCTGACATTAGCAGTTTTGATTCCCTCATTTGTCATTGAGCAAATTAAGTTATATGTTTAGGTGTATTCCACTCATGCTTTTGAACATCATTCTCTGATTTTAAGGATTGAGCAGCAGAAGGCATTTTCGAGCAACCCCATGTAGAAATGGGATGGTAAGAAACCAAGACTAACGGTTTTTAAATTTGTGTGCATTCTGACGACGTCCTGTCTCGGGGTCATCAGTCAGTATTGAGGGTGTGGTGGTGACGAGGCTGCCCTTTCTTCCTCCTTTGGTACCACAGAAGAAGGGAGTCTCTTTCGTGAGTTGTCACAGAGGGTGAGGGTGGGGACAAAGACATGGCTGGGAAGGAAGAGGGAGGTGTGTGCGTGCGCATGTGTGTGGAACACGAACCAGGTAGAGTGGGAGAGGGAAAGAGAGGTCGGTCGTGGGAAGGAAGAAAATAGCGGTTGAGAAGTGGTTAGAAGTTGCATTGAGGAGTAGGAGGTGCTGTCAGATTCCCACAGAGTGGGCGGGGACCACATGTGTCTCTCCTTGAGCAGTGTCTTTGGGAGATGATTGGTGACCCGTGAGCTGAGTGTTCATGTGGCCACCAGTTGGATGGGGAAGTTTCGTAAGCTCTGTATATTGCTTTCTTTTAGGGTTTTTTGGTTTGGTTGCGGGGGGGGGGGGGGGGGGGTTCTCATCAAGTAAACCATTACACATTTAGATGTGTATTTTCTTAAGAATTGCTAAACTGTAGATTGCCTACTTTTTACTTCAGTTTTCCAGGACTGTCCAACCAATTTTTAGAAGTGTGAAGAAGTGAATACTCTATTTCATGCATAATCCTAATCTGTATTACCTTCTTGTATTTTTCTAACATGCTGGAAATCAAATAAACACATTTGCAAAAGGGTTTTAATTATGGGTCATTTGATTATTTGAAATTTGGCTGCTTTGTCTACTTTTTCAAGGTAAACAAGACTATCTGGAATTGGCAGTAGCTTTTATTAACTGTCCAGAAGATAATTGCTTCTACTGTACATTATTTTCATGTTACTAAAATATTTCCTTTATTGAAACATATTTTTATATTTAATTAGATCTTTATGTTTTCTATATATCTTGATTCTTTTTAAGAGAAATCATTATATTTACAAGTTTATTGGTTATTTATTTTATTGCATTAATGGAAATAGAAATTAGATATCATTAAGCATCTAAATATTTAATATTTCTTTTTCAGTTTCCAACCCTTTGTAATCAGTACTACAAATTAATCACATTTATCTGTGAGATTTTTCCTGAAAAAATACCACAGCTTCCTGAAGATCTTTTTAAAAGTCTGATGTACTCTCTAGAACTAGGCATGACATCATATCCTTTAAATGAACATCATTATCATTTATCCCTTGGGGGGAAAAAATCTCCCAAAGTTTTAAAAACTTGTATTTTTAAATTTTCCTTTGTGTTTTATTTCGTAAGAAAGCTGTTGTCTAACAGCCCTAATTGTGTGTTTCTCTTATTAGTTCACCTCATCTTGTCCTCCTTTCACAGGTCAATCCCAAAGGCTTTTGGTGCCTGGTCCCAAAGTCACTCTTTCATTAAGAGCCCCAATTAGTAATGCCATCGACTGTTGTTGAGTCTCTGATCTCAGCTGCCCGGTGGTAGAGAATAATAAGGCTTTTTATCAGTTGTGTGCTCATGATCAGAAACACATTAGAAATCTACAGTCCGAGACCCTCTCCGAAACACTGGAAAACTTTTGTCGTGTAGCTCGCAACCCCGTAAAGACATATTGCACACTAGGGTACTCACTTAACTGTGGTCATTCCTAGAATTTGATAATAGCCATGATTTTTGAATCTTTTATAAGTTAAATACACCTAGTCTGTTCCTTGACCTTCATGATCAGAATGAGTTCGGAAGTTTGCCAGCTTTGCCTGGAAGCTTTGACGCCATTAGCTGAGCAGTGTGCAAAAGCACAGGAAACAGATTCACCACTTTTTCTAGCAACACGGCACTTTCTAAAGGTAAGATGTTCGGCTGGCATGCCGTCAAACTGTCTGCTTTAGTACAGTTCGTGCCTGTAAATCTTCATTCGAATGAGGAAACGCTTACGTCATTCAGAGGGCAGGAAAGAATTACTTTCTGTTCATTGTGCTTTTCTGGAGATCAGTTCCCTGGACACCTTATTCTCCACTTGTGTGTTCTTGAAACCTGACGTGGCAAATGTAACAGTCTGTTCATTTATGGTGGCACATGTCACAGCAAGGAATAACCTCTGTTATTATAAATCCTTGGGTCTTTAAAAAGCTTTTTTCTTCCATTTTCAGACTTATTTAATAGATAAGAGCAACTACCACCCCTCTTTGTCTTTTTTGGATTAGACACAGGATGGGAGATTGTATGATCATCATGTATTTTTATTTAGAGGTTTTGTATTATGTCCTTTCAGCTGGTTTTTGATATGCTGGTTTTGCAAAAGCACAACACAGAGATGACCACTGCAGCCGGTGAAGCTTTCTACACGTTGGTGTGCTTGCATCAGGTACTGGACACAAGTCTCTTCGTTGGGTCTCTTCCCTTTTTTTTTTTTTTTTTATTTCCAGCAAGGAGATTGTTTGTGCAGATAGTGGGCCTTTGATACTCCCAGTTCTTAGAGAATCTGTGACTCAGTGCTTCAGTTGCTTTCAGTGAGGGCGTATTTCTTCATTTCCACATTAGCTCTTTTGACAAGCTGTTTGTCAGTGAATAAGCACTTACTTTCCCTTCTCCCCTGTTCTGAATTATCCTTTGCATTGATCACTGCCCTAAAGCTTGTCCTCGTAAACAAGTGTGCTTGGAACCAAGAATTAACACGAAAGAATAGTAGAGGCATAGTTTCTGTCCTTGAGGAACTCACAGTTTTGTAAGGGAGACCAGACGAAGAAGACTGGGGACCCAGAGGATCTGCCTCGAGAAAGTGCGGAAATCAACAGCGTATTATTTCCTGTCGTGGTAGGGAAAGTGTGTTGCTTCATATTATACTACGGAAAGGAAGGTATTGTTTCAATTTATTTTGCTGAGCCTTTAAAGACTCGGAAGCACGCACTCACTGTTTGGGGTTAACGTTATGGGAGAAAAGTGACGTTAGCTCACCTGTCCCTTCCCTATTCTGGTAGAGTAGGTGCCCATCAAGTGTATGAGAAGAACCATATTAGATCTTAGATCATCAGCTGCCCCAGTTTCCCAACACTCCTTTCCCCAATTTTTGGTCTCCCCACCCCCTAGCACATGCACACGTCCCAGCATGACTAAGCAATTGACTTTTGTTAAATGCTTTGCCTTTTTTTTCCCTCAAAGTATATAGAGTCCATTGCATTTGCTGTGAGTGGCACTCAGGGCTTGATTTTATTTACCTTTTTAAAGAAAGATAGGATTTTGAGGCCTTTTCATACAACTTAAAGATTCCCTTCCTGTAGACTTCCTATACCATCTACGCTCCAAGCTGAAGGTACTCTGGGGCTTGAGTTCTTGCTGTCCTCTCTGCACATGGTGCCCATCTGAGGTCTGTGGGCTTTCTGTGTCATTCTACTTCCTTGTTGCTTGCTAGGAAGATAGATGTCTTGTCCCCGTATGTATAAGCCATTGCATTCCAGATGCCTTTAAACAACAACAACAACAACATATTCACACATTGTAAAAAAGAGAGCAAGGCGTTAGGTTTGGCTAGCATGAGATCTGCTGGTCTGGTCCCAGAGGGACCACCATGTCTTTTGAATAGGGAAATGATTTGGAGTTTATACTTACTCTTCTGTGAGTAGGTATGTCTCTTGGATAGGGCATTTAGGGTGGCCACCCTGGTTCCCTGCTTGTGTTGTGGGTCAGGGATTGCATCCAGTGCCTTATTCTTCTTTTCCAAATGCAATTAATATTTCATTTCACCCTTTGGTCCATTATGATATCCCAAGAAGCTAATGAAAAATAGTGTCAGACCAGTTTTTGTTGTTTGTTCATTTTTCAAGAGAGCTTATCTTAGAAAGCTGTTTCGGTTGAATGTTCCTTAACCCCACACCCTCTTTTCTGTAAAAGGCTTTATTATAAGGGGCATTAAAAGTAGAAGCACTACATATCTCTCCCCCCTCCCCCCCCCCATGCTCCTATATTTATTAGGTTCCTTTTCCTGCCCTTTCTCCCAGAGCCACTGAGTCCAGTACTGGTTTGGAGGTACGTCTGCACCTTCACCTTGAGAAAGGACTGAAATATACCCCTCCCCCTATGCCACCCCCTCCCAGACAGCTCCTGTCTGCCTTGTACGGGTCTGCTGTCCTCAGAGCTGTGTGGACAGGGTGCCTATAGAAAGCCCTGGGAAATGCTTGAAAGTCAGGTTGCAGACTTGGACTATGCATAAAATGCAAAATAAATATGAATGATGTGGTTGAAAAATGGAGAGGAGACAACACAACAAACTTGGTAATCACATGGCTTCAGGAGCCAAGCAGCCTGGATTCTTGCTTAAAAGCAGTGTGATCTTGGGCTGCCTGGGTGGCTCAGTTGGTTATGTGTCTGAGTCCTGATTTTGGCTCAGGTCATAATCTCACAGTCATGGGATCAAGCCCTGTGTCGGGCTCTGCCCTGAGTGTGGGGCTTGTTTGGGATTCTCTGTCTCCCTCTCTGTCTCTCTGCACCTCCCTGACATGCTTATTTTCTCAAAGTAAATAAATAAAGATTCAAAAAAAGAAAGTGTGATCTTAGACATGTTAATTTCACTATATGTACGTACTTCCATCTGTGAATCAGGAGAATAACAGTACTTTTTGTACTGCTGTTCATAGGATTGTTATAAAAAGTGAGTTACTAATGTAAAAGGCTGGAACAGTACCTGGAATAGAGTGAACTTTCAGTGAATATTAATCAGTAAAAAGAGCTATTGTGGGGGCGCCTGGGTGGCTCAGTTGGTTGAGCATTCAACTTCGGCTCAGGTCATGATCTTGCAGTTCGTGAGTTCGAGCCCCGCGTCGGGCTCTGTGCTGACAGCTTGGAGCCTGGAGCCTGCTTCAGATTCTGTGTCCCCCTCTCTCTCCGCCCCACCCCTGCTTGTGCTCTGTCTCTCTCTGTCTTTCAAAAATGAATAAACAGGGGCGCCTGGGTGGCTCAGTCGGTTAAGCGTCCGACTTCAGCTCAGGTCACGATCTCACAGACCGTGAGTTCGAGCCCCGCATCGGGCTCTGGGCTGACGGCTCAGAGCCGGGAGCCTGCTTCCGATTCTGTGTCTCCCTCTCTCTCTGCCCCTCCCCCGTTCATGTTCTGTCTCTGTCTCAAAAATAAACAAACGTTAAAAAAAAAAAATTAACAGAAATGAATAAACATAAAAAAAATATTTTTTTAATTAAAAAAAAAAGAGCTCTTGTGATCATTTCACAGTGTATTTAGATGTGGGATGATTGTGTTGTACACCCAAAACTAATAGAATATTATATGACAATTGCACTTTAATGCAAAAGAAGAAGAGCTGTTGTCAGACCCTACCTTTCAGAAATCCCACAAGGTAGTACCTGATATCATCTACTTGTGTGACATTTGAGGAAGCTAAATGTTCTTACGTATACACTTTATCTCTTCAATAGGCTGAATATTCCGAGTTGGTTGAAACATTACTGTCAAGTCAGCAAGACCCAGTTATTTACCAGAGATTAGCAGATGCCTTCAACAAGCTCACCGCAAGCAGCACTCCTCCGACGCTGGACCGGAAGCAGAAGATGGCCTTCCTAAAGAGTTTAGAAGAGTTTATGGCAAATGTTGGTGGCCTCCTTTGTGTAAAATAAACAACAAAACTTTATGCTTAATTTAGATCCTTTCTGCAAAGTGCACTGAATTGCTAAAAGCTGACTTGAGTCTTGTCCTGTTCTTCAGTTCTTTGGCCGTTTTGGATCTCGGAGAGCCTGAAAGTTTGATATGTAATGCAGTGAAACAGGAGAGGTCACCTTTGAATCAGCTTCCGCTGTTGGGTGTTAGCCACAGTCTGTCATATGTGTCTTGTGGATTTTGAATGGTGATCTAAGATTTTCAATTCCGTATATGTGCAAACAGATATGGGCACCATGAAATGCACATTCAGTGCCTTTCCCCCTTATCGAAACATTAGGTGGCTAGCCAAAGTGTAGACTTTGTTAAATTAAATATATTAGATGGACGTATGCTCGGCACTGTTTCTCAAAATGTTGTCCATAGACCACCTGCATCATTGGAGGAGCTGGTTGAAAAGGTAGATTCTTGGGCCCAACTGTAGACCCTCAGAGTCAGAATTTCTGTTTGTTGGGCCTTGGACTCTTCATTTTAACACGCTCCTCCCCTCTGCCACCCCACAAGTTTTGAATCAATGCAAAAGACAGTGGAAACTCTTCCGAGGTTTTGTGCTTTCAAACGTTTCCTCCCTTTGATGATTAGGTTTGTAATTCAGCAGGAAGAAGAAACATCAGGTGTTTGCTGGCTTCTTGTGGCACACTGGCTCTTTGTTGTTTGTAACATCAGCCTGGTGTTGCAGGCTTTGTGTGATACAGGCCTCCAGTCACACTCTGATGCCTGAACTTGAGGGGGAAAATGGGTGTATATTTTTGTTCCATAAAAAGAACTTTAGGAACTGTAGCCATTTCATTGCCTTAATTTTAAGAAGAAAATACAAAAAAGGGCAGATTTGTTTTAGTAAGAAATCAAGTCTTGATGCTTCAGAGTTGGTTTAGGGTGTTAGCTGCTATGAATCTGGTGCCCTTTTGATCGTGTATTTATGTTGGGTTTATGAGTGAAATGAAAGTCTCATTCGTATGTAGTCTAACTTTTTGGATATGTTTCTCTTCAGCCACGTAGCCCATGGCTAATAATCTATTCTGAATGGCTTGCTTAAGCAATAACTATTTTAAAGGATGTGAATTACTGATTCATACAGACTATTCTACGTTGGGGCATTAGGGGCAATAATTACGCTAGAGTGGACATTCTCCTCATTTCACAGGAGCCATGTACATTTAATTTAAGAGATTAAAAACTTCCTGTTTAGATCCTCTAGTTTGATTTTTCTAATCAGGACTTTTGTACTGCTGCCATGCTCCCCTTAGTTCTGTGTGCCAGCTTAAATTATGGAAATGAAAGCTAATTTATAAACTGCCGGCGTATGAAGCTCTGCCCACTGCGATGTCAAAATCCCACAACACAGTGACAGGAATCTGGCACAGGCTCGCTCTGAAACTGTGCTTCCAAGGGGTGGGCTTTCTCCTGCTGTGTCCTTGACACCTACAGGCTCAACTGTCCTTCTAACGTAGTCTTCATATCTGAATTGCATATAGTATATGCATCTTCACACGTGATGCTGTGCAGAACTTTGTAGAACTCCGTGCTACTCACAGTTAACAAAACTGGAGCATTTAAATTACATCCAACCTGTGCATGTGATGTTAGACACGAGTGAATGCAAAGCCTAAGGCCGTAACTTTTTGAGGAACGTCACTCTTAATTCGATTATTGTTGATTAATAACTGAGGTGGAGCAAAAACATCTTAAAAGACAGCTAGGAAAAAACTAAGATCGCTCTTCACGAAATACACGTATTGTATTTTTCAGAACACTTTGAACAAGTGCATTTATTTTTAGGTTTCTTCTTTTTTTCCCTTAACTTGTGGCAATATTCTTTCTTGGTGTTTTACGTTTCCCACCTCCCTCATGCTTTCTTCAGAGTTGTGAGCAGTGTGTATCTGTGTGTTCAATAAGAATAGTCCCTTTGCCAAAGGACACTGAAATACACAACTGACTGGGTAGGTCTGCCATGACAAAACTATGATCAAATTGTTATTATAAATAAAGATGAGTAGGAAAGAAATACCTTGGTAAATAAAAAGGTGTCAGTATTTAATAACTTCTTCCTAGACAGAAATGTATTTGCTGAATTTGCCCAGATTTTATTATAGTCCTGCAATTTCATTAGATCAGTTTCAGTTAAAAGTGAGATTTACTTCAGATTGGACCAAATAATGTTTCCAGTGTCCCCTGAACGTTGAGTAGTGGCAAACTGGAGGAAAAAGCAACCACCATTTTCTAGGTAATGGGGATGCCACTTTAATTGCAACGGCTAAGACTTCTTTTCAGGGTGTTTGTGTTAACGTTTGCCTTATTGAATATTTGTTTAGTGTTTGGGTCTTTTGTTTTACTCTGTCCAGTTTCGTCTTTGGCTATGTTTATTGACGCTAGTTTTTTGGGGTTTTGTTTTAATGTTCTTGGCCCAGTGGATGTAAAGAGCACTGGCTTAATTCTAGTAAATTGATTTTTACGATTGAAACTAAGTTGTTAAAAAGAGTTCTAAAAACGAAAACATTATTTGTGCCCCCCTTTTTATATGTTAAAGGGACACTGTCAAGGATATGATTTTTAGAATTTTGTGTTTTATAAAGTTTCTTTTGTTCATGTATAGCATCCTTTAACTTCTCGTTTCAATTCATTCTTTATTTGACTTATTTCTTATTTTATTTTCCTTGCCCATTTGTTTTCCCAAAGGCACAATCTCTACAGAATCCCAGGGCACAGTCGCTAAGGACTTGGTCCATACACAATTTCTCTCCATATAACAGCACCTGTAACTGTCTTCTTGTAGCTCTGTTAAAAGCAGTGGTTTGCTTTTACAGTTCATCTTGGACGGGTGACTGCCTGGGTCAGACTGCTTGGCAGTGTTTGACAGTGTCCTTCTCAACACAGTTATCTGGGTCTTTTCTGCCTTGTTGCCTCTTAATCTGTTCGGAGACAGGGGGGCATGTTAACATCACTGCATTGAGTTTTTTGTCGGGTTTAAAGTGTGACAGCTTACGTTAAAAAAAAAAACACTTTGCAATATTTTTCAAAGAATTTAGCCTTCATTGTAAATCATGTTTCTAATTAGATTACATTACTCTGTTCAGATATGATGGTTACTACCTTTTTCGGTTTTCACTTCAAAACCAAGCATCTCTGTAATTTGCCCCCAGTCGGCAATATTTAACACTCCCCTTACTGTCTTTGGTTGAACTTTCTCTTTTACCAAGATGTCAAGTCTTTGTCTCTCTAATAGCACCATATATCCCATTTCTGTTTATATTGGTATGCATTTCTCAAGTATCGGAGGTAACTAGCTTTCAGTTTCAAGGATTTCAAGTTCGAGCGTCCTACTATTCAGTGTCAGTCGAACCCCTAAAAGACTCTTGTCTGTTACAGTTTCACTTGTTTCTGTTTGCCACTTACCGTTAGAAGCGGTTGTCATTAAACCTTACTAAGTTAGCTATGTCTGACGGATAATTATCATATTGGTTCCTGAATAAAATATTAGCTGTTAAGGCAGAAGGAACCTCAGTGCTTCTTAGAGTTTTTGCTTTTGTTTGTAACCAGAGAATAAGGAACTGATTGGATGTAAGTTTTTAACCTAATTTTCTATCAATTCTTCTACAAAACAGCATAGCTGATTTGAGGATATAATAATGTTTTAAATTGTTTTAAAATGTAAATGGATATTCTCTGATTTGGTAAAATGCTACATTTAAGGATTCGTTAAAAATTGGTTCTCTAAAATTAACAAGTGTCCACATTTGGTGTATTACCGAGCTCAAATTGATTTGAAGTGCCCTGGTTCAGGCTGAACTTTAAATATTTAGGTTTCGATGTGAGAAGTGTGAGCTATTCCTGACTGGTTATAATGGGAACCCGTGACGTACTTCGCCAGAGGACCTGTTTGGTCCACGTGAAGCTACAAACTTCATAATGGCCGTCCGTCGTGTGTTAAAGAGGATGGATGAAGGGATCTGTTTCTGGCCGGTAGCGCTCTCCGCTTGGGAAAGACAAACTCGGCAAGACGGCTTTGGCGGTGGCTGGGAGGTGCAGTTTGCACCCGAGACTCCTGAGCCGCACCCGAAACCATCTTCCTCCACCCATCCACTGGGGTTTCACTCCTTCCTTATTCCCAGCCCTTCTCACCGGTGCAGAGATTTAGTTTTCTCCTTTTCGGTCTTCTTAGCTACTAGGAGCTATCAGATGTGTACTGATAGCTCCTTTTCCTAGCCTGAAATGAAAAATACTGTGTCCGCACTATGGACCTGATGGGGATGTGACCTCAAGTGTGTTCTGAGCCCAGGCTTCCTGGAGTGGTGTCTTTTACCACATAAAATTCTGACACGTTGCAAGCACTGGGATTGTGATTTGGTTCTCTGTACAAAGAAAGAAGCTCCATGCAGTGAGTTTGTGGTTTAATGGTCACAAAATGTTAGCACTGCTACCATTCAGCACGTGTAAAATTTTTTAAATTTATAAATATTAAAATTTTAAACTTACACTAAGACTTTTCAGTTTTTTTAAGAGACCCAGGGACGAGAGTATACTGTTTAAATATTTACCTCTATGAACATTACTAATGAAGGTATAAAGTTGCATTTAATTTTTCAAAAGATGCTACAATATGATTTTAGGAAATAAATCAAGGCTATGTATTGAGCCAGTTACAAGCTGAATATCAAACTGATAAAATTTTATTTGTATTTTTTAAATCCATAAATGGGAGTTAAAAATGTGTCTTTTCACTAAATATTTTTATTACATTTTTGTTTTGACCATGTGTGTGTGATTTGTTCATGGGTATTTAGCTAGGCTATTTTATGAAGCTTATTGAAATGGTGCTAGTTCATTTACAATCATAGGATGATTGACACTGGGGACATTACACAGTCATAAAATAATTTTAAATAAAAAACATGGGATGAGACATATCTGTATAGATAAAGATCTGCATTACCTTCTGGGAAAATACCCAAACCTTAATAGAGTATTCAGGATTCAGAAAGAAAAGGTTTTGTTTATATTCTGTAATATTGAACATATTTATTTTTATCTCACCTCCTGGCTTTAGAAACATTTTCAGAGTGACTAGTTAAATCACTGGACTTGGGCGTATTTGTAGTAAATATTTTTAGTAGTTCGGGTCTTTCTTTTCGGCCTTTTCAGGGAAAGGAGAATTACCATCCTGCTCTGTGTTAGACTTACACACTCTCACCTTTCACCCAATCTTAAATCTTGTAAACATGTGCAGTGGAAAAGTAATTTTTTTAAGAAGAGGAAATGCATTTTGAAATATATTTATTTTAAACTTGATTTTGCTTTGAATATTCATTGACTTATAATGGTATTTCTTAGGTTATGTTGAAATGTAATTCCACTCCGAGTGTAGATAAGAAGAAGCAGGTTGTTTAAGAGGTACAGTAGGTAGAGTGCATGTTGAGTGTTTCCCCTCTTACATTCGAGGGGCACCTCAAGCACAGGCTGATCACCTGTCTCTTGAAGAGAGCCATAAATGATTTTAAAGGGCCCAAATATAAAAATTAGTATTTGTAAATAGTCATCTTTAATGGTTCTCTCTAAAAATAGTCATTTTATGTTGAGTGGCTTGTGAATAATGCCTCTGGTGCATTGATTAGGTTGACATTTTTGTTTGTGTTTTAAGCGTCGCCTCCCAGATGGAGTCTTGTGCATTCTTTGTCATTTCAAATGGCAGTTCAGTTTGACTTTCTTTTTGAAACTAAGTGGAAGCAAAGGCATGTTGGGTGAAACTAATGAGAAAGTCTTCTGCTCAGAAGTCCCATACAGTACTAATAGCAGTGCACTGTCTTAGTTCTAGCCCATGAGCCAACCTCCTTCCTGGTAAGTTATTTTTAACATCTAGCATGACAGTGAACGGAGGTAAGTCTCTGAGGATTCCTGGAGTCGAAGAATGAAAAAAACTGAAGCAAAGAACAGTTAAATAGGGGTGTGCTAATAAATATTTTTATTTCCACAGTAGTTTGCGGTTTTAAGTTTTGATAGTGTTCATTTTGGCTTACTTTGCTGCCAGGGTTAGTCTTCTAATATCCTGAGATCTTAGGCTGCAATATTCGTTTGTACCCCTTCTTATAACTGCACTGCCCTGGATAGTCCTTTCTGAGGACTGACCTGGTAAAGCCATATGAACTGGTACAGTACAGGGGAGAGGTAGAGAGACCTAAATCCAATTCCTAATATATCCTCTATATCACAGGACCATAAATGTTCATTCTTCCTAAATGGAAAATTTTAAACATGGTAATTGGATATAATAATAGATGCTCAATAGATTGCATTATATTTAAAGATTGTTTCTAAGAACACATTTTGATCCATCAATGTGTTCTAATATAAAGTCCAATACCTGGTAGCCATTAATTACTTTTAAGTACTGTCGTATCTAAACATGAATAAAATGTGACCTAGCCACAACCACCACGTTAGTATTGGAATAGAGTTCACCATATTAGTTTTTCTTCTTTTCTATACGAGAAAATTGATCTATTTAAGTTGGTGGTTTCAGTTTCTGTTGAATATTCACCTCATAATTCTACAACAACAAAATCGTAACAGTGATTCCCAAAGTAGGTTTCATGAATCACTAATTTTTTTTTTTTAAAGTTTATTTATTTTGAGAGCGTGCAAGCAGGGGGAGGGGCAGAGAGAGGAGAAGAATCCCAAGCAGGCTCCCTGCTGTCAGTGCAGAGCCCAATGTGGGACTCGAACTCACAAAACAGATCATGACCTTAGCCAAAATCAAGAGTTGGATGCTTAACTGACTGAGCCACCCAGGTGCCCCAATCACTAATTCTTTATAACTTAGCTGTTACTAAATAAATTGGAGAAATGAAACAAGGTTTTGTTTTGTTTTGTTTTCCTGTGTGAAGTTAAAGCTTTACTACACTAATGCACATCAGAAAACTCTAGAAGATCTTTTAAAAATTTATTTATTTTGGAGAGAGCACCAACAAGGCAGAGGCAGAGAAAGGAAGAGAATCCCAACCAAGCAGGCTCCGTACTGTCAGTGCAGAGCAAGACTTGGGGTTTGAACTCACAAAACTGAGATTACAACCTGAGCCGAAATCAAGAGTCAGTCACCCAACCAACTGACCCCCCCCCCCCCCGGGGGGCCCCAGGAGCTCTAGAAGATCTTAATGAGATTTTCATCAGCCTATTTAATGGTTTCTTCTCAAAGCATCTTATGGGACTAGAATTCTAGGGAACAGCCTTTGCAACATGCTTAGGCTAATTTGAGTAATTTGGTAATACAGTACTTGGAGAATGGAAGAAAAACACCAGAACCTGTTCTTGTAATTATAGGTAATTTCTAGTTATTTTTTAGAAAAGGAAAAACTTGAGTGTAAGTTCATCTTTTAAGAAACCTTTTCAGGGTAATCTTTGTTCCTTTTATGCACCATTTCTGAAGAGTGGTGAGATGAACAAAAATAATTTTTGAATAAACAAAGGAGTAATTCCTGAATTGAAATTGATTTGAAAGCATCTTTCAAGTCTAACTTGACAAATAATCTTCACTTTACTTCAATACCAGTCAAATTGCTTTTGATGTTTTACATTTTTCTATGATTTTAATAACCATTAAATTACAATGAAAATGTTTCACCAGGAAAATTCTAATCTTCATGTATTAATGAGACGTGCTGTCTGGCCAGTCAGCACTCTTGGTGGAAGTATAATTATATGAACTTTCTGACATCTAGGTCACTTTAATTATAAAAATAACATGTCATACACATTACATGAAGGTAACTATCGTGTCTCACATGATATGAAAGCAGTTGAAACTTTGAACGCTTAAAAAGATGTCTCAAGCCCAAACTAATTTTCTTTAGCATAAACTTTTCTGTTAATTTAGAAGCCAAGGCAGTCTTGTATATATGGAACACTACCTCTGTAAAAAATATACTGCCATAAAAGTTGGTTATTAATTATTTCTTGGTTCATGTTATTATTGATTTCCTTTAGTTTTACATTTTTCTTTCCAGCTGTTTTGCTAAGTTACATCTGATTTTGAAGTATTTAGTAGATTTGTCATCAGTTCAAAACTTTCAAAGTAAAAAACAAAAACAAAAACAAAACATGGGTTGTTACAGACCCGGAAACTATGTTTAAAATAGAAAGCATGGTACTCACAAAGTTGTAAACCTCTTTCACGAACTACCAAATGGCATCGTTTGGCAGCTCAGCAGTTCATTTATATCCTCACCTTGCCCCAGAAAAGATTTAAAGGTATTTGGGAGAATATATAAAACTTAGCAAGATAATAAAATTAATAAAATGAAGGAAAGGAAGGTAGGAACATAATATAGATTGCCTTGGGGAATGAAAATAAATCTGACGACTTGGTAACAGCGAAGGTGAAGGGGGACATTTCCTACATTAAGTTCTTGTTATGTGCTAGGTACTGTGCTAGATGTCTTAACATATGTTGAATGAAAGAGTAATGGCAAGTCAGCTGACCAAATAGTATCCATCGTTTTCATGGAGAAGGTTGTTGCCTCATAATTGCGTTGTTTGCCAAATTAGTGGCTGGTCTTATTTCAGCATGAAGACCTCTACCTTGCATCATCTGTTTACCGATCAGATCGTGCACTCATTTACATCTCTTCCATTTTTTGCAGCTAACCCCCAAATGAAAAATGCATATAACTAGACTTACATTAACCACATTAAGTTTGGATAGGCAAATCATAGGAGGAAATCTGAGCAAAGTGCAGCGTTTGAGAGTCTTCGTGCATATAAAGCCTCAATTTAATGTCTTAATTCCTCTAAGACCGAGTAAACTACACAAAGGCCTAAATTTAATGTTTGCGAAACGTACCAGTTTCAAGTGCAAATAGCTACTTGGAATACGTTTAACTGGAAGGGAATCTAATTAAAACATTTTTTTTTTTTATTGCCACTATTCTTGGAGGTCATTTATAAGATAGAGACAACAAGAGGGGACAACACCTATCAACAGCACGCCCTTGCACTCTGTTAACGGCAGGACTGGAACGCCTGGAGGAAACTGCGTTCCGGGGTCTTCCGGAAGCGCCCTCGGGCCGGAGGGTGTGCGCATGCGCGGACGCGGCGCGGGCCCGCGCGGGCCGGCCTCGACCCCTGCCGCACCTGAGGGTGACTGCGCACGCGTGGCTACTGAGTGGACGAACCTGGGCGCGAAGGTGGGGTCGCTTCCGCGCCGGTCTGCGGCTTCGGAGTCGGTTGTGGTTTCTTTTTTCCGTTCGTCACCCTTTCTCCAGTGCAGCGAGGGCGGAGGGATTCAGTTAATGGTGTCTGGGGACGGAGGGCGAGCTGCAGTCGAGCCGAGAGGGAGCGCGGTTCCTGCGCCGCGTGACCTGGCCTCGTGGGCTGGGGCCCGTGAGGAGCGGCCCAACCTGGGCTTAGGCGGCCCGGGTGCGGAGGAGAAAACTTAACCCCCAGGCCAGGGCAGTAAGAGAACTCCGCTCCGGTCACGTGGGATTGGGCCCACTACCCTGTGCTGCTTTGACCGGGACGTTCGAGCCCCCACACCCGTCTGCCGGGGCCTCTCCGCCGGGCGCGGGGTGTAGAGTGGAGTAGGCGAGACCTCAGCCCCCGAGAGGCTGGCGGGGACACGCGAAACTTGGCAGTGCACGAGGGCAGTAGCGTCTTAGTGGTACGGTATGATCAAAGTAAAGGACCTGCCTGGGGCCGGCGACACTTCCGGGGTGGGGAGGGGATGATGTGTAAGACCGGAAGGGTGTCTTGATCGGGGTTGAGGTCACGTGGAGGTATACGTCGCAGTTCATCGCACTGTACACTTAGGATCTGTATGTGTTTCGCCCCGGGTAAATTTAACCTCACTTTTTTGAAGTTAATTTTTTAAATAACAGGATAAATAGAATTTTAGAAAACGAGAGGAAAGGAGGCATTTTAGGCAGGGAAAACTACATATGCAAAGATAAAAAGAAAATGAAAGATTATGGCCCTTTTCTGACAGTAAATCGGATTCAGGGTAGAATCATAGGGCAATATGCAAAATATATGTAGGGAACATCTAGATTATTCTTACCTGTTCACAGAGGGAGCCTCACAGACTACCTCAGATTTCCCCTCTCCCACCGCACCCCCCAGTTAAGTGCCTGGGATGAATTCTAGGTTAATGCTCACCCCACTGGATCACACCTACTTGACTAAAATAACTTGCAGAAGGCAATATGATACTGTGTGAATTTATACAGTGGGGGAGGGAGTGGCTTGCTTTAAGGAAAACTGATATATAGCAATTGTAGAATTGTATACATTTGAAATGTAATTGAATTTGCATATTGCTTTTGAGGATTACACTGGTTATATTGAGTTAAGTACTGTTTAAAGCAATAGAAAGCAACCACAGTACACTAGGAGCCTGCTAATCCCTACTGATGCTGCATGTTAATGTGTCCGGCCCTTCGCTCATGCTGTTCCCTCTGTAATCCTCACTCTTCATCTTTTCTTCTCCCTCAAGGCCAGGTTAGAATGCCACCTGCTGTTTCACTTCTGTTTTCTGCCGGTACATGCTCTGCGTTCTGATCCCATGGTACTAAATAGTGCTTTTCTAATAGAAGGCTCACCACATTATCACAATCATTTGTGTGTTTCTCAACCGTGGCACTGGAGGCGTTTGGGGCCAGACAGTTGCTTGTTGTGGAGGACCGTCTCGTAAATGGTATTTGCCAGCGTTCCTGGACTCTACCCGCTAGATGCCCGTAGCATCCTTCCCAGTTCTGACAACCAGAAACGTCTCCAGACGTTGCCGAATGTTCCCTTTCTGGGGCAGGTGGTTGCAAAATCTCCCGTGAGAACCACGGTTCTCACGTTTGAGCCATGTAAGGCTCAGCATCCGTTCAATAATAAGATGACGCAGCACTCCCCAACGCTTTTGGACATGAAAATCTCTTTACATCAATTTCATAAACCCACTTAGAAAATCTGTAAACAACACTAAAGATAGGATGAAGTAGTGACTTGAGTAAAAAAATTAGTATATTGAAACTGAAGTTCTTTTAGCCTGGAGCAATGTTTGTTACATAAGCAAATTTCAGTTTTTCCCATTTAACAAGTGATACAATCTTGAACTCGCTTTGATAATGTAGAAAACAGTCTATGATTGCTAAAGTTGGCAGCCCCTTCATTCTCCACATGTTCCTCCATTGATCTTATCATCATCCAACTCATACTTTATATTTCTATTGCATATAGTCTGTGCCTCACTAGAATGTAGTCTCCAAGAGGACTGGGATTTTGATTTCCATCACCAAGAACAGTGCTTCGTACAAGGCAGTTCCTCAATAAATGATTACCAAATGAACGGATTTGATCAGCTTTAAGATAAAATTTTATTTTGAGACAAAATTCATGCTCAGGTATGGATTGAAGTGTAATTGCCTTTTACTGCCATGAAAGTAGACAGTTCTCTTAAACTCCTTTTTGGAGTTTGTTACTTTGCACATAATGTCACTGGTTTCTTTTTATGGTTTTCATGTTTTATTTCTAAATGATTAGCTAACAGATTTCAAGCTGCAGTTTGAAAACCCTCTCCACATATGCAGCTGTGGAAAGTGCTTAGTACTAATAAATAAAAATTCAAATATTCCTGTCTGTGACAAGCATATACATATGTACATGTGCCTATATGGATGTACACACACACATATATATCTGTACATACATACATTAACACGTACATACTTTTTCATTTACCTCTTCTAGTCAGTATCATGGTACAGCTTTGATCAGAAACTGGTTGTACACTTCAACTCTGCCAGGAGACGTTGGATTTTAATAGTTGCCCAATTCTTTTCCTGAATGAAAGGAACTCTTAATCCTGAAATACCAAACCAAAATGAGACCTTTTAGTAGGTTGCAGGTCAGTTTGCTATGTTTTCTTAGTCTTTCTCAGTTAGGCATGCACACACACACCAATCTTTGGAATTTCCACCTGGAAATTCTCCAGCCTGAGAGCTCCTGGTATGCTTTCCTAAAAATTTATTCTTTGTGCTTTTGGCAGTAAACTAAAATTACTAATTTAAAGCCTTCATACCATTCCTCAGTGGGACTTTTGCAGACACCTCAATGTTGATTTAAGTTATTTTTATTCTAAATTAAAACCTCAGAGGTAAATAATTCATCCTGCTTTTGATTCTTCCACAACTACAGAATTTAACACATTCTCAAATTCAGTATAAACAAAACTATAAAACAACAAAATTCAAATTAACAGTACATTGCAGACATTGTTTTATTGCTGAATGAGTAGGCCATTCTTTTGAAATTACGCCTAATTTACTTCACACTGTGTAATGCATCAGTTCTCTTACCAACCACTTGATGCAGATGCTGTTTCTTCTACCTTGAATGCTCTTTCTCCTTTCTTTGCCAATGGGAGAACTTATTCTTTAGATCCTAGCTTAAATATGACTTCTTCAGGGAAGCCAGACAACAGAGCCATGGCAACAATCTAATTACCTTGCTTAACAGTCCGTTGATATCCACTCTAATGACATTTTCCCCCAATATTTTTATTGTGGTAATATACACGTAACATCAGATTTACCATCTTAACCATTTTTAAGTTTACAGTTCAGTAGTGTTAATACATTCACACTGTTGCACAACCATTGCCACCGTCCATCTCCAGAACACTTTTCATCTTGTAAAACTAAAACTATATACACATTAAACAACTTCCTATTCTTCCCACCCCTTAGCCCCTGGCAACTACCATTCTGCTTTCTGTCTTTGTGAATGTGATGACCCTGGGTACCTCATATCAGTGGAATCATAGAGTATTTGTCTTTTTGTTACTGACTTTTTTCACTTAGCATGATGTCCTCAACGTTCATCCATGTTGTAGCCATGTATCAGAATTTTCTTCCTTTTGGAGTCTGAATGATACTCCTTTGTATATCCATTCGTCTGTCGATAGACATTTGGGTATCAATCAGTCTCTTAAATCTGGAGAACAAAAAGTAGAGTTATAAATTGAAGTTACAGTAATACTAGCATTTATAATTGCCCACATTTACCTTTCCTGAGATCCTGAGATTTTTTTTTCTACATATGACTCTACACTGTCTAGTGTCCTTTCATTTCTTTTTTTTTTTTTTTTTTTAAGTCTATTATTTTGAGAAAGGAAGAGTGCAAGTGGGGGAGAGGCAGAGAGAGAGGGAGAGAGAGAGAATCCCAAACAGGCTCCACACTGACAGTGCAGAGCCTAGTACTTGGCTCAAACTTATGAACTGTGAGATCATGACCTGAGCCAAAATCAAGGGTCAGATGCTTAACTGAATCACCCAGGCATGCCTAGTGTGCTTTTATTCCGACCTGCCGGACTCACTTTACCAATTTTTGCAAGGCAGGTCTAGTGGTAACAAACTTCCAGCTTTTCTTTATCTGTGAATGTCTTAATTTCTTCCTCACTTTTGAAGGACATTTTCATCAGATATAGGGTTGCTGGTTGATTTTTTTTTTTTCTGTTCAGCATTTTGAGTGTATCAGTCTACTGCTATCTAGCCTCCAAAATTTGATGAAAAATCTGATGATCTTATTGGTGAGCGCTTTTATGCGACAATGTGTGACAAGTCACCTCTCTTGGTGCTTTCAAGGTTCTGTCTTTGGCTTTTAATAGTGATTATAATGTGTGTTGGTGTGGGTGTTTTCAGTTTATCATACTAAAGTTCATTATACTTCTTACGTGTTTATAGTTCTTTCACCTAATCTGGGAAGTTTTCAGCCATTATTTCTTTAAAGAATTGCTCTGTCCCTTTCTCTTCTCTTTCTGAGACTCCCACCATGTGTATTTTGGTCCACTTGATACAATGGCCTTAGGTTCTGTTCATTCTGTCTTTTCAGCAAACTCAGTAATTCCAATTATCTTCAAGTTTGCTGATTTTCTGCCCACTGTAATCTGCTTTTGAATTCCTCTAGTTAATTTCTCATTTCAGTAATTGTAATTCCCAGCTCTGGAATTCCCTTTTGATACCTTTTTATGTTTTCTATCTCTGTTGATATTTCCATTTTGTTCATACATCATTTTCTTAGTTTTTCCCATATCTTCATTTAATTCTTTTCGCATCTTTCAGACAGTAAGTCTGCCATCTGATGTTTCTCAGGGGTGGTTTCTGTTGTTTTCCTGTGAATGGGCCATAGTTTCCACTTTCTTTGTGTGCCTTGTAATTTTTTGGTTGAAAATTGGATATTTGAATCTAATAATGTGGGAACTCTGGAAATCAGATTCTCCCCCTTCCCAAGGATTTGCTGTTTTTGTTGTTTTGTTTATTATTTTTGTTTTTTGATTGTTGTAGGGCTGTCTGTGCTGAGTGTCAGCCTGAGGTGTAAACTTATCTCAGTTCTTTTCTGAGCCTCCACCTCTTCCTGGGCATGTACAGTGACCTAAATTCCCCTGTATATGCAGTTGCTTTGTGTAATGATCTAGTCCTTAAATGTCTGGCTCCCAAAAGGAGAAAAAGAGAAAAATAAAGCGAGGAAAGAAGTGTTGGCCCTTTAAATCCCCTGAAAGTTGATTAAGCTGGAGGTGGAAGTAATGACAACAGTGGGAGCCTTGTGGTAATGGCTGCCTGACTCTGTGTCCCCGCCTCCACGATCAGAAGCAGCAGTTAGTGATCAGAACACAGATCCCCAGTATTTGCAGGACAGAGCCCTTACTGCATACCTTGGCTTCCACAAGTTGCGTACAAACTGCTCCGGGAACTTTTGAAATTGTGTGTTCTTCGGTTTTGTATTTGTTTATTTGGTGTCAGTTAATTACAGGGCCAAACTAGTGGCCAAAGTTGCTTACCCTTTGCTGCAAACCAGCTCTCATGGGCACATCAAAGTCATATCACGAAGCTCCCAACCGCAAACTGTAGAATGTGTGTTTTTACTTTGCGCCCAATAGGAGACATCCCCACCCAATTCCTTCCCAGTCATCTTAGCAGTAAAGACGGAGTTCCAGGTCTCTGCTTCCTTGTCCCCACATATGACAGGTTTCATGTGGCCCTTCATGGGGCACTGTGCCTCTCATTTCTAGGGGAACTGTGAATAATACTAAACACTTGATAGCATATCCTCTCTCAGCTCTGTATATTAAGACTGAACACAAAGTAGAATCATGTGCACAGCTACCTGACACAGAAATAAGAAGTGGGGGATGAGTAGCCACTGCTGAGCTATGTGCCAAGATTAACTCAACTTAACTGGAAGTTGTGTCTTTTGGACGAAACTGCAAGCCTTTGAAGAGATTTTAGAGTTCTAAAATAGCTACATCAGGGCACCTGGGTGTCTCAGTAAGTTGAGCATCCAACTCTTGATTTCAGCTCGGGTCATGATCTCACAGTCATGAGATTGAGCCCCATGTCAGGCTCGGCACTGAGCTTGGAGCCTGCTTGGGATTCTCTCTTTCCCTCTCCCTCCCTCTCTCTGTCTCTGTCTCTGTCTCTGTCTCTCTCTCTCTCTGTCTCTCTCTCTCTCTCTCTCTCTCTCTCTGCCTGCCCCTTCCTGTTCATGCTTTCTCTGTGTGTCAAAATAAATGAACATTTAAAAAATATTCTTTCAAACGTTGAAACACATCAGACAGATGGGGCCAGTACAGTTGTCTAGGTGGAGACAGTCCCCCAGAATCCCCTAGTAGCACGCTCTTCACCATTCCTCCCTGCGGATACCACTCAGACAGTGCCAACCCCCAGAACAGCCTCACCTCTTTGTGACTTTATTCTGAGGCTGTAAAATGATGGGAGTGCTGCACGGATGGCTCACTGCATTGCCGCCTGCGGTTGGTACAGTGATCCCATTTCATCGAGTCCGAGATGCCGTGGACTCTAAGAATACCACCACTTTAAGAAAACATGCCCACAGTAAACTTCTACACCGTTATTTTAAAGTTACGTCCTGCTTTTAGAGTTGTTAGAATGAGAAAAAAAAAAAATAGGTCAAGGATACTTGGACCTCTGTTAGTTTTAGAACTTCCTGTGAATCTATAAATATTTCAAAATATAAAGTTTAGAAATTAGAATTGGGTCAAAAAGTAGGAATAGTCTTTTTTCAATTAATTTTTTTTAACGTTTATTTACTTTTGAGCGAAAGCGCATGCGTGCATGCACAAGTGGGGGAGGGTCAGAGAGAGAGAGGGAGACACAGAATCCGAAGCAGGCCCCAGGCTCTGAGCTGCCAGCACGGAGCCCGACGCGGGGCTCGAACTCACGAATGGTGACATCATGACCTGAGCCAAAGTCAGACGCTTAACCGACTGAGCCACCAGGTGCTTCCCCCCGCCAAGGAGGAATATTCTTATATCCAGAATATCTGATTCTTTTCAAAAGGAGATTATACCAATTTAAATTATTACCTGAATTAGAGTACCAATATCCTTACATTCTCCTCAGCATTGCCATTCTTTTTTACTTGTTTTATCTGTCTACTCTGATTTTGGCCATTTGTTTCTCACACTGGGGATATAGAAGCTAATCAAAATATTGATAAGTGGTTTAGTGCCATGATTTGTTTGATGTATATACAAACAAAGCTTTAGTAAGAAAACAAAGGTAAAACTGTACATAGATGTTCATACTGCTTTATTTATAGTAACCAAAAAGTGGAAGCAATCTTAATATCCTTTAATGAATGAATGTTTAAATAAATTTTAGAGGGGCGCCTGGGTGGCACGGTCAGTTAAGCGTCCGACTTCAGCTCAGGTCACAATCTCACCGTCCGTGAGTTTGAGCCCCATGTCAGGCTCTGTGCCAACAGCTCAGAGCCTGGAGCCTGCTTCAGATTCTGTGTCTCCCTCTCTCTCTCTGCCCCTCCCCCAGCTCATGCTCTGTCTGTCTGCCTCTCTCTCAAAATACAAACATAAAAAAATTTTTTTTAAATAAATTTTAGAAGCAGCACATCAGTTTCTATTTTAAGTAAACACACACACACATACACTCTGTTTAGGATATATTGAATCTGTTGATCAATTTGGGAACAATTGATACCTTAAATAATACTGGTTCATCTAGTTCATGAGCATGGTATACCTTTCCTTTTATTTAGGTCTTTTCTAATTTCTTTCAGCAATGCTTTGGAATTTTCAGTATTGAGATCTTAAAGTCTTTTTTTTTTTTTAATATTTATTTATTTTTGAGAGAGAGAGAGAGACAGAGTGAGTGGGGGAGGGGCAGAGAGAGAGAGAGAGAGGAGGACACAGAATCCGAAGCAGACTCCAGGCTCCAAGCTGTCAGCACAGAGACCAATGCGGGGCTCGAACTCTGAACTTCGAGATCGTGATCTGAGTCAAAGTCCTGCACTTAACCGACTGAGCCACCCAGGTGCCCCTACCCCCACCCCTTTTTTTAATGTTCATTTTTGCAAGAGAGAGGGAGCGAAATTAAGAGGCAGACACATAACCAACCGAGCCACCCAGGTGCTTCAAGATCTTACAGCCTTTATGTTAAATATATTCAAAGCATTTTTATGCTACTTAATGGAAAATTGCTTTTAAGTTTAATTTCTATTTATTTGCTGCTAGAATACAGAAATGTAATTTATTTTTCTGTATTGACCTTGTACTCTGAAACTTCAATAAACTCATTCTAGTAGTTTTTGTTGGTGAAGTTGGTTATGCTTCCTTAAAATTTTCTAAAAATAAACTTTATAGAGGCGCCTGGGTGGCTCAGTTGGTTAAGTGTCTGACTTTGGCTCAGGTCATGATCTCATGGTTCATAAGTTCAAGCCCTGTGCTGACTGACAGCTCAGAGCCTGGAGCCTGCTTTGGATTCTGTGTCTCCCTCTCCCTCTCTCTCTCTACCCCTCCCAACCCTCCTCTCTCTCTCTTAAAAATAAACATTAAAACAAAATTTTTTGATAAACTTTATTTTAGAATAGTTTTAGATTCACAGAAAAATTATGAAGATAGCGTGTTGTTCCTATATACCTATACTCCGTTTCCCCTATTATTAACATCTTCTGTTAGTATGGTACATTAGTCACAATTAATGAACAATATTGCTACACTGTTGTTAACCAAAGTCCATACTTTATTCAGATGTCCTTGGTTTTTATGCAATACTCCTTTTCTGTTCTAGGACCTCATACTGTCTTACCGATAGTCATCGTATTTCCTTAGGCTCCTCTTAGCAGTGACAGTTTCTCATTTTCGTCTTGTTTTCGATGACCGAACAGTTTTGGCAAATACTGGTCAGATATTTTGTAGAACGTCTCTTAATTGGGGTGTGTCTGAGTTTTGGTCATGCTTACACTGGGATTATGTTTTTTGAGGGGAAGACCATGGAAATGAAGCGCTGTCTTCATCACTGCATATCAAGGGTACATGCCATTGACATGAATTATCCCCACTGATGTTGACCTGGTCACATGGATGAGACCATTATTTCCTTAGGATTTTCTCTGTGAATAATCATATCTACAAATAGGGACATTTCTTCCTTTGCAGTCTTTATGCTTGCTTTTTTTTGTCTTTCTGTTTGTTTTGTTTTTTGTTTGTTTGTTTTTGCCTTCTTGCATTAACTGGAAAGGCCAGGATAATGTTAAATGCATGTGGTGACAGTGAACATCCTTCCCTTGTTCCTGAGCGTAGAAAGCATTCAGTGTTTCACCACTAAGAAAGTATGAGGCGTATGTTTTTTTTCGGTGCCCATTTTCAGATTGAGGTTCCCTGTTATAGCTAGTTTGCTCAGAGTTTTTAACATGAATGGATGTTGAATTTTGTCAGATTCTTTTGTAGTATCCATGCAAATGATCATGTGGCTTTTCTCTTTTATACTGTTAAACCAGGAGTCAGCAAACTTTCTGTAAAGGACCAGATAATAAATATTTTAGGCTTATCATTAAAAACAACTGTAGGGAAGGGGCACCTGGGTGGCTCAGTAGGTTAAGCATCTGACCTCGGCTCTGGTTGTGATCTTGTGGTTTGTGAGTTCAAACTTTAAAAGGACAACAACTGTAAGCAATATGTAAACAGAAGGGTGTGGCTGTTTTCCAATACATTTGTTGGCAAAAACAAGGCACAGGCTTGATTTGGCCTGCAGGCCATAGTTTCCTGTAGCTAAAATTGTTTGGCCAACCTTGAGTCAGGCTCCTGAACCTTCTAGGCCCATCTGTGTACTTTGTAAAATCTAGTTTTAGCAAGAACCTTGCTAAATCAGTTTACCCAGAAACCCACCACCACCACTACCACCAATGCCCCCAACCCCCTTTGATATCTGATCACCCTCAAAATCTGATGGGGAGTTGAGCCCAGTTATATACTGACACGTGTTCATGTTAGATTTAATCTGACTTCATTAAACAAGTTGGGAAGGATCCCTTTCTCCTCTGTCTTCTGGGTGATAAAATTATCAACATTTCTTTATATGTTCGATAGAACTCATCAGTGACTCTTCTCAGCCTGGAGCCTTCTACGTAGGAAGGTTTTAGTAACAAAATTAGCGTATCTTTGAATGTAAGCCTATATGTTCCTTAAACGAATAGTTTAATTTTACTTGTTTTTGAACTTTATAAATCTATCATAGTGTATATACCTTGTGTTTTGCTCCTTCTCTTCCTAGAGGGGAAACTGCTTGTTCATAGAACACTTATTTATATTTCTAGCTTAATTTGTGTGACCAGATATTTTATTAGTTAACTTTTACAGGTAAGTCTTTGATGAAGAAAGGAAAGAGGGAATCAACAGACTATTAGCACGTGAAAATACACTGTCAGTAGTTGGTATATGCAGGGTTTTTTTGGTCTTGGTTTTGGTTTTTTGGTTGTTTTTTAGGAATGGCTGGCTCTTTGATTTTGAAAAGGAGAAAAAAAGCATCAAGCAGTTATTTCTCATTTGAAATAGCTGCTCAGCATCTTTTAAACTCTCTCCCTAAGCATCGGGATTCGCCAGGTTCAGATGGTGTTTTACCAGCTGCCCTCGGTAGGTGGCGCAGGCGGAAGGCCAAGACTGTCCATCAGCTACACCCCCAGAGGTCTTGGAGGAGGAAGGGAGCAACGTGACGAATTTTCTTGAGCAGTCTTTGCTGAAAAGTGTAGACTTTGATGTAAAATGTGACACAAAGCAAATGGAGTGTTGTTGCTACGCTCTTAGATAACTTTTGACTTAAAAATGTGTTTGGCAGCCCCTGGGTGGCTCCGTCAGTTAAGCATCAGACTCTTGATCGCAGGTCATGATCTCACGGTTAATGAGTTTGAGCCCCACGTTGGGTTCTGTGCTAACAGCACAGAGCCTGCTTGGCATTCTCTCTGTCTCCCTCTCTTTCTGCCTTTTCCCTGCTCTCTCTCTCTCTCAATAAATAAACTAAAAAAAATGTATTGACCTGTGTAGTAAGCAATATGACCTCAGTCAAAGGGAAGTTTGGCCTTTGTCATGGCTCTTGGGATGTAACCTTTAAACACTTAAACTTTCCCAAGTGATAGGAAGGTCTTTGTTATTCATGGAGGTCCCTCAGGTCACATCCAGCCATCCTGGTTGGGGGGCTGGAGGCTGACTTCAGCCGGGTGGGCAGTAGTCCGGTCACTCAGGCCAGCATGACAAAGCCTTAATCAAAGCCTGCAGAGCTTCCTTGGCTGGCAGGACTGTGTGTGTATTGTCCCACATCCCTGCTGGGAGGGTGATGCTTCCTGAGGGCTACGGGAGCTTTCTGTTTGGAACTGTCCTGGACCCTGCCCTATGCACCTCTTCCTTTGGCTGGCTCTAATTTGTATCCTTCCCTGTAATAAATGCAACTGTGAGTATAATTGCTTTCAGTGAGTGCTGAGTCTTTTTTGCAAATTAGTGGATGTGAGGGTGGTTTGGGGAAGCCCCTGAACTTGGAGAGGTCAGGAGTCCTTGAGCAGAATTTGCTGTCCATACCAAGCTTGTGGCTTAACCTAGCAGTCTGGCTAACTCCAGTGGTACCACAAGAAGTGACTGGCCTGGCCATCCGTTCCTGCAAGACATCTTCCTTTTCTCCCTCCCTGTGTTTTACTTCTTCCCTTTCTCTTTGTCATTCCTTTAAATTTCCATACTTCTTTCCATACTAATTTCAGTTACCCTGTCAATAACACCCCTGAGCCTTAGATCACCTGAACAGTGACACTCGTGGGTGGAAAGATCTCTGATTCAGAGAGTCCACAGTGAATGTCTGCACATGGCCATTGCAGTGCCTGAAAAAAACCAAATATGTCTTTAGATATTTATGGTAAAAAAATTCATTCTGCAAGGAGTCTTAAAAATGGGAGAATCTCATTTGTAAAAATGATACATGTAAAGGAAAAGCCTGTATTTGTTAAGCTGTGGTTTAGTAGGAGACCTCTGTGGATGTTTGATCTCAGAAATTTAAAATATGAGTTTCCCTTATAAAACCCACTCCCAGGGGCACTTGGATGGCTCAGTTGGTTGGGCATCCGAGTCTTGATTTCAGGTCAGGTCATGATCTCACAGTTCTTAGATGTGGGTCTGAGCCCCACGTCAGGCTCCACAGTGAATGTGGGAGCCTGCTTGGGATTTCTCTCTCCGTCTCTCTCTGGCCCTCCCCTGCTTGCTCTCTCTCTCTAAAATTAAAAAAAAAAAATTTTTTTTTTTTTTTAATTAATAAAAAACAAACAAAAACCTCACTTCCAGTTTGGATCCTTGCTGTGAGATAAAAAATTTCTAAATGGCTATTTTTGTAAGTTTATTTATTTATTTTGAGAGAGAGAGAGAGAGAATGTCGTGTGCAAATGGGGGAGAGGCAGACAGAGGGAGAGACGGAGAACCCCAAGCAAGCTCCGCGCTGTCAGCTCACAGAGGCTCACAGAGTCTGACGATGCACGGCTCCGGGCCCACAAACCGTAAGATCATGACCTGAGCCAAAATCAAGAGTCAGAGGCTTCAATGACTGAACCACCCAGGTGTCCCTCTAAATCGCTGTTTGATGGGAAGGGAAAAAAAATACCCGCACAACATGTTTGTTCATTTATTTGCAGGTTACAGACGATTCGTGAAATGAGTGACTCTGAGGATGATGATGTCCCCCGGCTGTCTTCCCACGCCTTAGCAGCCCTCCAGGAATTTTATTCTGAGCAGAAGCAACAGAGTGACCCAGGCGGGGATGATAAATATAATATTGGAATAATAGAAGAGAACTGGGTAAGTGCATTCCACATGTCTCAGGAAATGTGGGTGAGCTGCTTGCCGATTCTGCACCTGTCCATCCGGTCTGGTGTTTGTCTGCGTCCCGCCTCACACCCACGTCTGCCTCACCTGCCCCTCAGGAGCTGATGTCCTGTGTGCGCTGCTAAGACAGAAAGCAGTCCCCAGACATTGAAGACTGTTTAATTTTTTTTTTTTTTTTAATGTGTATTTTTGACAGAGAGACAGAGCATGAACAGGGGAGGGGCAGAGAGAGAGAGGGAGACACAGACTCCGAAGCAGGCCCCAGGCTCTGATCTGTCAGGACAGAGTCCGACGCGGGGCTCAAACTCACGGACCGTGAGATCATGACCTGAGCTGAAGTCGGACACTCAACCGACTGAGCCACCCAGGCGCCCCCATTTAAGACTGTTTAAATGCAGATTTTCCTGGTTCTGACGGTCAGGCTGGTTGGTGGTCAGACAAGGGGACTTTTCAGACAGGGGGACAACATGTCACTTGTGACCAACACAAACTTGTGCTCCCTTCTGTGCACAGACACTTGCGGTTGGTTTTTCTGGTGCCCATTATCCTTGTGGAGGGGGTAAAATATAATACTGCGGTAAATGGGGTAACTAATTTAAATGTGCAATGAAACTCATTTAAATGTGCAATGAAAAAAGATGAAAGGGAATTCTGAAAAAGATACTAATAGGTTCTAGTGCATAGTATGTATTTAAATTATATTTTTATGGTATAAATAAAAATGGGAATTAAAAATGGGAATTAATTAAATGACTGGAGGGAAACTAAGCTAAGCTAGAACTTAGAAGTGTAAACTTTTGAAGGAGACCGTTTGAAGGAGATACACGAAGCTTGGGCTTTTTGTCTGTGCCTGCCCCTCAGTAGTGGGTTTGTCTCTGTCCATCACTTCCCACCTAGAAGGAATCTCTCACACTTCTTTTTTTTTTTTTTTAAACATCCTTTTACATTTTGTGTCGAGTTTGGATCTCTTAAGTTGTATTAAATTCTCCTGTTTACCATCTGTTTGAAACTGACTCGATAAAAATGTTTCTTTACATTTACACTAAATTTTCCACCTACGCAAAAGCCTCTTTCTAACAATTCCCCTTCTTTACATGCTTTTGCCTTGTAGCTTGATGCTTTTGTAGGTGGTGAGTATCAGAAACCTGACGGACCACATTATTCTTTCTCCCTTTCCCTCTGCTTAATGTTTTAAGTATTATGTGCTTTTTTTTTCTGATTCTAAAAGTAATCCATGGTTGTTGTAGAAAAATGTAAAAACATGAACACAAAAATAAGTTATTCCTAATCCCACTACTTAGAATTAAGTGTTTTTATAATTTTGATACTTTGTTTTGTTTTGTGTATAAAATTGAGGAAATCTCCTAGGAAGCAAAAAGAGAAAGAGAGAATGATGCAAGTGCTGGAAAGGAAACATTTTGTACAACTAGGGGATGAATCCAGGAGGCTCAGTATTTAACTAATTGGATGGAATTCTAGAAAACTAGAACAGAAAATAAAGGGGAGAGGAAATCTTCAAAGGGGAACATTAGAAAATTTCCCAGACCTGAAGATTCTCATGAAGACACATGGTTACAGGACTCTGAAAATTCTGTATGCAGGTGACAAGATCTTAGAACCTTCCAGAGGAAAAGCAGGTCACCTACAAAGTCTCAGGATGAGTCACACCACACTTCTCAGTAGCTTTGTTAGAAACTAGAAAAAAGTGGGGTAGTGTCTTCGGTATTGGGAGTAGAATTTTGTTCAGCCCAGATTTCAGCTTACTCAAATGTGAAGGATAAAATAAAAACATTTTAGATACAGCAAATCTCATGGTATTGGCCTCCGGGACACTGCTTCTCTGAAGCTGCCAGAGTATGTTGGAAGATTTAGAGGTCGGCTCAGAGAAACAAGCAAATGATACATTTATTAAGTCTAGGAAGAATAAAAGGTTCCATCCTAGAAGGAAATGTGTCATTTGGCCCCACAATGAATACTGGCAATGATTTTAACCAAAAACAGGTTACAACCATATGGGGAGCATGAGGCACAGAGAAGGGTGTGCATGACAGAGCAAAATCCTCATCTGTCATAATATAATACATTGTATAAAGTAGAAAAATCAAGAGATAGCGTTTAGGGGTGCCTTGCTGGCTCAGTTGGGAAAGTATGCAACTCTCAGTCTTGGGGTCGTGAGTTCATGCCCCACATTGGGCGTAGAGATCACTCAAAAAATAAACTTTTAAAAAGAGCATTTAAAGCATAATATTTGGAAATATGGAGACAGATGATCAAAGGAAGAGTTGAAAGGTGCTTCTGAGGAGTGGAACTCACTGGTGGGGAGACGTGGGGCAGGGACTGTTGTTTTTCTTTGTAAGCCTAGTAGTGCATTTGACTTTGAAAGCCATGTTTATGCAACACTTTGATTAAAAGGAAGATTTTTATTTTTTAGAAGGGTATGAGGAGAGCCAAAACATACAACTGTGCCCTGACAAGGCTGGAGTGAGGGAGAAGGGCAGCTTGGTAGCCAACTGTCGAAAACTCTACCCAGATCAAGTGAAGTAGAACACCACCCCCACCCCCACCCCCACACCATATACACATGTGTGCTAGGGCTTTCCTCCAGCTTCTTAAGCAAAGAGGGCCGGGGCTTGGCATTTTCCTGCAGCTGAGAATGTTTAGACATGAATTCATATTCATATATATCCAAATGAATATGTACATTCTGTCTTCAGAAACATTTATCTGCCTTGGTGTTTTCTAGGTAAACAGTCACACAATGTGCAAATGTTAGCAGTTTTACTTCTTTTTTGACTGTCACTCGCTTATTTCCTCTCTTGCATTAATGCAATGGCTGGATCTTGCAGTAGAATGTTGAATGAGAATATTGAAAGCAGACATTCTTGCCTTCTTTCTTATCTTATGGGGAAAAAATAGATCTTTCATTTTTGTAAGGCTGTTGGTTTTTTCTCGATGCCTTGTATCAGTTTAAAGAAGTTCCTTACTATTCCTGCTTTTCTAAGAGGTTTTTTTTTTAATCATGAAGTGGTGTTGAACTTTGTTAAATGTTTTTTTTTTTGCACTTGTTGAAATGATCATATGTTTTGGAAATGTTTTTAAAGCTGGATTTAAGAGCCATCAGCGGACACTGGCCACACACACTTGCCTCCTCCCACCACTGGCTCCTGGCACGGCCATTCCAGAGGGAGGCCTGCTGGAGAAATGGGCCTATTCCATTGCAGGAGAATCTACTTTTCCCGTTAAAATTTAATTTAGAAACGTGAGTGGATGATTAAGGATCACTAAAAAGTTGAAAGAAAATCGGTAACCAGCGTGAAGAGGAGCAAGATGACAGCTTACCCCTAAGGGAAAAGACAAGTAACTCGGGAAGTGCTCATAAGGTAAAGAGAGGAGGCGGTGGAAAAGGACCACGGACTGAGTTTCGCTCCTCTCATCCCCGTGGTGTTATTTCACACGTTCTTCCATCCTCTGTTTGTGGTTCTGCTAGTGGGTAGTTGGTCCTAGAGGCTTAATCAGACTCAGGTTCAGTTTCTTGGGGCAAGAGTCACACAAAGGCGGGAGTATGTTCTTCCACCAGCAGAAACACTGACCGTTGTCTCCTTCTGTGGTGTCAGCAGCCGCTGGGACTCGATGCCTAGATTCCAGTAATTAGGGCTTTCTGTCACTTTAAAATAATTCCAAAGAATAGTTAGTTTTAAAAAGAAAAAAAACACTTGAAATGTATGCACATCGGAGTGGTAGACGTAAATTAAAAGGACGGAATTTATGGCAGTTCTAAACTGATTTCAAGTCATTGCTCTGTTACAGCAGTTGAGCCAGTTTTGGTACAGCCAGGAAACCGCTTTGCGACTTGCAAAGGAAGCCATTGCAGCCGCGGGAGACTGTGGCAGGTAAGGTCCAGATTTTGTTTCTCTTTTGTCTTCTTATCTAAATTGATACTGAATACGTCCTTCCAAAATGAGCAATGGTTTATAAGAAGTGGGAACCGTAGCTGTAGTCCATGGTTTGCAGGACATGATAAATTGAGAACTGCTCCAGTGCTGAAAACTCAGTTCCTAAACAGGAATACAGAAATCTGTTCATTGTAAGATGTCCTACCTCTTCTTTATTTTAACATTTTCTAATCTGTTTCTTACCTTTATACTCCTAAAGTTTGTTTTCCTTTTAAAAAGAAAAAAATTTGTTTTTTTAATGTTTATTTACTTTTGAGAGAGCGAGAGCATGCGCTCACGCGAGCTGGGGAGGGGCAGGAAGAGAGAGGGAGACAGAGGATCCGAATCAGGCTCCGTGCTGTCAGCGCGCAGAGCCCGATGACATGGGGCTCGGACTCACCAACTGTAAGATCATGACCTGAGCTGCAGTCGGTCACTTACCCAACTGAGCCACCCCGGTACCCCTAAAAGAAAAAAAATCTTAATGTTTGACTTCTGAAGTTTTAAAAATACAGGTTTTCTTTTTTGTCACTTCAGTTTTTATCAAAATTTTCACATGCATATAATTTAACGTCAAATGGTCCTACCAGGCTTGTTCAGAAACCATATCCGTGTTGCTCATTTCCCCCTTGAGCACTCCCCTCCCCTTTCCTGCTCCCTTTCAGGGGACCCTTTTGGGATTTACAACCATATTTCTAAATACATGTTTATATTGGCACTTCTTGACCTGTCTGTCACTTGTAGACGTTATTTCTTTGTCATAGACTCTAAGTCTAAAGTACTCTCTTGTCCAGCAAGAGAGCGGATGCAGGATTAAAAGCGAGAGATGACTATTGTCCGGGAAAGGACAAGAGCCCTGAATAAGGGTCCTCGCTCCGTTTTTATTAGGATCAGAAGGCTTACAAACATGGTGGTGGACGTGCACGAAGAGACAATGAATCTGTGAACATTAACTCATGGACGCGCGGGAAAGGGGGTCTTGAAGATATTCGGGTTTAGGGGTTTGGTTAATACAAAACAAAATCCTGGGGGCCGGCCAGAAGTTGTTTACAGCAGACATGAGGCCCCACCTCTGTTTATTTTAGCTAGCCTAGGGGCTGAGACAGGTAGAGCAAGTAACCTCGGGGTCAACAAGGCACCTTTCTTTTGTTAATCAGCTCCTCACCTGCAGCCTGCAGCATAGCAGTCTATAGCCCTATTTACCTGTTTACCTAACTTGGTCCTTCCTTCCTATGAAAGCAGCTTTCTGCTGTAGTACTAAATTGGGGGGCACTTTCGCCCTGAATACCTAATCTTGCTTACCTCATATACCTTTGTATTGGGGGCCTTTGCCCCCCACCTCACTTTATTCTGGGGGCCTTTAGCCCCTCTTCTCTATCCTTATTCACCTAATCTTGTTTACCCAAACTTGGGTGTGAACATCCTATAGCTTTGTAATTCTCTATGCCTTGTTAACCCATTGGTGCAAGCCCAGGGAAATTTCTAAGCTTACTCCCCACATTTCTTGACTTCTCACTATGGAGCATGAGGATTTAGCTCTCTCTCATACTCCACAACTGCCACAGGTAGGCATGCTTTTTGTTCACACTCCTAATAGATTTATCCTAATCTTGGTTAGAACAGGGTTTATATTATGCCAGCATAAATGTTCTTCACAGTTGAACCTTATTCTTTTCCTTTTCTGTATAATTTTTCATTTTTCTGAAGAAAATAATTCTATTTTGTATGTATTTCTGTGTCCATATCATAAATTAACTCTAAGACGCTCCGTGAATCTCCTGTCAGTAAATTCAGTCATGTTCCAACTCTGTGAAGGAAGTTACTCCCAAGGCTTTGCAAGCTGCTCTTATCTGGACTTGTTGATTTCTGGCTTTGCTACAGGTCTTACTTACCTTCGTGTTCCCTTCACCATCATGCGTCAGAGCCTTTTGCCTCTCTCTTGTTCTGGGTTCCTGTTTCCTGTACCCTAGTTCTTAGTTTACAGCCTTACTTTGGTTGGTACATCCTTCAATAGCTTCCACAGAAAAGGTACATGGGAGGGAAGTGGTTAAACCTTTCGTGTCTACAAATACTTTTATTCTATCCTTCCCCTTGGTTGTGATAGTTTTGTTGGGTATCTCTCCCAGGTTTTGAGGGCATTGCTTCATTGCCTCCAGGTTCCCATAGGTGCTGTTGAGAAACCAACGCCATTCTGATTTCTTACAGGAAAACCTGTGTTTTCCCATCCCTGCCCACGACAAGCTTAGGGTTTTCTCTTAATCCCGGTATTCGTTGGGTCTTGCTGTGGTGCTCTCATCTGTACTGCTTGGAGAACGCTTTCATTCTTTTAACTCAGGTCCTTCAGTTTGGGGAAAGTTTTCTGTCGCAGTCGCAGAGGGGCAGACACCTAGAGACTTGGGGTAGGGAAGAGAATCCCGGGAACGAGCCTCTTAAAGAGACCTTTCAATGAACCCTCCTATTTCTAGCCCCACCTTCACCCCCACTTCTTGAGTGACCTGGCCCTGCAGCTTCCGGAGCCTCTGAGGGCCCTCGGATGTAAACCAGGTTGCTTCTCAGCTTACCTATGACACCTAGTTTGGGATTTGGCTTTTTTGGGTCCACTGAGCCAAATACCAGCTATCCCTTTGCTTTTCTGCATTTTTTTTTTTTTTTTTTTTTTTAAGTTTCTTTATTTTGAGAGGGAGAGCGAGCAGGGGAGGGGCAGAGAGAGAGAATCCGACAGACTCAGCAGCGGCAGCCCAGAGCACAACGCGGGGCTCGAACTCAGGAGCCACGAGATCACGACGGCAGCCGAAGTCTGACGCTTAACCTACCGAGTCACTCAGGCGCCCCTGCTTTTCTGCCTCTTAAGGGGTTTTTGTTTGGCTGGCTGGTTGGCTTTTGTGGGGTTTTTGGGTTTTGTTTGTTTGTTTTGGTCTCCTCTTGAATTCTCTTTCCTCTTGGCGGTTTGTGCTTAAACAACAAAACAAAAGAATTTTACTCACGTTTTATTTAGTAGGTTTTCATGAGGGAGCAAATGTACATGAATGTGCGATGCCTGCCATCTCAAACTGGAAGTCCTAAGTTTTTTGGGTTTTTTGTTTTTGCTGCTCTTTTTCTTTTAACATTATATAGAGATGCTTATTGGGTTCTTCTTAATGACAGTATTTACACATACTTTCTTTTTTTCCATTAATAAAGGGCTTTGGAAGAAATTTATTTTTTTCTGAAAAGCATCTTCAGTATTTTTTCGAGCTCTGTCGTAATATTCAAAATGAATAGTAATAGTAGCATTTATTGAGCCCTTACTGTGCGCCCTCTCCACTGTTTGCGTGCTCTCGGGGGACGTCCCATTTAAGCCTCCATTGTACTCCCCATCGTAAAGAGAGACTCCAGGGCTCCGGTCGCATCCCCTGCGGAAGGTGACCTGCTGCTGCATGATAAAGGTCACTGCCTCCCCCAAGGTCATCGCCATCCCGCTCTCAGTCCCTGTTGCACCTCAGACCACTTTCCTTTTGCCCCAAGTACGTGCTTTGGAATTGCGTGCAGGTCTGTGGTGACAGACTCTCGGACTTAGTTTGTCTGAAACTATCTGTAGTTCACCCTCTTTCTCAGAAGATATTTGCCCGGGTCGCGGCCTGTTATCTTTGAGCACAGTGAGGACATCGTCCCACGTCCTCTGCCTATCTCCTCACCAGAGCTCTGGCAGCAGCCTGGACTGGGGGCCCCGCTGGCCCTTGTGTCCCTGGGCTGGGACACGCGTGTTTCCCATAGAAGTGTGTGTATCATCGCCAGAGTGTATCACACGCTTCAGTGCCCTGGGGCTGAGAAGCCTTTTTAGCCTGGCACGGGGACCCACCCGGTCCGTGGAACATGGTCTCTGTTCAGAGATGCATCTGCTAGTTTTAAAGTAGCTTGTCCGTACTGCGATTGAATTTTAAGGTATCTTTGCAGAAAACTGGAGCTATTGAGGCATCATTTGGGATTTTTCTTCCTAGATTATGAATATTACAAAGTAACATCAGGGGCTCCTGGGCGGCTCAGTTGGTTGAACATCTGACTTCGGCTCAGGTCATGATCTCGCAATTCATGAGTTTGAGCCCCACATCGGGCTCTGTGCTGTCAGTGTGGAACCTGCTTTGGATCCTCTGTCCCCCTCTGTCTCTGCACTTGCCCCGCTCACTCTCTCTCTCTCTCTCTCTCAAAAATAAATACTTAAAAAAAATAAAAATTAAAAAAAAAATTTTTTTTTCAACGTTTTTTATTTATTTTTGGGACAGAGAGAGACAGAGCATGAACGGGGGAGGGGCAGAGAGAGAGGGAGACACAGAATCGGAAACAGGCTCCAGGCTCCGAGCCATCGGCCCAGAGCCCGACGCGGGGCTCGAACTCACGGACCGCGAGATCGTGACCTGGCTGAAGTCGGACGCCCAACCGACTGCGCCACCCAGGCGCCCCAATAAAATTTTTTTAAAAAGTAACTTCAAAAGAATTAATTTGAGACTAAAAGTATTTGAAATAAATGTTGAAATGAGGACCAACATGAAAATAATAAGCAAATTTAAGCCTTGGGCTTTCTAACTTTCTTGCTAATGTGTTCCTAATGTTTTACATTTTTTACTAGAAAAGCACATTTATGTATCCTTTCATACCTTATGAGTTGCAGGATTTTTAAACACCGTATTCCTTAAAAACGAAACAGTATAGTTTTCTCTTGAAATTTACTGCCTTTACATTAGCTTGCACTGTGATTCCCTTTGAAGAGCTGAACACAGGACCTATATTTTTTAGTGAAGCAGTTGTTATTTAATACCAGTAGCTCTCCATTAAAGATCTTCCATGAATTTGTTCCTTTTGTTTTCCAGAATAGCCTGTGTGAGTGCCCCCAGTGTTTACCAGAAACTGAGAGAGCTACACAGAGAAGACTTTTCTATATACATCTTTGAATATGACAAAAGATTTGCTATATACGGAGAGGAGTTTATCTTCTATGATTACAATAATCCATTGGATTTACCTGAAAAAATTGCTGCACACAGTTTTGACATCGTAATAGCAGATCCCCCCTATCTCTCCGAGGAATGTCTCAGGAAAACGTCAGAAACCATCAAGTATCTGACTCAGGGCAAGATTCTGCTGTGCACAGGTAGGTGCCGGATTGCACGACTCACGAATGTTGACCAGGAGATATTCCAGTCTTAGGTTCCAGGAGTTGGAAGCGATCTTAGAACTCAAATCCTGAATCCACCACTCACTGTGTGACCTCAAGCAAGTTACATAACCAGCCTCTCTGTGCCAGGTTTCCTTATCTGTAAACCGGGACTGGTAACACTACCCTCCTTTCAGCGTTATTGGAATTAAGTGACATGATACACACAGGGTGTGGTCTGGCACATGGTGAGTGTGCTCTGAGTGTTATTTTTACTCACCCTCATCAGGAATAGTAGCAGTGTTTGATCCAGCCTTACATGTGATGAGAGAAATGTGGAATTGATAACGTTAAGCTGAATTGCCCAAGGTTACAGAGCTAGACAGTAGATTAAATTGATCTCACCAGCAGAAGAGTTTTCTTACTGGTGAGAGTGGCATTCTTTCTTAAGGTGGACATGCGGAGCGTTGGCGGAGAACTAGAACGTTACCTCATGGTCTGTCTCCTTGGGGCGGCCGGCGTCCAGGGCCCCTCAGGCTGGGCCGAGCCGGGAGCAGAGCTGCAGGGGGTCTCTTGTCCCTGAAGCTGGAGAATTGTCAAGAAGGTGACTCTGGTTGTCACAAGTAATATTTACCTAAGGGTTATCAATTCAACGGTTGTTTGCTAGCCCTTTGTGCCAGCTGCCAGGCGGGGGCCCCGGCTTCGTGGAGCCTACCTTTTAGTTTCAGAAGATAGGCTAAAAAATGTAACCGAACAGATGGGAGAGGTGATGACCAATTCTGAGAAGTGTAGTGAAAGAATCAGAAGGGCTCGGCAGGCACTGAGAACCATGAGGGGTGTCCTTCAGGCCGGGCAGGCAGGGGTTCTTGGAGGAGTAGCACTCCAGGGGAGACCTCGAGGGGTGGCCCCCAGGGCCTGTGGCCCCCTGGTTCTTAGAGGGATGCGGGGAGCCCTGCCCCCTCGCGTGTGCAGGTAGCACGGCTGGAGTGGGGGGAGGGGGCGAGAGGGTCCCTTACAGGTGACAGCTGCCATTGTTGGGACTTTCATTGAAAGCTGTCGGCCCCCAACTGATGGGACCCAGTTTGCCTCAAGAAGTGCACTTTCACTCTGTGCTGGAAAGGATTTAGGGCACAGGTGGGAGCAGGCCCTATGAGGGTGTGTTCCAGCTGAGACAGGCGTGGACAAGGTGTGTCAGTAAAAAGGTGGGCGGGGGTGGAGCGAGGTGAAGGCAGAAGAGCCTGCTATGCTCAGATGTGGAGGGAAGGGGAGAATCTGGGGCGAACCCTGGGTCTCCTGCCTGTGTGAGCTGCAGAAGCACTTTATGCAGTGGGGTGTCTCGGGAGAGGTGCTCAGAGACACCCAGGGGCTGTGTCCACAGCGGTGGCCGTGGGCCAGGCAGTGGGTGGGACGTGGGGACCAGTCAGCCAGAAGCTGGTGTGAATGAGTTCCAATGAGTTTGCAAGATTAGATGTGAATGAGAGCGGGGTTCTTGACTCAAAGTTGGAAAACACTAGTTCCTAGTAATTATTTTTACTCTCCGTATGTTACTTTGTGGAATGTGCCTTTATTTCTAAATTTCTAAGTGTCTCAGTTTTGTAGAGGTAGGAAAACTATTTTTTAAATTAAAAAGGAGGGGCGCCTGGGTGGCTCCGTCGGTTAAGCGACCAACCCTTGATTTCGGCTCAGGTCATGATCTCATGGTCGTGGGATTGAGCCCGGAGTCAGGCTCCGTGCCGAGCTGAGCGTGGAGACTGGGATTCTCTCTCTCCATCTCTCTCTGCCCCTCCCCCACTGGTGCATGCACACGCTCTGTCTCAAAAGAAACTTAAAAAACTTAAAGCAAAAAAAAAAAAAATGTTAATTAAAAAGGAAAAAAGTAGGTAATTTGCAAATTTGTTGAAGAAAGTGAAAAAGGATATAAAGAATTGACCTTCCCCCATATTTATTGAGTGATACGATCATCTCATTACCTCACGTATTCTAGTCTAGAACCCCTCACCACTCGTGGTGGCACAGTGGTTGGTATTTCAGGCTTCGAGTTCACTGGGTCTGTTCCCTTCAGGTGCCGTCATGGAAGAAGAGGCAGCGAAACTTCTTGGCGTGAAGATGTGCAAATTTATTCCAAAACACACCCGGACCTTGGGAAATGAGTTTCGCTGTTATGTGAATTATGATTCTGGACTAGACCGTGAAATCTCAGTGTAGATAGTAACATAACACAGTAAAGGATCCTATGTGACGTTTCTATTTCCTTGGTAGATTGAAAAGCTATAACCTCCTCCTGTCCCCTAGAATGGGGCTGGCTCTGGCCTGATTTCCAAAATAAAGAATACAGCATCTCATCATGACTTCCTTGTTGCCAGGGCTCGGGATGCCTTTGCCAACTTGAGTCTGTGGATTTGTCCTGGGAAGAAATCTTACAACCTGTCTAAAATCTGCTCTCCTCACCTAAGAACAGGTTAAAGCCAAAGTACAGACAGCTTAGTGGCTTGGCCACGGCCTGGATTAGGACCCAGGCCTCTGCCTCAGGCCATCTGCCCCCTTAAAACAGGCCCATTCTGGCTCTACCCAATGGGCTGCTGATTCTTCTCGGCAGCTTTCCTGGGGCATCGCAGGACTTGTGAAGGGGACCGTCATCTGATCTGCCCCTGAAGGAGATACCACTTACCTCCGTGAAAGGAGGTGATAATTCTTGGAACTAGTATTAATTCATAATCCTCGGAACTAGAGCCTTCTGGATTTTTCCTTCTTGTCCCTATTTATGGAGGGATGACAGGAGCGCAGCCCGGGTGCCGCACGCTCAGCACCCCCCCCCTCCCCCGCACCCTCAGCTAAAGCCGCGTCAGCTGCTCCGAGCTGCCTGAGAAAGTGCCATCAGCAAACCAAACACTACGGTAAAAAGGAGGTGAGAAGTCTGCTGGCCTCTGTTGTGCTGCAGAAACTGTTCATCACGCATCCGCATCACAGAACATGCCTCTTGAGCTACCCAAAGGAATGATTTGCTGATGCCTGCAACTTGGATGGATTTCAAGGGCCTTGTGCTGAGTGAAGAAAGCCAGTCCCCACAGGTTACCTCCTGTGTTTCCATTTATATAACAACATTCTTGAATGGAGAGCAGATTGGTGGTCGGCAGACGTTACGATGGGGGTACGGGGTGGGTGTGGCCATAAAAGGGAGACCTTCACGGAACTCGTCTGCATCTCGACTGTGTAGCAGTGACACAAGACTCCGCGGACGGGGTCACGCAGAACACACGTGCACACGCACGCGTACCACTGGTGAGCGCTGAGTCAGGTGTGTGGGCGGTACGGATGCCCATTCCCTGGCTGTGGTCCTGCGCTTATGTAAGATGTTACCACTGCGGAGAACTGGGGAAAGGACACACAAGACCTCTCTGTAGTAATTCTGCAATTTCCTGTGAAGTCAGAATCATTTGCAAATAAAAACTTAAAAAATAACCCCTCTGGGAAAGGAATAACACTTCCCATCTCACGTGACTCGCTTTGCTATCGAAACGTGAAAGGCAGCGAAGTGTGTCGCTGGCCGGCAGAGCTTTATGTTCTCTCCGACCTGCTTTCCGGCAGTTTCCCCGACAGAAGCGCTCTGGCCCCAGGTCCTCGGTGGGGCGGTGGATCCGCAGTGCACGTGGAGGGGGAGCGAGAAATGTTGGCTCTTGAAAATCAGGATGGGGGGATGGCCGCTTCCCGCGGGAAACCCGCCTGTCCCAGAGAGCCTCGTGCGTGGGCGCCCGTGCCCAGGAAACGGGGGGGGGGGGGGGGGGGGCGTGCCCGCCCCCCCCCCCCCCCCCCGTTAACTTTTCAGTCCTGTATTGTCCTACTTTGGGATAAGTTTTCATTTACTTAAAAAAAATCACTTGGTATTTTTATGAGACATTTATATTTTTATCGGTGTATCGGCACCTGGCACATGTGAAGGGTTCAATAAATGTTCTTTAGAAAATAACCCCCACCTTATTATTTCCTCATGAGTCAGTTTAGTAAAAATTACCTAGGCCACCGACAAATAAATGTTAGTAACAAATCATGTATACAAACGTAATGTGTAACTTAGGAATTGGGGGCACATAGCAGCCTAGAAATACAGAATTTTAGCTTTCCTGGAAGTCTAGCCTTTAGATGACGAAGAGAAACCTTATTCTTTCACAGAGGGTGGGGGAGGGAAGGGACAAGGCTCAGCGCATTAAGCCTTCAATCGCGTTGAATAACAGGCGGCCAACGCGTGTTTTATTGCTGCGGACCCCTCGCATGATTTCAATTTTAGGAAACCTGTGTTCACACGTGGCCGCTTCTGGATTTCATCAGAGGCGGGCGTCTCCACCTCTGCAGTCTTCGGAAACACGAGGCGGGGCTGCCGTGCCCCTGGCCTCTGGCTGGCACACACGGGGCAAAGGAGCAGCGGGGTGGGAGGAAGGGGTGCCCGTGCTGCCCGGAGGCCTGGAAGTAAGCTTCCTGAATTCTTGGGAGCACCCTCGCCTCTCACACCCGACCGAAGCACTTCAAAAGCTGAAAAGGACACGTTTATAAAGTCCTTTGCTAATTCAAAGATTTGCACCGAGCCACGAAGTAACCATAGTAGGAGGGGAAAGAGGGAGGATGATAATATCCGGTCTGCTGACCGCTGTGAAGTCCGTACATACTCGGCTGCGTGTCTGGGGGCGATGGCAACGCGGACAGCTGGAACGAACGACGCGCCGGAGTCACTTTTGAAGCCCCGTTTCAGACGGACACTTCACGCTCTTCCCTTGCTCAGAGCAGGAAGCGGAGGCCAAGAATGACCCTTCTCTCCCCTTCGCCTTTGCTACAAGACATGCTGTAAACCGAGAAGTTTGGGCCATTGGCCCCTGCGAGCCGAGCCGCTGGCATTTGTGATGGGTGTTGATCGCTATTCCCAAATGGTTCGGTTTTTCTAAAACAAGCATACGGCAGAGATACTGTCGGTTGGTTGGAAAAAATCTTCAGGAACCAGCACGGTGTGTCCATTCCAAGGGTGGCCACGGAGCTCTTCAGTGACAGATAGAATCCCTTGACGGAACGTAGTCACCGTGGCACATTTGGAGAGGAGGGAAGAAGCTATGAAAGTCTCACGGGCAGAGCCCGGGACCATGAAGTCCCACATCCACCCAAGGCCCGCTGTGAACTGTGGGGAACAATAATCAGTGTGCTGGAGACCCGCAGGGGGAGGGGGAAGCTGCTCAGCTGAGGCCAGCGAATTTCCCTATTTGATAAAACAGTAATGACCTCTCTCGGCTCCAAGGAAAAGAAGGAAAAAACCCTTTAGTTCTACCAAGAACAAAATTCTGTCCCAATAAACTCTTATTATTCACTGAAATATCTCCCATCACCCCCCTCTTACTCCAACATATTTTTTTTTTCCAAATTTTTAATTCCCATTAGGTAACATTTCTATCTGGTCCAACATATTCTATCTGGTCGCTGCTGCCTAGTGATAGATTTTGTAAACTTTTATACAAAAAGTCATTTTTTAAAAGGTTTATTTTTGAGAGAGACAGAGCATGAGCGAGGGAGGAGCAGAGAGAGAGGGAGACAAGGAATCCGAAGCAGGCTCCAAGGCTCCGAGCTGTCAGCACAGAGCCTGACTCTTGGCTTGAACTCACGAAGTGCGGGATCATGACCTGACCTGAAGTCAGATCATGACCTGACCTGAAGTCAGACGCCTAACCAACTGAGCCACCCAGGAGCCTCACAAAAAGTCATTTTAATGATACATACTTGCTAAAGCAATAGACATAACCTGGAGAAAGAACAGCTTGGTATTTTTTTAAAACATGGTCAAAATCTTTTTTTCAATGTTTATTTACTTTGAGAGAGTGTGTGTGCATATGCACGTGCATGGGGGAGGGGCAGAGAGAGAGAGGGAGAGAGAGACTCTCAAGCAGGCTCCACGCTCAGTGCCCAGCCCAATGTAGGGCTCAATCTCACGACCATGAGATGGTGACCTCAGCCGAAATCAAGAGTCGGATGCTCAACCATCTGAGCCACCCAGGCTCCCCGACCTGATGCTTGTTTTTAATGTCACTTGTAAGTCATTGAGGCCAATATGTTCTAATACCTCCTGTGTGCCAGGCACCGTACCAGGCGCTTTACAAATGGTGTTCTGTCCTCACAGTGACCAAGGAGGCGGCACCACCCATTATCAGTGGGGAAAATGGGGCTTAGATTCACTGGGCAGCGCTTCCTGCGAGGAGTGGCCCACAAACACCCAGCTGCTCGGAGAGCCAGTGCCGGTTATATTTTCGCTAGGGGTGGAGACTGCACCTGGCTTACAGGTATCTCCCAGGGGCTCAGTACCTGGAACACGGCAAGTGCTCGAGAAATATTAAGTGTATGAATATTCCATTCAGAGAAAAAATACAAAGAAAGGTTGCTTTTCTGGTTCTATAGAATGGAAAGCTAATTTCTTCCACTGGGAATGTGCTACCTTTTCACAAGCTAAGTTTAGGTAAGCTAATAATACAATAAAATCGTGATCTTTTCTCCAAATGTTTATTCTCCTCTGATGTTTGCACTATTTATATTTGAGGAGTAACTGGAAAACGTTACCCAGCAGTGGCAGTGACTGAACAATTACCCAAACCAGTGGTTTGAAAAGCACTTTTTAACTTACGAATTTGATGTTGTTGAGCTAGCAATGAAAGTTTGCTCCAAACCTTCCGCTTTCTGGACAAGAACGTACTCCAGATATACTACCACTAGGGATACCTTTTTTTTCCCACGTTCACCACCGCTTCAGAGGTGGAACGGAGAAGAAATTCCCAGACTGTCTAGAACTGTCCACAGCTAGCACTTTCAATTTTGAATTTCTGAATTTTTGGAAAATCTGGATTTTGCTCAGCAATGTGTTTTTCATGTACAACTTCCGTCATTATTTAGCACAAGTGGAAAGTTCTCTCTGTGAACCTTCCCTCCAGATAAGGCTGATTCTCGGCAACTAGGAAGGTAAAGCTCCAGGATTCGTGCAGCCCCTGAAGCTTGAGAGCGAAAGACACTTCTTGGTTTGGCTGGGGTGTCACGGAAGAGAAGACAGATGGACTTTGCAGGAGCAGTTGATCTTTCAAGGACCAAATGAGACTTAATTTAAATCTCAACCACGGAATTAAGATAAAGTGAAGATTGTTAGCTTCCTCTGGAAACCAGCCGAGCCCCAAGAAAAACGCACGCGGCCAACGTACCCTTCATCCACCGTTGCTTTAATGATTTCAAAAGAAATTCTCGCTTTTACAAATAATGGTGTTCAACCTACAGAAGAGACTATGGATTTAGCTCACATCGCAGGGTGGGAAAAAGAGGCCCCCAATACGGACTTCCGGGAATCGTAAGTTGGCCCGCTTCTCCCATTCGGCTAGTTCCTGAGGCCCTGAAACTGAGACTTGGATTCTTGACACGTGGCAGAGACACCACATTCTACCTCTTGCCTCATCCCTCCACCTCTTACTTGGCCCCACTTACTTTCAAAGCGAAAACAAATGTTCAGCTGTATGAATCTGCTCCTGAACCAAGTCTGAGATCCCTGGAACCCCTGGCCTGGGGGCGGCGAGCGGAGCCCCGGGGCTTCCCTGTCCTCCGCGCGGCAGCCTGCGGGGACCTTCAGCGGAAACGGGTCACATTTAGCCCCGTCCGTTCCGTTGTGGTCAGCGACTGGGGCCTGGCCGAATCCGGGGACGGCCACCGCGCCATCTAAAAAGTTTATCTGAAGATTCCCATCGTGCTTCTGAAAAAATCTTGCCAGAGCAAGTGAAAACGAAATGGTTAGAAAATACACGTGACGTAAAAAGTTCTTAATATAATTGCTCAAAACTCCTATAAAAATAGCTTTTCCTCCGTTGAAAGCAGTGGAATAAAAAGGTACTTATCCCACCTTTTTAAAGCAATTGCCTTTCGGAAGCACCACCTACCACCTGGCTCCGCAGGGTCACCCCTCCCCCTGGGGAAGGCCCGGAGCCCGAGGGCCGCCGACGCACGTTTTCCCCTCCCGGCCTCCAGCCACCTTGGGCAGGTCCCGGCCGCACGCCGCCGCCGGCCTGACGTCGCGTCCCCGGGGTGACTTCCGGCAGCCTGCCTTGGCCGCCCCGCTGCTTCCGCCCGGAAGGAAAGCGGGGGTGGGAGGGCGGCCGGCTGGGCCGAGGGCCCGTCCCGCGCAGGCGCGTCCCGTTTGCTCGCTGCGTCCTCGCTTGCTCGCCTAGGAGGCGGCTCCGGGGACGCGGGCCTCGGGCAGCAAGGGCCTCAGGGCCGGCCCGGCTTGTCGCCGGGGCCGAGCATTAGCCTGGCGCCCTGCTTGTCCATGCTGGAGTTGACGGCGTCGGCCTCCTTCTCCTGCTCGGGGACGCAGGTGCAGCCCACGGGCACGGTGACGTACTCCTCGGTGTACACCCAGCGGCCGCCCGCGCAGGCCGAGGTCCGCCGCAGGATGACGGTGGGCATGTACACCGGGGCGCTCCGGAAACGTAGGTCCTCCTCCCCGAAGAGCCCGGTCAGGCAGCCCCTGCACAGGCAGTAGGCCTCGGGCAGGTACTTGGGGTACCTGGCAGGGTCGTAGGAAATTCTGCAGGGAAGAGGGCGCGGGCTCAGTTCGTGCCCTGGGGCAACGGAACACACGACGCGCGGAGAGAGGGCAGCCTCCAAAAGATTTCGGCCTCGGACCGGTAAGCCCGGGGACCACTGGTTACTGGGGCAGGAAGAAAGGTGGGGCCGGCAGTTAATTTGGCAGGCGGTTAGCGTCCACGCGAGACCCGGATCTAACAGGTCAACCGTGTGAGTCCGCCGGATGTCAAGCGGTGAAGACAGGGTTTATAGCTACTCTCAGGCCGTTCCTTGACAACGCTCTCAGAGTCTGCGCTAACATACATAGAAAAGGAAAATGTATATATTCACGCTAATGCCTGTACAGGTGACCGGTACACCCACCAGAACCTGAAACAGCCTCTGTGCCTCTGGCCACAACTTCCAGCCCTGAGCTTTAGAGCAGTGGTCCCCAAAGGCCCCAGATCTGCCTCCCCTCCGGCCACCGGGCTCTGCAGCCCCAGGTAGCCTGCCCACACTGGTCTCCTGGAAGGGGCCATCTCTGCAAGGAGCAGACACTGGCCACCCGGGCTCTGACAGAGCCATGGGCCTTTGCTGGAGATACCTGTCCAGAAGGTCACAAGGTAGGCCCTGTGTCCATCTGTCTGTCAGGGTCTGTGTGCCCTCCTCTGTTAAGGGGCCAAAGCCGCACTGGGGAGGGCAGCCTGGCCAGCCCGGAACATTGGGGAAATGAACGCCGGTTTAAATGTGATCATTTCCATCCTCCGCCAAGGCTCCCTACTTTCTGGTCAGACGCCAAGAACCAACGTCAACACCTACAAAACAGCCTGCTGCCACAATGCCAGAGGAGTCTAGGGCTTGGCGGAGTCAGATGGCTCCCTGGGAGGAAAAAAAAAAAAAAAAAGCACCTTCAGACAGAACTCTACCCCTCTCCCCCCATCATCCCCTTCAGTGAGCCAAGAGGCCATCTGGTCACTAGTGGGGACCCAGGGCCCCTCCCTAATATCCCCTCACACAGGGGATTGCTATGACCCCAAATTCTCACTTCCATTAATCTCCCCATTGAAAACATGTACAGTCCTCTTATGAATGTTTCTTCCTCTTCTGGAGCCAAGTCGTAGGGACCCTAAACTCTCAGAGTCAGAAGCCATGACTTCTAACCTCTCAAGCCACACGTTCGTAGCCCTACCACATGCCGAGCCCAGGAGGCCCCCCAGTGTGCCGTGCCAAAGGGGCCCATGATCTAAGCTTTTAAAAATGAGGTGTACCCAAAGGTTTTTACAGACAAGAACTCGAGGTGTATATGGTTTCTCATCCGGGTTTTGTTAACACGTGCTCTGAGAGCGGAGTGTGGCTGCACAGGGAGGGACAGTGGCCCGAGCTGGCCCTCACCCTGCAGAGTTTGCACAGCTGTACGTCCTTCAGATGGAAACCCCTCTGGACTGGTTCTCTCATAGGTCCTCGCTGCTAATGACTAAAATTCATCCACAAAGTTAAGAAATTTCTGGTTAAGAAGTATGTTTGGACCATCCAATTAAAGAACGGGCAGTAGGGGGCTTAGGAGAAGTGGGGGCGGGTGAGCGAGTAGTGGGATGTCCAAGAACAGAGCTGAGGGTTTCTTTCGGAAAGGAGCTAAAAGGTGGGCAGACGGGCAGTGCTGGCTGTGAGTGGGGGCGTGGGGGGGTGGAAGCCTGAATGGACTTGAAGCATGGCAGTGCTGGGATCGTTAGACCGATTGGCCAAGAGGCTTCTCCATCGAGAAGCTCGTGTCGGTGAGGCAAGTGTCAACTCTCGGTCAGTGGCTGGATGAGGGTGGGTGGCTCCAGATGTGTCAGGAAAGGACATGGGTTTCTTCTTCTGTTTGGATCCAACATCTTTGGACGTTAGTGGACTGAAGCGTGATTGGGTGGGGAAGGGTCTAGAAGCGGTTATCTTCACGCAGCAGCAAGTTTACTCGCCACCAGCTACGTGCCATTTACACAGTCCGAAGGAACTCGGGGAGCCGTGCATCCCAGAGCGCAGAGCGGTGGGTGAGCTGGACGGCACCTGCTGCACGTGGACAGAAAGGAGGCCAGGGCGCCCAGGAACCGGCAGGGTGCCACGGAGCAGGAGGGTGACCGTTACACCAGAGGACCCAGGCCCACCTGCCACTGGAGCCTGCTGAAGCCAAGAGGGACATCTACAGGCACGCGGCCACTGTTTGAATGTGGAGGATGGGGTCAGAGGAGAAGTCAGCAGTGACTCCAAGGCTCCCCTTTGGGGTGCCCAGAAGAACGGGAGCAGCATCACGGGGAGCAAGGGGGCCTCAGACACAGGTGTCCCTGCTGGGGGCTTAGCGCTCGGTCACAGACCCCTTCCGCTTCCCTCTCGAACTACCTGGGCAGAGTCAGGGTGAGAGCTGATAAATCTGTTACCCGCAAACAGGAGCAGGGCAGGGTGGGGCCGTCTGCACAATCAAGGATCTCCGAGGCCCCGACACTGAAACTACACCGATCTTGTCTATTCATCCTTCCCTCCAACATGAACACAAAGATAGTAGCTGAAAAAGACTTTTTGAGCTTCTTATCGCTACTCTTTCCTGAGTTCTGCCATCAGGAGCTTTTGGAACATGGTGAGCTCTCCCCTCGCGAGGACTGATGAAGCTGTCCACCGTAACGTTCCAGCTTTTTCAGCCTCCTCTGTGCAGCCTCATTCCCACCCCTCACTGGGGTACGCGGGTGAGCTATGGGGGTCCGTGTCCGGAAGAGTCCAAGCCCTTTGCTTTGCCTTCAGAGGCCTGCACCACGCGGTCCCCACACCTCTCCAGCCTTCGTGTCTCGTCCCTGGCGCGTCCCAGCCTCCCGTCATCCCCAAGCAGAGTGCCCCCTGCAGGTGCCACAGCTAAGCGTTTGCTCAATGCCCTCGCCCCCAAACCAGTGTCGACTCAAATCTTACCATATCAGGGTCCAATTCAAATCATTAAAAGTTTTCCAATTCCCTTAGTCAGTTAACCTCTTTATGCCCCACATCCCCCTAACACTGGGTGCCCGTGAGATAGAGCTACACTTTCTCTACGCCTTCCCCTGGGAGGGAGGAGCCGGGGCCTTATTTCTACTCATCCTTGTGGCCTAGCATGAGAATAAGAGTTAGGTGGCTGGTGAGCTGGTGACAGTGGGTCTGGACCACACAGCTTCCTGTCCTTCATACCCTGAAGTCCATATGAGACCGTAACTTAAAGTTCAAAGGAAAAGGAATTTGTACCGTCTCCAGTCACCTTCAGCATTCAGTCAACACCTGAGTGCCAGTGACGTTTCGGACAGTGAGGATGTAGGTGAAACACATATCTACTGTACGTCCGGGGAGACAAATGCACACACACTTAGAGGGTGTATCCAGCCATGGCAGCGGGGGAGGCTTCCCAGCAAAGGTGGTTCCTGGGTGGATTCGTCCAGATGAAGAGGGGAGAAAGGGTAGTTAGGGCACAGGGCAGAGCCTACAGTGGAGGGACTAAGTCGGTGTTAGGAACCACGGCCTAGACGGGGAACTATAAGATGGGCTGGAGCCATCTGTGGAGCCTGGGTCATTAAGAGGCCTCCAATTCACGGCCAAATTTGGATTGGACCCTGAAGGCAATGGGGAGGATGTTAAAAAGGTAAGTGATCCAATCAGATGGGATTTCAGACAGATCTTTCAGACTACAGGGTAGGAGATGGTCTGGATTCCTTGAGAGAGACACTGGCTGAAGGTGGAGATTTTTAAATTATTAGCATATAGTTAATGGTGGTTAAGTAAGATCATTCAGGGGAGTGTATGGAGAGACAAAATGAAAGATAGGGAAAACCAAATTTTTTTTAGTTGTATAATTTTTTTTTCAGTTTTTCAAAATTTTTTTACATTTATTTTTTTTAATTTATATCCAAGTTAGTGTATAGTGCAACAATGATTTCAGGAATAGACTCCTTAAGGCCCCTTACCCATTTAGCCCATCCCCACTCTCACAACCCTCTGTTTGTTCTCCATATTTAAGAGTCTCTTATGTTTTGTCCCCCTCCCTGTTTTTACATTATTTTTGCTTCCCTTCCCTGTGTTGATCTGTTCTGTGTCTTAAAGTCCTCATATGAGTGAAGTCATATGATATGTGTCTTTCTCTGACTAATTTCGCTTAGCATAATACCCTCTAGTTCCATCCACATAGTTGCAAATGGCAAGATTTCATTCTTTTTGATTGCCAAGTAGGGGAAAGCCAACTTTTAAGGGAGAAGATGTCTCATTGTCGAAATTGCCAGAATCAGGAGTGGCATTCCCTGAGCCAAGGAAGGCAGATGCTTTAGAGGGGCTGGTCAAAAACTGGAGTTGATTGGGCTGGTTTACTGGAAATACAGGGACAGAGGAACACGTGAAATGGCACCGTGAGGATATGACCAACAACATACAGAATGTGGGAAACTCAGCACATGTTTGTTCCGAGAGGGAAAGGGAGGAACCCAAAAGAGCATTGAGTAGAGTGACCTAAGCCCCGGGCATGGGGTGTCGCTGACCTGCTTTACGCCTGCTGTCTCGGTGCAGTCGTGAGTCGAGCAGCCTTCTACTTGCAGTGTCTCCTTTTGGATGAAATATTATGGCTGCTTAAAAAACTTATCCAACCCAAACTGAGGGACATTCAACAAAACAACTGACCACACTCTTCAATGTCACAAGAGACAAAGACCTGAGGGACTGTTGCAGGCTGAAGGCCACTAAAGGGTCCGGACCACCAGAGGCAACGTGTGAGCCTGGGTTAGATCCTGGAGCAGAAAGGGGGTATTGATGGGCTGCCCTGAATAAGGTCTCCAGATTATAGTACTGTTATCAATGCATGTTTCCTGCTCTTGATAATTCTGCTGAGTTATGATGCTGACGTTTGGGGAATCTGGGTAAAGGGTACATGGGAATTCTTTGTACTGATTTCACAAATGTTTTTTGTTAGTTTGAAACTATTTCAAAACACAGACTTAAATAATATAACAGAAAAAATACAGAGAAAAAATTTTTAAGTTTAAAAATACTTATAACTGAGGAATTTTGACCTGACTGAATATTAGAAGATATCAGGGAAGTATTAACTTCCAGTGTGTTAATGGTACTGTGTGGTTTTATTTAACAGAGTCCTTATCTTTTCGAGATACACATGAAATACATGATTGTTCACACACACACACACACACAAATAGTGCTAAATGCTTGTGAAGTTACACAGTGCCCTGGGAATTTGCCAAATGGAAGGTCTGTAGTGATTATTAATTCGGCAGAATTTTTAAGCTCCCAAGTGGGCACTGGGAGAGGGTATGGCCCCTCCATGAATGCTCAAGCCAGCCCCCCAAAGCAACACAAAGCCCACAGACCACCCTGAACGTGCGGGTGGCTCAAGGCTACTGCGCCAGGGAAGTCCGAGGTGGCTTTAGAGAACAAGGAGGGCTGAGTTGGAACGAGGGAGGGGGAGGAAGTGCTGAGCAACCCACCCCCAGGGCAGGAAAGCAGGAGACCAGGTGGGTGGGAATCTGCGAGCAGGTCAGGTCGCTGCAGCTGGAGTGCATGCCTAACTGTGCAGGGGGTGAAGATTTAATAAGAAATGTGACGGGTACAGGAGCCTTGAAGATCAGAGCAAAAAGTCTGATTTTACTTTCCAGACCACCAGAAGCCACACAAGGACCCGAAGCACGTAGAGACATGATCAGTGGATGTTTAGAGAGATCATTCTGATAGTGGCATAGACCCAAGTCCAGGACAAAATCAAGGCTGGGGCAGCCTCTTCAGACTCAGTTTCCTCCTCTGGAATGCTCGTGTGACCTGGGGGCATCAAACATCCCTTTCGATTCCAAACAACTGGGATTTGTCTTTCTCTGCACCATAGCGCGCACGTACCAACCCATGTACCAACCCATGTACCGTCTGTTAATGACGGGAGAACTGACATTCACCTGATGGCTGTGATGGTCAGATGGCTCATCTGACAAAATATCTACCCCACCCCTACCGGGCAAGTCCCCCCAGACTGAAATTTCCACTGTCACAGTAACACCTCTGCGCTAAGGCATTGTGACAGAGACATCTGCCTGCCCCCGCCTCTGCCTGGTAAGTGGGACACAAAACATAGTAAGAAGGCGTAAGCACTGATGGTTTTCAAATCGTGGTTTTATGACCAGGAGGTTTCTCTTAAAGTAGAAATTAGCTACCAAAGGAGGGGATACGATGCATATCGCACCCCTGACACCCAGTATTGTAGGTATCGACGCCAGCAAGCACCGTGGAAGACAAAAAGCTCAAGACAGACACATTGTGAAGGACACTGGTTGGGGAGGGAAAAGAGGTCAGGAGAAAAGGTCTGGAAGCCTCAGATGGCCAGGGGACAGACACGAAGCCAAAACCTGTCACCCCAACCTCCTGCCTCGAGACTCTGAGGAAATTATCAGCTTGGAGTGCTTCCTGGTTAAGGAAAGCCGCCACAAAAACAAGACAGAAGAAACTCCAACAGGGATCCTCTTCTCTTACCAAACATGGAAATGCAATCCAGCAAGAACCCCACACGGCTGTCTTGCCTCCTCGTAGGCAATAATTCTTTTGTCTTCACATTTTCTGCATGCTGCTCTGTGGAAGCTTGGCACGGGAACATACTTGAAACAAATCAAGTTTTCCCCTCTGACGGATCCAAAAGTGTCCCTGGGGCCACGTGTGAAGCTTGGCTTGAGCGAATGACAGCTGGCCCAGCTTAATCCAAGAACAAAGGACAAGTCCTCCAGGGATGATTAGAGGTGATTGAAACTGAGCTTGGAGAGGAATGTAAGTGGCAGAGGAGACAGAAAAGAGCACTGCCCCTGGGACCCTGAACTCGGTAGGAAACAATTCGAAGCGGTTCCACGAGGACTGCCACCGGGAGAACAATGAGTACATTCTAGCAGACAGAACCACAGCCACGCGCTGCACTCTATCTGATGCCCAAGTATAGCCGTGGGATTTACTGGCACAAACCGGCCGGCACGGCTCACCTTCCCGCTTTGCGAGACATAGACTTATTTTGATCTCAAAACAGCAGAGGCTCAGTATGATTGCTTCACAGCCATTCCAAGACCCCAAACCCAGGTACAAAGTGGGAGAAAATGCCTTCTCCAGTTCAGACTGGAGACCCACAAGGGCTGAAAAGGTGTAAGTGCAAACGAAATTGCCTCAGGGGTCATGGTTTGCCAGATCGTAAGGTCAATGAGTTCAGCTCAATAGACTTTTTTAAGGGCGGGATGGAGTCAATAGAGACTTGAACCTAAAATTTCAGCCCAATTTAGTTACCGACGAGTGACATTGGGCAAGTCATGGCCCCTGCCTGGTTCTTTGTGGTCGAGTGGATGGGTCTGATCCGGGCTACTTCCCCGAGCTTCTTGATGGCAGGACTATTAATGTGTTATTTTTTATCAATGTCTTCTGCTTAGAAAGGACACCCGTAATCCATGGAGTTTCTGAGATAGCAGAGAATTCCCCAAATTAATCTGGAAAGTCAGTGCAGTTCTAAGCAAAATCCCAGTAGATTTTTCTTAGAACTTGACAAGCTGATCCTAAAATTCGTAGAAAGAGAAAAAGTCCAAGAATACTCTAGACAATTTTGAAGAAGAAGGAGGGGGACTCGCTCTACCAGATATCAAGACCTTCTGAAACCACGGTCATACAAAGACATCTGGAAGCCCTCAGGGAAAGCTGAGGATAAGCAACTTCCCTTCTTGAGAGCTAAGATTCCTCTGAAAAATACCCGTCTTTCTGCCCAGGAGATGCGCAATAAAGAGAAGGCAGAAGCAAGAATTTCCAAACCGTGGTTTTCGGACCACCTGCATAAGAACCATGTGGGAGTCTGTTCAAAACACAGATTCTCACACTTGACCCTTGAGTCAGGAGCTCCACATGCCGAGAAGCTGCCCAAGTGACTCGTCTTGCTCACTTGAAGTGGGGACACCGACCGTCAGCAAAGTCAGCAACATCCCCGGGAGGTGGTTAGCCATACGTAGATTGACTGCGTTGATGGCAAACAACCGGATGATTGCCTTTTCCCAAATTTCATGATCCCACCAGTTGCAGGAGTCTAATGCAGAAGGTCACTGTTCACCCAACAAGCAGTTGGCATTGTAGAGGATGGTGTGCAGGTCTCACTTGCACTTCGCCGGAGACACACGAAAGAGCTTCCGGAACCAGTGATCACTGTTCCCCCACCCCAGAGATCTGCAGTTCACGGCCCCGGCGTGGGGCCGGGGTGTTGGTAGTTTTTTAAAGCCCCCTAGATAATTCCAGAATGCAGCCCTGGCAGAGGCCATTACGTCTCCAGGTCTAAGAGAGATAATGAGTCACTGAGATGGGGTTTGTGTAACCTTCCAACCTTGCCGTTTCCCTTTGGAACCAGCCCCACAGCCGGGAGGGGGTGGTTATGAGACCACGGGGGAAAGAATGGTGCGTGACAAGGCCCGGAGCTGCTACGGGGGGGGCTCTGTTCGCCCGCCAGGGAGTAGCCGGGGTCATGAGGACCACAGATTCCCTCCACTGGAAAGCTGTGGCCAGCAGCCTGAGTTGCACCCCCGCCTCCATTCCCCGAGGCCTGAGAGGGCCAAGATCTTCAACGCATGCTGCCAAGGAACTCTGGAAAATGCTCTTCTGGCCCCTCCAGGGAAACATCAGTTGTGCATTTCTCCTGAAAGAGGACATGGAAAAAATGGGCCTGGGAGAGCAAAGTCTGACCTGGCACCTGATGCCGGCAGAGCCCCAGCGGGCTTCACCTGGCCCTCTTCGCCGGCCAAGGAGAGTTAGGGGTCAGCCCTGCCCCTGTGTGGGGACTGAGGTTAACTTCGCTGTGATCCTGAACTTGGCATCGGGGTCGGCCCTGAAGCTGAGCCAGCGAGGCAGGCTCCAGAACTGACCCGGCTCTCCTGCCACCCGGGCTGCTGGGAACCTGGAAGGGCTCCGCCTGTCCGTCTTCTCCCTTTATTCGAGGAGGAAACTGAGGCACCCACAGGGTGAGGGGCTTGTCCAAAGTCTTCTGCTCACCTAGCTCAGCCCCGCGCGCTGCCTGCCGGCACAGGCCAGCTGCAGCTGCGCGAGTCTGCTCTGCAGAGGGGAGAGGAGGGGGGTAGTCGGTAAACTAAATCTACAACCAGAAAATCCATTGACGCCACGTCAAATCTGCTCATCCGGGCGATCAGGGAAGCCTGGAGAGACAGTGATGGCTTGGAAAAGAATGTGGAAGACAATTTAGAGAAAAAGCTTTCCCAGAGGAAGGGGGAGAAAGGGAAATCAGAATGAGGGCCAGAACTGCTCAAAGGGTTTCATTCTTTTGTCACGGCAGATGCCACACATTCAGTGCAGCTGGGAAATATCTCTTCAAAGGAAAAACATAGCTCATGCCCACGGGGTGGCTTAACTATCTGCAGAATTTGGGTTCAAAGCCATCTTTGATGTGTCCGTCCTTGGGGCAGGCGAAGCTCCTACGTGCAGAAGGGTGGCGCCCACCTTGATCTGAAACGAACCAGCTGTTGCCATTCATTGGTTACGAGGAATAATTTACATCAAAACACTAGCTTAGACTCTAATTCTGGAAGAGTCCTCAAGTAGATCACTCTCTTTGACCTCATTAATTTGGTGAGCAGGGTACTGTCCTTCAAAATCTTCATGTGTCATTTCTGGAAGACAGACACGGTAAGGAATTTCACTTCGTGGTATGTGTGTTCCTTCCAGGACTTGGCTCAATGTTTCTGTTGGTATTAACGGTACAGACATTTTATTCAGGTGAGGAAATTTGGAAGAGGTGACGATGGGATGAAATATTATCATCATCCCTGGCTGCTCTCAGAATGCCAGAGCAAAGCCCGGGCAGTTGAAAAAAATAACTATCAAAGCAAAACCACGAGCGCATCTATTTTCAGAAAGAGAGACTTTAATCCCATGACAATGCTCCGTGACAATGCTCTTATTTTTACCCTGGGAAGCAGTGATAGGTGCAGTAGAGCCTGCAGTATTGAGTAGCTCGGAGAAAAAAAATCTACGCGGTGCTGAGGCGAATCAAAGGTCACTTATCCATAAAGAGCTTTTTGGGGGGCAAACACCAACATTTCTTCAACGAGGTGCTGCGGCTCCTTCTCTACAACACGGGGCTTGCTGAGCAGGGCACCCCCTCCCCCCGCCGCCTTGCCCGCTGTGACTGGAGACCCCCCACCGGGCAGGAGGGGGGGCGCGGCTCTTGCTCTGTCCCCCCTCCTCCCCGGCCCTTCCCCGGCCCTTCCCGTCGTGCGCCGAGCGGCACCTGTGCGGACGCACCACGTACAGCTACCCCTCGGAGGCAGACAGGCTTTTCTAGTTGGTTCTTAAGCCATTCGAATAACCGGAAGATTTGCAGCAAAAGTGAACTTGTTGAGGGGAAACGTTACGACCGAGTAACTGGGGGAACAGGATGCCCCCAGTTCCAAAGATCGCCCGGGACAGGCCTCCCCAAGAAGCCAGGTCCCGGGCGCGGGAGACGGCGGGTCGGCGCGGCGCCGCCCCCTGTCGGTCACGGTGGGCGCGGCGGCACCGCCGAGGTCCCGGGCCGTGGCCCCCCCCTCCCCGTGGGGACCCTCTTAGTGCCGGGACACAGACGTGCGAGTGCCCCGGGGGAGAGGGGCATTTGAGAGAAAGATGACATCTTAAAAGGGGGCTGGGGGCAGCGGGGATAACTTCAACATCACACCCCCAACTTTTCTTTCTCTAGTTAACGTTCATTCCTTTCGCGCTTGTAAAAGCGACACGACGAGGGGAAAGTGGTGTGAAAGGCGGTGCCCGGTGCAGGCAGGGGGCCAGCGGCAGGGACTGCGCTCCGAGCACCGCCCGGGCTCGCCAGGATTTGGGGTGGACGCCAGCGCTTCTGCCGTGGCCGCCCCGGGAGACGGGACGGTTGGGGTCAGCTGGCCCGACGGTCTGCAGCGGGGGAGGCGAAAATACGCTTCCCGTTCCAACCTTTCCCGACGAAAATCCTTCCCAAGTGCGCCGTTGCTAAACATCCGACGATCGCCCGACCGGAACGTGAAGGTCGTCCCGGAAATGGGCATCGCCGGTCTGGCCCAGGGGACGGTGGTCACCTCGCCCGACCCACGCGTGAGCTGGAAGCTGTTGCTGCTGCCGTGCCCCTCTTCCTGAAAGTCACCTGCTGAAAGTTCTGGAACCAGGGAGTGGGGCCAACTCGGGTTCTGCACGGGCACGGGAAAATACCAGCCTAGCCCCTCTGGCGCGGGTGCGGGTGCCGTCGGACTCTCCTTCGGCTGTTCCCCCACCCCCACGGCCCCTGCCACCCGCGGGAAGGATCTGCCCCCTGGGGGTCTCACCGCGTCTTCCAGCTCCAGGGTGGTGGCTGCCTCTGTCTTTCTTTTTCTTTCTTTCTTTTTTTAAAATATTTATTTATTTTTGAGAGAGAGAGAGAGAGACAGAGCATGAACGGGGGAGGGGCAGAGAGAGGGAGACACAGAATCTGAAGCAGGCTCCGGGCTCCGAGCTGTCGGCACAGAGCCGGACGCGGGGCTCGAACCCACAAACCGGGAGATCATGACCTGCAGCTTAACAGACTGAACCACCTAGGCGCCCCATGTGGGCTGTTTCTAAGTCACTCGCTCCCCCAACCCCCCCCCCTCTCCGCGCAGTGTCCTGTTCTCTTCTTTCCTACTCCCCCTGTTTCTTCTTTCCGTTTCTTCCTTGCCCTTCCTCTGATCCTGGAGTTATTGTCAAATAAATTTAGGTGCAGTCTCTTAAATTCCCAGGAGTAAAAGAGTTATATAGAAAAGTAGTAAAGCTTAAAATTAAATTGTTGTGCATGACTCCTATCCTAGAGAAAAGCTATCTTTAGACCACGACCCCAAATTGAAAAATATAAACAACTTAAAAATTATTTTGAGTATCCGTGGGTGTTTATCTTTGAGGTTTCAACGTAAATGAGTGATGTGTACCTTAAACCTTAATAAACCTCAATGTTCTTCCAATATATTTCTTACTATGTCAATTTGGCTTTGAAAAAAGCTTAATGAGCAATTACATGGATTTTATTTTTGGCATTTTGTTTCTAAAGCTTAAGAGAAACAAACATGATGCCACAAAGTAAATGAGAAGATATTTTTATATTCTGGAAGTTGAATGCTGCTTTTCTTACTAGCATACTGATGGGAAGCATGGGCTGAATGGAATCAGAGGTCCGGGTTAGGCCCTGGCTCTACCATTTAATGCCTGTCCCCTGGGCCGATTTCATGCCCTGTCCAGGCCTGGGTCCTCAGACGTAGCACAGCCCAGCTGTGGGGGCACCAGGGGTCCATCGGATCTTCCGGGCCTCCTCTGGAAGCCCTACGGCCTGTCAGGGCAGTTCTTTCCAGACCAGTGCTCTCCCCACATCGAAGGCCGTTGTTACCTGCTGAATTTTGTTTCTTCACTATCTGCTTTTTCCTCACAGTTGGAGAATTTCCCTTTCTTCTCTCAATTTAAAAATTAAGATGTTTTTGAAATAAAAAATACATGCACATGGCAGAAAATTCGAAGGTAACAAAGGAGTGAAAAGTAGGAGTCCTTCCTACTCTCTGTCCCCAGTTTCCAGGCTCACCCCCCAAAAGGCACCATGATGACCAGGCTCCAAAGGGGCCCCCGTGTGTGTGTGTGTGTGTGTGTGTACATTTTCAAGTACCACTTTATATGTGCATATGTTATGTAACAGCTTGTCTTCTAGCACACAAACGCAGGCAGCCTGCCGTCCTCACTGCACTGCACGTTGCCATATCCGCCTGTGTGCAGTGATGGGCTGCTCGCCTCAGGCGGGTGTGCAGCCACCCCGTTCCTCTCTCTGGCTGTTTTTACGGCATTTTGTCCAACTAGTTGCCTTTTGGGGGATGTTGGGATGGAACTCCTGGGTCGAATTTGAAATGTGGATAGCTAATACCCGCTTGTCCCGATTCATATCCTCGGCGGTGTGAGAATGCCTTCCCCCGCCTTGCCGAGAGAGCCTGACGGGCACCCCCAAAAGAAATAAAGTTTTCTCAGCATTGTTTTAATATGTATTTCACTTACGGTGCCTGAAATTGGGCATCTCTTGGTGTTCCACACGACTGCCATTCGATCCTCCTTCCCCAGGAACCAGCCACAGCTTCTGTTCCTTGTTTCAGCACACATTTTTGTCACTGGTTTACAGGAACTTTTTAGGAAAGGAGCCCTTTGGGACGTGGGTTACGTCTCCCAGTTTGCCTCTGTATCTCTCTAACTTTATTTTACTTTTTGTTTGTCAAGAAGAAATGGCATATAATTGTGTAACTGAATTTATCGGTCTTGTCTTTTACGGCTTTGGGGGTCTGTGAGCTACTCTCTAACGCTCCACTCCAAGGCTGTAAATATAACTGACCGTGTTTTTTACGTGTTTGTGGTTGTACTTTTACATTTAAATCTTTGAATCATTCGGAATTTATTTGTACACGGAAGTGAGATAGAACCGTGTTTTTCCCAGCTGGTCACTCAGTTGTCCCAACACCATTTGTGGGATGATCCATCCCCGCTAAAAGTAAAAAGCCACCTTATAATCCAGATTTCTGTTTTAAATTCTACCGTATCCACCCAAGTGGTCCTTTCTGTGCCTTTCAATATCTCTGACCGACGGTCCGTTTCCCCGTCCATCCTCCTCAAGAGTTCTGTTTCTAGCCTTAAATGCCACTTCCAATCCCAAGCTCACGGCTGCACGGGGAGCGCACTCTTCCCCCAGGTTACACCGGCACCACGACACCACGAGGAAACCGATCCTATCCTTCCACACGCCTTCTACACGCAAGAGCTTTGGAGCTTCCCGTGTACTGCTTCTCCCAGGCTTCCCAGGGACTCAGGAGGCAGCGGGAAGTGGTCGGAGGCCAGGAGGGCAGAGCCGGCTCCCGGCGGGAGAAGGCCGGGCCTGCGTCAGCACCCAGCAACGTGCAGTCCTGACCAGTGCCCATCCCTCGAAGACTGTCCTTCCTTCCGAGGGGGAGAGCCTCCGTTTGCTCACCGGGGGGAGCAACGGTAAGACAAGTAACGCAGATGATGCCACCAGCCACCTGACGCAGACGTAACCCCCCCGCTCCCCGGCTCCGCACAGCACAAAGGCTCCACGGGCAGACCCGGGCAGCCTAGGCCAGGACCGCTCCATGCCGTGTGTTGCTCTTGTCCGTGACCTCCCTTAGCCATTCCCTCCTCCCTGCGGCTCCTGGATCTTTCCTAGGGGACACGGGTGTCAGTCCCCAGGAAAGGTAGTAAGGACGACTCAATTTAACGTACTCTGCAGAATTCTAGGGCTGACAGCGCCTGACCCGTGCTCCAGCCCCGATCTCTCCTTTGGCCTGCCACCTGCGGGCCACGTGGTCATTCACGCATCTGCTCCTCTCGGGCACATAAAACTCAACGGGCCTAGTGCTGAATTTACTTCCTTCCAAAAAATGGTCCTCATTCACTTTTTCCATTTTGCTTAAATACCATCAACAGTCCAAGCCAGCAATGTGGGGCGTGCCCAACAAGAGGTCTTGAAAAATCACTGCTGTGTGTTACGCTTCTGCCTTTCGGCCCGCAGCCTAGTCTGGGAGGCATCTATTTGCCAGGAGAGATTAGAATTCATTGTAGAAAAATGCAGAGGTAGCACTTCTGTCTGGAAAAGCCAAGCTGTTGTTTTGAGAGATCTTCCAAGTTTCTTTAATGCTATTTAGCATATCAAAGGTATAACATGAGGTTGGAGGAAGAAGGATGATATAAAAGTCCACCCTTTTGGGCTGCGGGAATGGCGGGAAGAAAGAGGGAAAGCAAGGGAATGAAGCCACCATAATGAATGGTTCAACATGTGTGTCCTGAGGGCATCAGGTGAATGAAGAGATGATGAAGGCAGGAGGTGGGGTTCTGGGCCCACCGTCCATGGTGGGAGGGAGCTCAGCCACAAGGGAACTCGGTTCTTTGCCCAGTAGCCAGGAGAAGGTAGGCCCACTGACCAGCAGGTGGAGGCTTGGAGAGGCCTCGCTTGGTTTCAGACAAAATCATTACATTTTCTCTGCACATCTTTTTTTTTTTTTTTTTTTTTTTTTTAAGGTTTCTTATTTATTTTTGAGAGAGAGTGTGAGCAGGGGAGGGCAGAGTGAGAGGGGGACAAAGGACCTGAAGTGGGCCAGACAGCAGAGAGCCCGATGTGGGGCTTGAACTCACCAACCATGAGATCATGACTCGAGCCAAAGTCCGACGTTCAACCGACTGAGCCACCCTGGCACCCCTCATCTATCTATCTATCTATCTATCTATCTTTATTTATTTAGAGAGGGGGGTTGGGGCAGAGAAAGAGAGAGGGGGAGAGAGGGGATTCCAAGCAGTCTCTACTCTGTCAGCATGGAGCCTGGTGGGGGCTCCATCCCATGAACCCCGAGGCCGTGACCTGAGCCGAAATCAAGAGCCAGATGCTTAACCGGTGGGGCCACCCAGGCGCGTCTCTCTGCACATCCTAAGAGCTGTGTGGACTAGAGCCTGGAGGCATTACACTAGTTCTACCCTTTCCTTCCCCCTCACTCCCACGTGTGATCAGCATCCATCAAATCCTGCCACTTTCACTTCTGTAAGTAGTATCTTTCAAATGGATCCCAGTCTCCTTTTCTCCGCTGCCACCGCCTGAGTTCAAACCCTAACTGCCTTTTGCCGGAAGTACTGCGCTGCTGCGTTAGTCGGGCGTCTCCCCCCCCCTCCCATCCCTCCCTCATCAGGGAGGGCTTCCCAAAACACAAAGCGGTCACACGACCTCCCCGATCGAAACACACCCTACGGGATGCACTTCGGCCTGGCGGCCTTGCTCCTAGGGCCGAACCTAGCTCCCGCTCCCTCTGCAGCCACTGCCGGCCACGGCCACGCACAAGCACACCCGCCCTCGCGCTTCTTCAGGCTCTTCCCCCTTCCCATCAGCCACTGCTTCCGTCGGGACCACCCTTGTCCTCGCTCTTTCACTGAGGCCTCTTCCACGTGTGGCAGTGTCCAGCTGGCTGTGAGCCCCTCGACGGCGACGACAGTCCGCCGAAACAGCGGGGAAGAGGACAGTCGTAAGTGCGCGCTGGACACACTCCGGCCTCACTACTCCCTGCTCAGGCCCCAGGGCACCGCGGCCCGGCCCGCCTCGCGCGCTGCGCCTTTCTTCCCACATGACCCCTCTACCAGGCCAATCTCGGGATCACGGCCACTCCCCGGCATCCATTTCCAACGCCACTTCGATCGCCCGCACCACTCGACACTGTCCCACTCTGCGGCTTTCACGTCAAGTCACGTGCTGCCTTGCACGACGGTCTCTTTCCCAATTAGCCCCACTCCTCCCTTAGACTACACTCTCAGAGGATGGGCCCCTGACGGTTCAACGCTCAGCAGCGCCCGGACCGCCACGGGCACTCCAGAGTTGTCTGTGGCCCGCCACGCCAGGTCTTCCACGCAAGCGCCTGCCGTACAGAGCGCTGGAAAACTTAATGAAGAACCACCTGGCTCGGTCCTCCGCGTAGCCCATCGACCTACGCACCCGGCCAAGAACAGGTACTCCAGAAACATCGGTTCCACACCCTATAGCTAAACGGTAAAGAGCGGGAAGCAGGTTTCCTCCCAGGGAGGCGACAGGGCTTCTGTGGGCACGAACCGCTCCCCACCCAGGTTCTGCACCTGCTCCGCCCC
>NW_026057576.1:1591094-1627258 GCF_023721935.1 Panthera uncia | reverse complement strand
CGGGCGTCTCTTCCCCCGCGTCGGCAGGCGCGCGGGGACGGGCGGGCGGCACGAGGTCGAAGGACCGGGGACCGCGGCGGGGACTGGCGCGCGCTCGCCCCCGCCGGACTGCGCGAGCCCGCGAGCCCGGGACCCCCCCCCCCCCGCCCCCGCCCCCGGCCGTCTGGAGGACGGCGGCGCCGACTCGCACCGGGCGACTGTCGCGGCTCCCGAGGCCCGGGACGTGTGCTGCGCGGCGGCCGGGGAGGAGGGGCCGGGGTGGCCGGCCCGGCCGAAGGAGGCCCGCAAGGAAGGACCCGGCCTGCAAGCCCCCGCGGCTCGAAAGTGGGTTAGGGGAGAAAGGTTGCGGCGCAGGGCGAAAGGATTCTTCTCGCAATGAAAGCTCTCCGAGGACAGAACGGACCGTCTGGAAAAGGAATGAGCCAAAACCTAGAAGGATTCTCCTCTTGAGGACGACTTCCTCTTCCGAGACTCCGTAGTTCTAAGAAATAACTATGCTAGCGATCAAAAAATCTCCTTTTCACAGGGTGGGAGGCCGTACTGCCTTTCCCGTCAACACTCATGAAACGAACCTTCTGTGCCTCTTCCAGCAACTCTAAAATCAAAGCACTAAATCTGTAACCCAACTTGTATGTTTACATCTGTGAGTGGGCATCCCCTGGTCTGTTACGCTGTTGCCGAATTCCTACTCCGTGATACCTGTACGTGCAAGTGGTCTTGTAAAATAAGCCTAATATTCTGTGAGTAAATGAAAACAAAAGTATTTAACTGCGGGCACTAGATACCCCAAGAACACAAGAAAACCTGCTCATTTGTTCATTCTACAAAAGGATGCTTTTTAGGTGGCAGGCTAATGGGTCAGTGGCCGTTTTACAGAAGTCCTTCGCAAATGAAAACAGAGTGTAGAAAAGAGGTAGTTGATGGCTCCCTGAAGGGTTTGAAGCTCTGGTATTTGACTACCCTGGTTGTCTACGGGATAATTTGTCCACTTGATTAAACTACGTTTCAGTTATGCTGTGTAGAAAAACAACCCTTTTACATGCCTTGAACATTGTGTAACTGAAGAGTTTCGGAATTACTGCTAAGAATCCCACTGAAATCTCCATTTTAAGCAATTTAAGCCATTTACAGCCCTTGGTGAGTAAACATTTGAGGTTATAAAACACTTTTTTTTCTGACTGGTAGATAAAGTGTTCGTGTTCTCTGTTACCTTTTCTGGTAAAATGGGAATAAAGATCTGTACTCAAATGCTGCTTATTTTGTATTTGATAAAAAAATGTGGGAGTCCTGTAGGAGAGAGAGAGAGAGACCATCATCACAATAGTTTCCTGGAAACGCTCACTGTGTCTCATCACGACATCCTTTCATCTGTAAGGCGACACAACTTAATTGTGCCAGACTGTTAATTCTGTGTATTGTTCAATAAAATGCCTTGTATTCTTTGATAACATGTCAACCTCTCTTCTCCTCCCTTGACTACTTCGGAATGAGAAAATATTTACTTCCCAACTGTTTCACCTGAAAACACTCACCTGCTCGATAGAACATAAAACCCATCTTTGTGAGACTAGACAGAGTTGAGAGAATCGAGCCACAGGTGCAAAGTGTTTCGTCCGGTATTTCGTCGTCGCCCTCATGTCTGTGTGTATGCACGTGTGAGATAAACATGTTAATTAAATCCAGGGGCGCCTGGGTGGCTCAGTGGGCCAAGCCTGCGACTTCGGCTCGGGTCACGACCTTGCAGTTCCTGAGTTTGAGCCCCGCGTTGGACTCTGTTGCTGACAGCTCGGAGCCTGGGGCCCGCTTCAGATTCTGTGTCCCCCCCACTCACACTGTTTCTCTCTCTCAAAAGTAAACATTTAAAAAAAAACTAAAAACAACAACAAAAAGGCTATGATCTTCCTGTGGCGTGCCGGGACTCTGTGTTGCACCATGAGGAAGCCAGTCTTAAAAAAAAATTTCTTTTTAATCCAAATTTAAGAAAAGTGAGAAAAAGACAACAAAATGCTCAAAACCAAGTTCCTCACGTTCCCTTAAAAATTAATGCCTCTCTGGTGCTCTTTACTGAAGATGTCACCTTCCTTCTAGTCACGGATGATTTCAAGTCATTTTCAGCTCCTGCCTCTTACCCCTCGTTCACTCAGCCACTCCAGCACCAGCCACAACTTCCAAGAGACCCAAGCTGTTGGGAAAAACTTGTAGGCACCATGATTCCAAAAGCCAGCGTGAGGCCGGCCGCGTCCATGCTTAGCTTCGTGGGTTGCTGACGTACCTACCTCCCCAGGCTTTCTTCCCTCCTTCAAAGGACTGTCACATTTTCCCACCGGTTCTCTTTATTGCCGCCACCTTCTCGGTTAGCCCCTGGATCTACCGGGACTTCTGCTCATCATTCCTGGCACCTCTGACATCCACACAGTTGATTCCAAATGCCTTCAGTCCGATGATCTTTTCTCCCGTTATCTCTCAACTATCGTATTGTCCTACTCCAGGTATCATCATTACCGATAACTGTACCACATGCCAACGTATGGTCTCAAATACCTACTCCTTGACACTCACTTCCTTTCTCCACTCCTGTAATTCGTTCATCTCATCAGGTCCTGTATCTACCCTCTACCTACCTACCTCCCACCACTTTTCTACTAAGCATCCCATTCTTGAGACCTTCCCTCCTTGTCTAGAGTTCACGGTTCAGCACTGCTACCACACCGTTGCAAACACAATCCCTTGCCCCTTTTTTCCTCTTAATATTTGCTCACAATCCCAACTCCATTGAAACCCTACAACTTGGTTGTCTAGACTCAATTCTAATTTCTGATCGCAAATCCCAGATTAGCATTCAACACACACATGTATTACATTTTACCAGTTCTATTCCCTTTTACTAAGATCACTCACATTTCCTCTCAAATCTCTACTACCCACTTCCCTCCTCACCAAATGTTGCACACACACAGATGAGACCTACTCTACCACCAAATATACTGACCTACTTGCATTCACTTTCATATATCCTGCCCTCTCCTGATACATTTCATAAACGCTTGACCCCAGTTCCCACTCTATCAACCATCTAATTTGCTTCCTTTTATAACAAAATGTTCTGAGCTGTCTTTATTTTCTGGCTCCAAAACCGCACTTCCCATCTTCTGCTCAACTTACTCCAGTTGGGTATTTATCTCCAATGCTTCATTGCGATAAGTTTTAACAAGGTTGAAATGATACAATAATTGTCAGTCAATTGTGTTTATCCAATTATTAGATTTTTTTGCACCCTTTTACATACTTGAGCACTGCCTTAGTCCTTATTCCTTTGGATTAATGTTTATAGATCTTTTTCCATCTTTTCACTTTCAACCTATCTGAGGCCTTATATTTAAAATGTGTCTCTTGTGGGGCGCCTGGGTGGCTTAGTTAAGCATCGGACTTTGGCTCAGGTCATGATCTTGAGGTTCATGAGCCCAAGTCCTGCGCTGGGCTCTGTGCTGACAGCTCAGAGCCTAGAGCCTGCTTCAGATTCTCCCTTCCTCGCTCTCTGCCCCTCCCCCACTCACACTGTCTCTCTCTCTCTCTCTCTCTCTCTCAAAAATAAATAAAACATTAAAAAATAAAATAAAATGTGTCTCTTGTAAGTAACATGTAGTTGGGTCTTTTAAAAAATGTTTTAAAAAAAGTATTTATTTACTTAGGGAGAGAGAGAGAGAGAGAGAGAACAAGAAGGGGAGAAACAGAGAGAATCTCAAGCAGGCTCTGCACTGATTTGGGGCTCGAACTCATGAACCATGAGATCTGTGACCTGAGACAAAATCAAGAGTTAGATGCTTAATCGACTGGGCCACCCAGGCACCCCAGGGCCTTATTTTTTACTCCGGTCTGATAAGCTTTGTCATTTAATTGGAAAGTGTAATCTTACATTTACTGTATTTAATAATGTAACAATTACTAGTATAATTAGCATTTACTAATTATATAATTATTAACAAAATTGGGTTTACTTTTTTGTAATTACTAATATTGTGTAAATTCTAATATAATTGGGTTTAATCCTGTTACTTGTTTTCTATTTGTCCATCTGTTCTTTATTCCTTTATTTTTCCTTTCCTGCCTTTTTTGGATGAATCAAGTACTTTTATTATGTTTTATCTTTCATTAGCTTAAAAAACTTCTATTATGAAATAATTTCAGGTTTATAGAAAAGTTGTAAGAATAGTACAAATAACTCTATATACCCTTCACTCAAATCTGTTATTAACATTTTCCCACATTTATCATTGTATTTTTTTCTGATATCAGGACCCTTTGTTCCAAAATACTTTAGTGTGTATTTCTAAGGAAGAAGGGCATTCAGTTATATAACCACAGTGCAATTATCAAAACCAGGAAATTTTATACTTAATAGTCATATTATCTAATAGACCTATTCCTATATAACCAACTGTCCCTACAGTGTCCTTTAGAGCAAATTTCCCCCAGTCCAGGATCTGAATAAGGACCATGCACTACATTTTGTTGACACGTCTGTCTCCTTTAATCTGGAGCAGTTTCTCTGACATTCTTGTCTTCCATGATCTTAACATTTTTGAAAAGTTCAGGCCAGTGATGTTGGGGATGTTCCTCAATTTGGGATACTTCCTCATGAGTAGGTTCAGGTTAGGTGTTTTGGGGAAGAATATCAACTAAGAAATCTTGGGCACTCTCAGCATCACATCAGGAGACACATGGTTTTTAATTCATCCCATTATTAGTGGTATTAATTCTGGTCACAAGTTGAGGGTGTCCACCAAATTTATCCAAAATTAGGATTTTTCCGTCTTGTAATTAATGAGTAATTTGTGGGGAAATACTTTGAGGCCGTGTAAATATACTGTTCTCATCAAACTTTCCTCCACTTGCTTTAGAACAACTGATTATTGAATCAGTTACTATTGTGGTGGTTGTGAGATGGTGATTTTTATCATTCTTTCTATATTTGTTTCTTGTTCTATTTTTAAACATAAATTCTTGTATTTCAGTTGTTATTCTAGAGACTTCAATACGTATCTTTGATTTATTACAGTTTGCCACTATCTGAACAATATAGTAACCTCAGAGCAATCTGATGAATATTTCCTCCTAATCTTTGAGAAACTATTGTCTTTTTTTTCTCTATATATGTTAAAACCCCACAAATCATTGCTATTGTTGTTTTAAATAGTCACTATTTGGTGCTTTTCATGCTTCTTTCTAGGATAATTTTCCTTTAGCCTGTAGAAATAAAGTGTTTCTTATATAGATCTAGTCTTACGGCAATTAATTTTCTCAGATTTTGTTTGAGAAGTCTTTAACCTTAACACTTGAAAGATATATTCACTGCAAGAGAATTCTAGGTTGGCAGAGTTTTTTCTTTCAGCACTTTATTTATTTTTTAAAATTTTTATTTACTTATGTATGTGTGAGAGAGAGATACAGTGTGAGGAGGGGAGGACCAGAAAGAGAGGGAGAGAGAATCCCAAGCAGGCTCCAGGCTGTCAGTGGAGAGCCCAACGCAGGGCTGGAACTCGCGAACCGCAAGATCATGACCTGAGCTGAAATCAAGAGTCAAAGGCTTAACTGAGCCACCCCGGCACCCCTTCTTTCAGCACCTTAAAGATGTCATTCTTATTGTCTTCTGATTCCATAATTTCTATGGAAAAGTCAGTCTTAAGTCGTATTATTGTTCCTCTAAGATAGTGTGCCCTCTTTTTTTCTATTTTAAAGCATTTCTTTATCTTTGGTCTTAAGCATCGAGTGTATCTCTAGGGTGCAGTTTTCTTTTTGAATCTACGCTCATTGTGTTCACTGAGCTCCCTACACCTGGGAGTTGATGCCTTTCATCAATTTGAGATACTTCTAGACACTACCTCTTCAAATGTTTCTCCTCTATGTGCTTTCCTCTCTTTCTGAGATTCCTATTATGCTTATTTAAACTTCTGACCATGTTCAAAATATCTCTTATCATCTGCTTTATTCTTTCCATTCTTCACTTGTGCTTCAATTTTGATGTTTTCTAATGACCTTTTCACGAACCCTGACTTCTGTTGGGTCCATCCTATTGTTAAATGCACCCAAATAAGATACCTTCAAATATTATATCTTTCAATTTTAGGGTATTCGTTTTTCTCTTGTTCCTAGATTCCAATATCCTGTTGAAATTCTCTACCTTTTCATTCATTTTGTCCATCTTTCCTCTGTTTTAATATACTAATCATAGTTATTTTAAAGCCCGTCTGATAGATCCATTATCTGGATTATCTAAGGGTCTGGTTATATTTATGTTTTATGTTTGTTGGCCATTTTCTTGCTCTTTGCTTTTTACTGTATGCCTAATGTTATATATGAGAACACAGAGGCCGCAAATGATACTGTTACCAGAGAAACTTCTCTCTTCAGCTAGTCAGAGATGATTTGGGACTAATGATGTCAGTCCAGTCAGGGATTGAGCTGGGGCTAGAGTCGGGTTGCAGTTTTTGTAAATCAGTCCACCCTTGGTTCCTGTCTGTCCTTCTGGGCTTTTGACTGAGAGCCTGGCAGATCTGTCTCCTCAGCTGTGAAAGAGAGCAAGAGAGTCAAGTCAGCCCCCACCGGAGGTTCTGAATTTAGATCACTAGCCATAGCTTCACAAAACAGCAAATGTCTTAAGGGTAGACAAATTGTGTATTTGTGGAAAGCCCTTCCTTATCGCAGGATTTTGTCTCCTAAGGACCCTAAGATTGTGGGAGATTTAACTTTAAATCTTCTTAGGCTTTCATTTATTAAAAAAAAAATTTTTTTAATGTTTATTTAATTTTGAGAGAGTGACAGAGCAGGAGTTGGGGAGAAGCAGAGAGAGAGGGAGACCCAGAATCCGAAGCAGGCTCCAGGCTCTGAGCTGTTAGCACAGAGCCCGATGCGGGGCTCGAACCCATGAACCGTGAGATCATGACCTGAGCCAAAGTCGGCCGCTAACCAACTGAGCCACCCAGGGGCCCCTAAATCTTCTTAGGCTTTTATATTTTATTTTTATTTTATTATTTTATTTTAATTTTATTATTTTTTCCATATCAAAAAAAATCAACTTCTTTCTTTAGTGAACTTTTTTACAGGGGCGGAATCATTATAGTATACATAACTTCTTAATTAAACATACACACATATTTGCTGATAAAACATTGAAATTGTTCTAATTTACTTTTAAACTTATGGTGGAGTTCTAGCTTCCTATGTTTGCATTTTATTTTGTGTTAATTATTTGTATTCTTTGTTCATTTATTTTTGTACTTTAATCTTTTTCGTATCCATTTTGTAAACTTTCATACAATTAAATATTTACCTGCATATATTACATATATCAAAATTATATCTGGAACATTATATTTCCAAATCCGTGATAAATGATCTGTTTATTCAGGATCCTTCACACCCTGTAAAGACAAATTCATATCATAATGAGAGTTGCATTTAAATTCTTTCTAAAACTCAAGCAATAAATTCTCTTGTCTTGCTCAGATGTACAAGACCACAGCATATATATCCATTTCACATAATGAGATGATGAAATCTTTGCTTCTATTCATTATGTTATCAATATCCTTTTTTTAATTTAATTTTTTATTTTTTAAAATTTACATCCAAACTAGTTAGCATATAGTGCAACAACGACTTCAGGAGTAGATTCCTTAGTGTCCCTACCCATTATCCCCTCCCCCCTCCCACAACCCCTCCAATAACCCTCAGTTTGTTCTCCATATTTATGAGTCTCTTCCGTTTTGTCTCCCTCCCTGTTTTTACTTTTGTTTCCCTTTCCTTCTGTTCATATGTTTTGTCTCTTGAAGTCCTCATATGGGTGAGTCTTATTAACTGCATTTAGCAACATCTGAAGTCCTTTCAAAATATGTATTTATTGTCTTTCTTCCGCACCAGAATTTAAGCTCTTTGAGGGCAGCGTCTTGTTCTGTCCTGTTCACTGCTGTATCCCTAGAGTCTTGTACATAGATGTTGAGTGTACTTGTTGAATGCCTCCCCATTACATCTTGGGAGCAGCAACTGCGATCTAATTTTGGTTTTCTTCTTCCCGCACGTAACAGTGGTGTGCCCATTGTGGACACCATGTTAAGATGGGCAGGTCCACCCTCTCTAGGGAATTTTAAAGATGAGCCACTTCCGACCGCCCCGTCATGGCGATTCCTCTGGACATTGCCGATCAGCCAGACACATTGCTAAAGAAAAGTGCAGGAAGTCCAGGCTTCCAACCCAAATCCCAAGTCAAGAAGGGGACTTGCTCAGTGCTGTTGGTACATGCCACTGGCCTGAAGGTAGAAAGGAAATACAGAGCAGAGCAACAGGGTTATGGTTTGATTTTCTCTTACTATACTTTGAACTGCCTCCAAAACATAACTGTTTTCAACAGTATTACAACCCCCATGAGGCAAAACTTCCAAACACTTAACAGTTTCTTTCTTTTTTTTAAATGTTTATTTATTTATTTAGGGAGAGAGAATGTGAGCAGGGGAGGGGCAAAGAGAGAGGAGGAAGAGAATCCTAAGCAGGCTCTGCACTGAGCCCGATGGCGGGCTCGATCTCACGAATCGTGAGATCATTTCATGAGCCGAAATCAAGACGCTTAACTGACTGAGCCACCCAGGAGCCCCAAGACTTAACAGTTTCTAAACTCCAAGTAATTTAGTTTAACTACACATTCATCCACGATATACAGTCCTAACACTGTATATTATAGGCTGTGAACCATGGAATCAATGTAGTGTTTTCATTGCTAACACTGTTTTAATGAAATCACAGAAAGTATGAGCACACACTCCAGTACTAACAGTGAATTTTTATGAACACGCCCACATACTTACATGTATGTAGGTACTAGGCAGTGCTACAAACTGCATTTCTTAGTATGGTCAATGTTTTTAAGAGTAAGGAAGGAACTCACTAGCCTGAAGTATTAGTTTCACATATCTTTATTCCACATAAAACAAAACAAAACTTACACCCATCTCATAGAACAGAATACACTTATTTAAAGTTTTGACAGTGTACAAAATTAAAACTGGGGTATTTATTCCAAAGTTTCATATAAGTATTATCTTATAAGGCAATTTCTTTCCTTTAGTAAGTAACATTTTAAGTGTCTATTATTCTGGAAGCAAATCATCTCCTAACTCTTCATCAGCAAAATCATCCTCGTCAATTCTTTTTTTTGCTGCAGTTTTTGGTCTTTCTATTTGAGGGCCCAGTGGATCCACATAGGAGGCATCTAGGTTTCAAAATAAATGGTTATATTAGAATAATACAGAAAAAAGAAAACAGACGTGAAACCAGTTAGTCTCATACTCTACACTGAACTGAGTGAACAGAAATGCTCTCCCAGATCATCTAAAACTTTGTCTGTACACAAAACATTCTCAATGCCCAGTTACACATTTTGCCATCTCACCAAATCTTCTCCAGACCTGTTATGCCTGTAGGAACTGGGGAGGGGGGGGCACCAGCACTTGCCTATTTCTTTGTTACTGCTACTTTCATAAGGTTCATTTGTCCCAGGTAAGGCTCTGAGTTTGACGCTTAGTCGTTCACCTTTACTACTGGCACTGCAGTTCTGGCCACTATCTGAAAACACAAAGATAAAAATGCATTCGACACGTTGAGAACACAGAACACTACATTACGAATCTTAACGTATACTTATTTGCCAAGAAACACGTTTCGTTTGGAAGCCACCTTCTGAGGGATATAATTCTGGTTTTCTGAAACTTAAAAGGAATCTCTTCTTGAGAATCTATAACATAGATAAAACAGCACTCGAAAGTAGTCTTTGTATGCGTTCTTTCGCATGGACGCTTACAGGTTTCAATTTTGTAGATTCACCGGTGAGAAGTTAGAGACCACGCTGACGAATATCCCTAGTAAAGAACAAAGAGCAGCTGGAGAAAAAACAAATAGGAAGTCGTAAGATCAGTATGAGCTGTATCATCAACCTCGTTATCAAGGCTGGTGAGTGGCCCTAAAATCACATCAAATGAAACACAGCAGAAGAGGTAGGAGAGGACAGAGACCGTGTAGTCACCTTCTTCAGGATTAGATTCGCCCTGTGGAGAACACGTTTTGGCTCAGTATGAGGAAAAACTAAGAGGACTGTAGCATCCAAACACGGACTGGCTGCCATGGGAAATCCTGCAATCCATAGCACTGAAGATTTTCAGACCGGGTCGAACACTCACGGTACTAGGAAACATTAGTAGTAATTCTTAACCTTGAACTTCTATCATATTTTTCAAAGAAACACTCCTCTAGCCCCATCGTTTTTATTTCCTTCCCTTAAAATTCCCACAATGTTATTTTTTCCTATTATGGGAGCTTCACAAAAGTGAAAAATGAGAGTAGTCTGTCTATCAACATCCACTGATCATTTATTTTCTGACTATACTTTATATTTTAGTATATTGATAATGTCTCCGGGAATAAACTAAAACAAGATGGTCTTTAAGATCCCCACATTTTAATGGTGGCCAAATTTCTCTCTAAATTCTTACAGAAAACATAACCATTTCCCCCCATTGTTATTACTGGAAAATGAAATGCTTAGTTTTAGGCACTGAATGGTTGTATACATTGTTTTTTTGTTTTTGTTTTTATTTTGCTCCTAATTTTTTGTTACAGTTGAGCTCATCTTTTCCATCTGTAGGTGTAAATGGTTATCTTTCAAAGTGCTTGAGTGAGCTCAGGTCAAAAATTTGAAAACCGTTGCTTTAGGCAATATTTCTTTTTCACTTTTCATATAGATATAAGTCATATATATGAGTAAAACAAAACTCTCACATTCCCTCAGACATCTGTAGGCCTTCTGAAATCCCAACACACTAAAGCATTCCAATCCTGTGGAAAGAGCAAACCTTAAAAAAATAAAAACTGACTCCGTACAAAAACTTCAAATGTCCAACTTGAAAAGCCATGAATACTGATTTTTTTGTTTTAAAGATTTTTATTTGTAAGTAATCTCTACACCCAACGTGGGGCCCAAAGCCATGATCCCTAGATTGAGAGTCACGTGCTCCTCTGACTGAGCCAGCCAGGCGCCCCCCCCCGCCCCATGAATACAGTTTTTAAACGCTTCCTATAATTATAAACGCCAGAGAGGGAATATATTGCGAATATCCTTATTTCATAATTTTCAATCAACTTCAAGGAGTGACACTGCCACACATGGGGAGGGACAAATGGATCGATAAGCACTTGTAAGTCTAGGTGGGGTTTTATGGCTAAATAATAAATCAGGTTATTATATTCATCTCAGTACTGCAACAAATAACAGTTACTATTTCCTAGAGAAGAGTTAACAAATAGCTTCCAAAAACAAGAATATGGAGATCAATTTATCTGAATTATCAATCAATTAACACTAAGACTTCCAAATGATACTTTTTATTAGGGAAAATCTTAGAATCACAGAATTTAGAGTAATAAGTATCCTTCAAGCTTACCTATACCAGAAAAAAAAATAATACCCCCATGAAATGGACAATGTATATAGACAACTCTCAAAAAAAAAACAAAACAAAACAATACAACTGGTCAATAAACATAAAATTATTTAAGTTTACTTAACCTTAGAAACATATTAAGTGAGAAAAATAAAGTCAGATCACTACATACTGAGTGATACCATTTTTAGAAAGGTTAAAACAAGTAAAATTAAATCTAGTGTTTACATCCTGATAACATTGTGAAAAGGCAAGAAACTAAACAAATATAAACCTGAATGTATATAAAACAGAAAAAAACCCTCATAGTGGCTACCGGTGGGGAAGGCAGGAGACGGAGTGGGAAGAAGCACATAGGTAGGCAGAGCAGTAATGTTCTGGTTCTAATGCTTTGTGATGGCTTCAGTAAGTTTATTTTTACATGCTGGGTAACTTAAGAGTGCTACATTACTTCTTTTGGAGGTATCAAGTATTACATAATTTAAATCTTCACATAATTCTAAATGTAAGATTCAACAATGCCTATTAAAATGGTCAAGAGTTAAAAAAGACTAGATTAGTAAGGGAGATGAACAAATTTTCTGAGATTAATGTAGTATATATCAACAGTTAACAGCTTCGTGGTCAGAGTGGGAAGCCTCCCACCTTTCTCCCGCACAAAGGTACCAATCTGACAACATGCAATCCTAAAAGCCTTTATGAGAACTCCGGAAACCACTCAGGAAGTTACAGCACCCCAGGAAAACTCAAGTCCAAGGACAACTGCACTGAAACAGGTAAGAAAGGCCATTCGATTTCACCTGGGTCAGCCGCTATCCCAAGCCCGCGTAGCTCACGACTGGGAGAAAAAGCCCAACATGCAACGTCTCCCTTGGGAGGGGACAAAGAAGAGCGGAACACGCCTCCGGCATTTTCGTCTCTCGGGGTGCTGCCTGAGACACTGGTTTCGGTCTTGCCGGACTCGGGGTGCTGACGAGGAACCGGCGTACTCGCTGGATGAGAACGAAAGAGCTCAGCGGTTTGGTGCACTGAGTACCTCCCCCCACGGCACCCAGAAGCTGCACAGCCGGCCGCGACCAGGGGAAGTGTCCAGCTCAAAGATTCGAGTGGAACATACAGCCAACATTCCGGCTTTAGGCAGGGCTGGGGGAATCCCCAGGGCCCGGTCTCCCCAGCACTGACGAGGAACTGGCATACCTTGAGTGCACGGGGGCTGCGGAGAACAAGAGGGCTCAGGAGCTTACTGGCTGCTGGAGAGCCTGCAGCACCCCACACGGACCCCAGAGGAAGAAGAGATTACGAATCCTGAAACCTAACTGGGAAATTACACGTAGAGGCTGAGAGAAGACGCATACTGTAGAAACTCGGAGACCCCCATAGTCTCCAGTGGGACTGATTGGTGACGGTTTTCCCTGTACGAAGCCAGCCCCCCAAAACCAGAGAAAAGTGGCTATTTCTTCAAATGAAGAAATCACAGAAAACATGAAAGCATGGCCCGACGAAAGAAAGAAAGTGAATCTTCGGAAACTGACCCTGAGGAAAGGACGATCCGTTGATTTGATTACCTGACAAAAAATTCAAAATGATTGTCTTAAATAAGGTCAGTGTGCTACAAGAGAACATAGACAGACAATAAATGAAATCAAGAACATGAAGCATAGACAAAAGTAAACCATCAACTAAGACAGAAACTGAAAAGGACCAAATAGAAATTCTGGAGCTGAAGGATACAATAACTGAATTGAAAAATTCACTACAAGGGTTCAAAAGCAGATGTGATCAAGCAGAATAAAGGATCTCTGAACTCAGAGACAGGTCATTTGAAATTACCGTATCAGAAGAACAAAAAGAAAAAAATAAAGAAAAGTGAAGAAAGCCTAAGAGAATTACGGAACAAAATTCAGATCATGGGGCATCAACGTATCAGGATACATATTACAGGAGTCCTAGAAGGAGAAGAGAGAAAGAATGGAACAGAGAGATTATTTGAAGAAATAATGTATGAAAATTTTCCAAATATGAGAAAGGAAATGAATATCCAAATTCAAGAAGCTCAAAGAACTCCAAATAGGATGGACCTAAAAAATACCACATTGAGACACACAATCAAACTGGCAATTCAAAGACAAAGAATCTTAAAACCAGCAAGAGAAAAGCTAATTCATCATAAACAAAGGACCAACCATACAATTATCAGATTTCCAAGCAGAAACATTATAGGCTAGAAAGGAGTGAGATGATACATTCAAAGTGCTGGAAGAAAAATCTGCCAACCAAGAATACTATATTTGGGGAAACTGTCCTTCGGAAAGGACAGAGAAGTAAAGACTTTTCTGGATAAACAAAAGCTGGGAGAGTTTATCACCACTAGTTCTGGCTTGCACGAATTGCTAAACAGAATCCTTCAAGTTGAAACAAAAGGACACTAGACTGGAACAGAAAATCATATGAAAACATAAAGCTCTCTGTAAAGGTAAATATACATAAGCACTGAATCCTGAAATACTGTCATGGTAGTACAGAAGTCATTTTTAATTCAGATATAGGATACAGAAGCATAAAAATAACTGCAACTATGTTAAAGAATACAAATTATAAAAAGATGTAATTTGTAACATTGATACACAGTGATGGGGCAATGTAAAGGAGTAAAGTTTTTGTATGTGATTGAAGTTGTTACTAGTTTAAAATAGATTGTTATAACTATAGAATGTTTTAGGTAATTCCCACGGTAACCAAAAAGAAAATGCCTATAGGAGAGGAACAGAGGAAAATGAGAAAGGAATCAAAGTATGCTACTACAGAACAAAACAAAACAAAACCCCCCAAGCCCCACAAAGACACAAAAAGGTAGGCAGCAAGGAAGATAAAGGACAAAATAACTATAAAGCACACAAAAAATTTAACATAATGATAATAGTTAAGTACTTCCCTATATGTAATTATTTTAAATGTGAATGGATTAAACTCCCCAATAAAAAGACACAGAGTGGCTGATGGGTAAAAAAAAAAAATCCAACTATATGCTATTTATAAGAGACAAACTTCACATATAATGACATACACAGGCTGAAAGTGAATAGATAAAAAAAGATATTCCATGTAAATGGGAACTGAAAGAAAACAGGAGTGTCCATACTTATTTCAAAAATAGACTTTAAGTCGAAAATGATCAAAAAGACACAGAAGGACATTATATAATGATCAAAGGGCCAATTCACCAGGAAGTTATAACAATTATATATGCACCTTAACAGCTGAGCAACCAATATATGAAGCAAACAAGGACAGAACTGAAAGAAGAAAAGGCAGTAACACAATAATAGTAAGAGATTTCAATGCCTCACTTTTTTTAATGTTTATTTATTTAGAGAGAGAAAGAGAGCAAAGCAGCAGAGCGGCAGAGAGAGAGAGAGAGAGAGGGAGGCAGAGAATCCCAAGCAGGCTCTGTGCCGTCAGTGTGGAGCCTGACATGGGGCTCGATCTCATGAACCGGGAGATCACGACCTGAGCCGAAATCAAGAGCCAGATGCTTAACCAGCCTAGCCCCCCAGATGCCCTGAATGCCTCACTTTCAGTAACAGCTCAACCAGCTACAGCATCCGACTCCCAAAGCTTTCACTCAGCAGAGATTCAGCTATGTTGTTGTATGTATCCTTCCATTCAATTGCCGAGGAGTTGTACAGATACATCACAGTTTATCAAGTCCCCTGTTGATGACTTACGGGTTGCTTCCAGTTTGGGGCTATTTGAAATAAAGCTGCTATGGATAATTTGTGTACAAGTCTTTGTGTGGGCACATACTTTAGTTTCTCTCGAGTAAATTCCTAGAAGTAGAATGGCTAGATAGTATGGTTCAGTGTATGTCTAACTTTAAAAAAAACTGTCAAACTACTTGCTACAATGGCTGTCCCATTTTACATTCCATCAGCAGTGAGTAACAATTATTCCACATCCTCACCATCACTTGCTATGGACAGTCTTTTTAATTTTAGTCATTCTACTGGGTATCTAGTTTTAATCTGCATTTCCCCAATGATTAATGATTGACCATCTTTTCATGGGCTTATTTTTCATTTGTATACCCTTAGTTAAAATGTTTTGATAACTTAGAGTGTATCTTAAACAGTAAGAATGGTGCATTCTTCCAAGAATGTTGAGGATACATGTTTACCCTTCCTAAATCTCTGTGGATAACAGTAAATCTATAGCAGTACAAAAATCTGTAGCAGTACAGAGAATGAGTGTATGTTTGGGTGTTGTGGAGGTGATGGCGGGGGCATATCAACATTCATGTATTATGGAGATTAACCCCACCCCAGCTTTACTGAGATGTAACCGACATCTAGCATTGTGTAAACTCATGGTATACAATGTGACCGTTTGCTACACGTATATGTTGCAATTTGGTTGCTACCACAGCACCAGTTAACACCTCCATCATGTCACATATTATCTTTTTTTTTTTGCACTGAGAACATTTAAGATCTTAGCAGCTTTTAAGTATATAATACAATGTATTTTTTTAAATTTTTATAAACTTTCAAAATTTTGAGAGAGAGAGGGAGAGAGAGAGAGTGTGCATGAGCAGGGGAGGGGTAGAGAGACGGAGAGAGAGAATTCCAAGCCAGCTCTGGACTGTCAGCACAAAGCCTGATGCGGGGCTTGAACTCACAAACCGCGAGATCATGACCTGAGCCAAAATCAAGAGTTGGACACTTAACCAACTGAGCCACCCAGGCGCCCCTATGATACAGCGCTGTTAACTGTAATCACAACGCTGTACATTAGATCCCCAGAACTTACTTATTTTCTAACTGGAAGTTTGTATCCAACATCTCCCTCGACCCCTGGTAACCACAGTGACCATGATTCTTCTCTCCGTTCCTACAAGATTGGCTCTTTTATTCCACATACAAGTGATATCAAACAGTATTTGTCTTTTTCCGACTTACCTCACTTAGCATAATGCCTTCAGGTTTCATTCATGTTGTTGCAAATGTCAGGATTTCCTTATTTCTCATGGGTGATCAATACTCTATTGTATAGATACTCCCCATCTTCTTTATCTTTTCATCTGCTGACAGACACTTAGTTTCTGCATCTTGGCTACTGTAAATAATGCTGCAGTGAATATGGGAGTGTAGATCTGCCTCTTTTTTTTTTTTAACGTTTACTTATTTTGAGAGAGTGAGCAGGGGAAAGGCAGTGAGAGAGGGAGACAGAATCCCATGCAGGCTCTGCACTGCCAGTGCGGAGCCTGACTAGGAGCTTGAAGTGAGATCGAGACTTGGATGCTTAACCAACTGAGCCACGCAGATGCCCCGATCACTACTTGATTTTATGACCCACTAATATCCTGTTTTCATTTCCTCTGGATACATACCCAGAAGTGAGATTGTTGGGATCATATGATCATTGTATTTTTAATAGATTATTTTATTTTATTTTTTTTTATTATTTTTTCTTTTAAATATATATTTTTTTATTAATTAATTAATTTTTAAAGTTTATTTATTTTGAGAGACAGAGAATGTGGAGGAGGGCAGAGAGAGAGGGAGAGAGAGAAACCCGATGCGGGGCTTGAACTCGCAAACCATGAGATCATGACCTGAGCTGATACCAAGAGTCAGATGCTTAATGGACTGAGCCTCCTAGGTGCCCCTATTTTTAACATATTTTAAATTTTATTTATTTATAGAGAGGGAGAACACAAGAGGGGGAGTGCAAAGAGAGAGAGAGAGAGGGGCGGGGGAGAATCCCAAGGGGGGTCTGCGCTGTCAGCAGAGAGACCGACACAGGGCTCAAACTCACAAACTGTGAGATCATAACCTGAGCCAAGATCAAGAGTTGGATGCTTAACTGACTGAGCCACCAGGTGTCCCTATTTTTAAAATTTTCAAGAGTCTCCACATTATTTTCCATGGTGGCTGCACCAATTTACATTCCCATCAACAGTGCACAAGGGTTCCCTTTTTTTCTACATCCCTGCCAACACTTGTCACCTCTTGTCATTTTGATGACAGTCATTCTAACAGGTGTGAGGTGGTAACTCATTGTGATTCTGGTGATTAGCGACGTTAAACATTTTTTCATGTGTCTGTTAACCATCTGTATGCCTCCTTTGGAAGAATGTCTATTCAGTTGTTCTTCAGCCCATTTAAAAGTCTATGGTTTTTTTGTTACTGAGTTGTAGAAGTTCTTTATAAATTTTAGAATATTAAGCCTTATCAGATATGTGGCCATCCATATACCTTCCTCAGTAAAGTGCCTGTTCAAATATTTTCCTGATCCAAAAAACCCAAAAACCAAAAACCAAATTGGGTCGTTTTCTTACTATTAAGTTGTAAGAGCTTTTTTTATATTCTAGTCCCTTGTCAGATACGTGTTCTGCAAATATTTTCTATTTTGGCTTGCCTTTCACTTTTTTTTTTTTTTTTTAAAGTAAGATCCACACCCAGCATTGAGCCCAATGCAGAGATTGAACTCGCGACTCTGAGATCAAGACCTGAGCTGAGATCAAGAGTCAGACGCTTAACTAACTGCGCCACCCAGGCGTCCTGCCTTTTCACTCGTGTGTCTTTTGAGAAGCAAATGTTAATTTTGATGAAGTTCAATTTATCCATTTAAAAAAATTTTATGGATCATGCTTTTAATGTCGTATCTTAAGAAATCTTTGGCTAATCCAAAGTCACAAAGATTTTCTCCTGTGTTTTCTTCTGCGTGTTTATAGTTTTCAGTTTTATATTTAGGCTATGATCTATTTGAGTTAATTTTTCTATATGGTGTAATTTGTTGATCAACGTTAATTTTTTTACATGTGGATGTCCAATAAATCCAGCCCTGCTTGTTGAAAAGACTATCCTCTTTCCATAAAACTGTTTTTGCATTTTTGTTAAAGGTTAATTGATTATGTATGAGTCTATTTCCAGACACTATATTTTGTTCCACTGCTACATATCTATCAAAAGGAAAACTTTTAATGTCCACATTTCTGGAGTCACATACAACATCTGTTTTACCTGTTTATTTGAATATTTCCCTTCTACTAGTTTGGAAGCTATACATCCCATTTCAATTATTTTTATATTTACTAAACATTTTAGGCATTTTAACACATATATTTAACAAATTTTAAAATTAATCAGTATCCTTACTCTCCTCCCAAACAAAGCCAAGGTCTTTGAATGCTTTATTCTATTACAACTTATATCTCTGCCTTAAATGTTACTGTAGTCCAGGAATTTCGTTTTATCTTGATTTTTAAAAAATCTACAATATAGGGGTGCCTGGGTGGCTCAGTCAGTTAAGTGTCTGACTTCAGCTCGGGTCATGATCTCACAGTTTGTGGGTTAGAGTCACCCAATTATATATGTAGGTTAGATCTTTTCACTACATCCTTCATGTCCTTTAATCTCTCCTATTTTCCATCACTGTGACCCTCTGTCCTGCATTCTGGGTAATTTTTCAGCTCTGTCTTCCAGGTCATGCATTCTCTCTTTATCTGATCTAATGAGCTATTTAGGGCCAACAAACTTTTTCTGTAAAGGGTCAAATAGCAAACGTTTGATGCTTTGCATGCCATATGGTTTCTATTGCAGCATGAAATCAGATTGAGCATGGCTGTGCTCCAGGAAAACTTTACTGCCAAAAACAGGTGGTGGCTCAAGCCAGATTTGATCTGCAGGCTGTAGTTTTCCAACCCTTGGTTTAAGCCATCTAACCTTTTTAATAGAGGAATTTCTAATTTCAATTATATTTTCATTTTTGGAAGTTGTATTTGGTTCTTTCCAATCTGCCTAGTAACTTCTATATTCTTTTATCACTTTACCATACTTAAAACACACAAGAATTCCCCACTATTTTGAATCTGATTTCTGGGATTGTATAGTGAGAATTTGGACAGTGAGGAAATCTGTGTTATTTGAGTTTTAAATTTTAGTTTATTATTACTTTTAAATTTTTTTAATGTTTATTTATTTTTGAGAGAGAAAGACAGAGTGTGAGTGGGGGAGAGGCAGAAAGAGAGGGAGACACAGAATCCACAGCAGGCTCCAGGCTCTGAGCTGTCAGCACAGAGCCCGACGCAGGGCTCGAACTCAGGAACCGTGAGATCACGACCTGAGCCGAAGTCTGATGCTCAGCCAACTGAGCCACACGGGCTCCCCAAATCTTAAATTGTAGATAGCAAGTGTTTAAGTGTTTTAAGAGTTCAGATACCTGAGGATAACAACCACATTTAAAAAAAATTATCTATTTTTTTGAATCTATTTTGAATCTATTCAGTTCAGATAACAAAAGATATCTATATTGTCACTTAAAAAATATATATATATTTTTTAAAAATTTATTTATTTTGAGAGAGAGATGGGGGGTGGGCAAGGAGCGCAGGAATCCCAAGCAGCTCTATGCTGTCAGTGCAGAGCACGACACGGGGCCTGATTTCATGAACTGCAAGATCATGACCTGAGCCGAATGCCAAGAGTCAGATGCTTAACTAACCGAGCCACCCAGGCGCCCCAGGATTTTATTTTTAAGCAATCTCTACACCCAATGTGGGGCTTGAACTCACAACCCTGAGATCAAGAGTCACATGCTCCACCGACTGAGTCAGCCAAGTGCCCCTTAAAACATATTTGTATCTGATAATTAAAATATCTGTAGTCTCTGGGGTGCTGTCAGCACAGAGCCTGCTTGGGATTCTCTCTCTCCCTCTCCAAATAAACAAATTAACATTTAAAAAATATCTTTAGTCTTTGAAAATTGGATTCTACAGTTTCTTTTGTTGAGCATTCATAGTGCTTTATCTTCATGTATCCAGACTTTTTTCAATGTTTATTTTTGAGAGAGAGTGCATGAGTGGGGGAGGTGCAGAGAGATAGGGGGACACAGGATCTGAAGTGGGCTCCACGCTGACAGCAAGTGCCCAATGTGGGACTTGAACTCATGAACCATGAGATCATGACCTGAGCCAAAATCAGACAGTCAACTGACTGAACCACCCATGAGCCCCAAGACTTTCATTGCATTTAATTTTTAAAATTTATTTTTGAGGGGGAGAGGGGCAGCGAGGGAGACAGGATCTGAGCGGGCTCTGTGCCGACAGCACACAGCACGACGCAGTGCTGGAACTCACGAACCATGAGATCGTGACCCGAGCCAAAGTCAGAGGTGCAACTGACTGAGCCACCCAGGTACCCCCCCACCCCCGCCCTTTGTTTTTCATCGTGTGTTCCTGTTCTTTGTAACTTTACCTGAAGGCCTTGTTTGAGGCTTGTCTACAGCATACTCCTTTGGAGTGGGTCCAAGCCTGTGTCTCCTAGGCACCTGGGAGCAGCACCAACAGTTCCACTTTAAGCCCAGCTTTCAGCTTGGGGTTCCGCAGGCCACACACGGGTGATACATACTCTGTCTCCCAAACTCTGTGATTGAGGGCTTAAGGTTAGGGATTTTCCAGGGAGCTTTTCCTGTTTTTTGCATTCCAGGAGTGCCAAGGTGGAAACCGTCCTCTGCGGGGTGGATTCTTTTCTAGTTGACCCACTGCCAGTATTTCTTACTGGGAGTCCTGGCGTTATGAAGGGATTCTTTGATCTGACTCCTGACGTTTTGGGGGCCCCTGGCTGTTCTCTCTTGTTCCCCATGAATGGCTTCTAGACCCAGGATCTAGGCCACTAGGGACTAGCTAGGACAAAGGCCAGCTCTTGCATTTACTCCTTTGGGTTTAAATTTTCTATTCATTGGAATCTCCAAAGAATTTCCCTTAAAAATGTTTTTTTTACTTATTTTAAGAGAGAGGGAGAGAGAATGAGAGGGGCAAGGGGCAGATGGAGAAGGAGGGAGAGAATCCCGAGCAGACTCACCCTGTCAGCACAGAGCCTGACGGGGCACTTGATCTCAGGAACCACGAGATCACGACCTGTGCCAAAATCAAGAGCTGGATGCTTAACCGACTGAGGCATCCAGGCGCCCTAAGAATTTCCCTTTTTCTTGCCAACTCAGCCATGCATTTACAAGGTTTTTTTTCATTTTCTTATTTCCTTCCTCTTCCCCCCCCCTCCCCCCCCCCAATATTCAATTCACCACTTTTAGGAGTGCTATTCCTGGAGGAGTTTCCTTGAATATTCAGTCCATCTTACTGTCAGAAATAGAAGTAATAATTTCAGTAAGCAGGAGCACACATATGAATAACTAAAAAACTTAAGTCTGACCTCTTTATTTTTCATATGAGAAAACACGCTTAAAGAGGTAAAGTCACTTGTTCGAGAGTTCACAGTTAGTGGCAAGGCCATCAGCAAAACCCAGGTTGCCTGACTGCCGGCCTAGTCCTTGCCCATTCTACGAGTATGCCTCTTTGGCAAAGAATCCATGTAAAGTGTGGCACTTCCCATACAGCTGTGAGTTTACACGAGTAAGTACGGCTGTATTCATATGTGCATTCCTGCCATATGCTATTCCAAGCTTAGCAGCTTGGCAGATTCTACAGAATATGGCAGTCTTAATAATGATAAATATCCAGACAAAGTAAACTCAAAATCTCTTTTCATAGCCCTATGTTTCAGACCCTTCTCATATGCCCAGAATAGCCTTGTCTTATAATAATCTTGTCTTATAAAGCAAGCCTGCAATCTTGAGACTTGGGAAAAATCCCATGATACTTCTGCTAGAAGGGAGACTACATCCTGCCTTGACCAATGTTTCTACAAGGCCAACTCATACTAAGAGGTGAACTGTTTGTAACATTTTAGAAAAGTTAAGGTTTTAAAATATAAGAGTTTCTTTTCTGTTCCAGTAGAACAGTGAGTTTTATAACATAGGCTCTATTCATGGAACAAATTAAGTCAAGTTAAGAGGCTGACTACATCAACTTTCACCATACATTCTCTTCAAATAAAAATGAATTCACTTTCCAAGGGAAGACAGCCGTTACTTATTTAGAAAGAATATGGTTAAGAGTATGAAAATTATTTATAATTGTAGATAAAATGAAGGCAGAAGAAAGTAACTACAGAGAGAAGATGAAAAACAATATACGTCGTTTTTGATAATTCTTTAAACAGAATCAGATTATGGCAAAGATTTTACAAAACGGAGTCTGTAGCACACTTGCAGGAGTAATGTGAAAATAAGACAAGCATGTAGATTTCTTTATCTTTCGTGCCACCAACAAGATTTTAAAAATCTGATGGGACTTAATAGTGTTGTACTCAGTGCCTGGCGTTGCCCCACGTGTGGCAGAGGCAAAGGGACGGGGCCACCCCCGCAGGTCCTTTGTCCTCTGAGGTGACTCTTACCTCAAACAGTTACTACACATAATTTCCATGATGCCACACCTTTAGCGCATTTGAAAAACCCAATAAAATATCTGATTTTCTCGTTTTTTTCCTATTGATTTCAGTACGCTTTTAACACTTTTGTATGAATTATAAAAAAGTAAAGAGAAACCACACTGTATAATTACTGTTGTTCACTACACTCTAGTTGCAAATAAGATTCTTTTTCAAAAGTTGTATCATCTCCAGAAACTGTTATATTAAATATTAAATGTTCAAAGGCTTCGGGACTTCTGATGGCAACATAACTCCCTTAAAGCTTGGGCAAGGAAGCACGATGTCAGATGTCCCCACAGTGGAGACAATTGCCAGTAACAATTGCCACAGAGTGATACAACTGTAGAGAGCAGAATTAAACCTGGAATTATTTCCAGTTGAACATTTAGCTCATTCTCGTGTTTTCTGTCACCGATAATGTGATCAATATATGTGTGTATGTAGCTCTTTGTCTGAATCTAGGATATGGACATTTTAAAGGTCTTTAATGAAGATTACTAAACATTCCCAACAAGGCATAGCACTTAGAGCTCCCACCAGAAGTACTTAACTTATAAAAGAATACCCATCTCATCTCATCCTCGGTATCCTAAAGAATTATCCTTTTAAAAAAATCATTGATAATTTTATAGCTTAATTTACATTTCTTTAATTCTTGGCAATGCTACATGATGCTTCATATTTACCACCGTACAGGAGACAACAGCTGTCCACCTTCCTGCATCCCATATGCTCTTTAAATCATTGGAATCTGATTTTGGCCTCCAGCAGCATACTGAGACCACACGCCTCAGGGTTACCCACACTATCTTAATTGGAAACTCTTATGGCCTTTTTAGTTTTCCAGGTCCAATTAACCAATACATTTCCGATAATTCTCCAACATCCAACTCCCTCCCTTAAGCTGGGGAGACTATCAACTGTCCCCTATCAGTTTCTTGTTTTTTTGAAAGTGCTACCCCTTTCCCTCTGAACATGTTACAAACACAGTGTCCCTTACTCTTTTCTATTAAAAAAAAAAAATGTTTTTAAATGTTTATTTATTCTTGAGAGAGAGAGAGAGAGAGAGAGAGCATGAGGGGGGGAGAGGCAGAGAGAGGAGACACAGAATCTGAAGCAGGCTCCAGGCTCTGAGGCATCAGCACAGAGCCCGACGCGGGGCTCAAACTCCCGAACCGTGAGATCATGATCTGAGCCAAAGTTGGGACACTTAGCCGACTGTGCAACCCAGGTGCCCCCCCTTACTCTTTTCAATCTCTTCTTCTTCTTCTTTTTTTTAAAATATAATTTATTGTCAAATTGACTAACATACAGTGTGTAAAGTGTGTTCTTGGTTTTTGGGGTAGATTCCCACGGTTCATCGCTTACATACTACACCCAGTGCTCATCCCAACAAGTGTCCTCCTCAATGCCTCTCCCCCACCCTCCCATCAACACTCAGATTGTTCTCTGTTTTTCACTCTTCTTAAATTATTCTCTTGGAGCTCCTGGGTGACTCAGTTGGTTAAGCGTCTGACTTCAGCTCAGGTCATGATCTCGTGGTTCATGAGTTTGAGCCCCGCATTGGGCTCTGTGCTGACAGCTTGGAGCCTGGAACCTGCTTTGGATTCTGTGTCTCCTCTCTCTGTCCCTCCCCCGCTCATGCTCTGTCACACACTCTCTCTCTCAAGAATAAATAAACAAAAAAAAATTTTAAATGATTCTCTTTTGGTGAGCTGTAAACTATCCATTTTACTGGATTTCACTATCCATTAGACATTAAATTTTTTTTTTTTTTTTTGGTCTCTCTCTCTCCTCCCTCTCCAAGATAATACTCACTTTAGCACCTACAAAGATGCAATCACTATGGAAGATCTTCTCTTATTCCTTAAGCATAAAGAAAGTTTTGTTTATATCTAGAAGTATGGAAGAACATCAGACAGCACTTTTGAGACCTTCAGCATGAATCTATTGTCCAATTTACTTCTAGGTATTTTGTAGTCAGACTTGCAAGCGATCTATACTCTTGTTACAAAAAAGCTGATATTCCTTTGCCTCTGCCCCTTTTGAAAGTTAAGGGGCAGCGTAGCATAGCTATGGATCCAAAGTACCTTCCCAAGCCCTACCATCTAAAAGAGAATGGCATCGTCAGCTGAAATGCTTTAATCCCGCATAATTTTACAAGACCCATTGCTTGGACCTAATTTTACTGTGAAAACTTTCCCTCATTTTCATATTGTTACAGCTGTGATTCTCAGTTTAACTTCACCCCTTACCTTCTACTCCTAGTAAGCTAATTGTATTATTATCCAACAGAACAGCTAACAGGGATGTATCAACATTGGAAAAGGTGATTGTGGTAGCTACTGTAATAGGTAACACTCAGTTGAAAGAGGCTGTGGAGGGAATCAGTGAAGACGTAAGCAAAGTAGAGAAATGGTTTATTACATTTTTAAAATTCTATTTTGTATATCTGAAATGCTTAGTACCTGGTATATGAAAAACATATGGAAGAAAGACAAGCTGAAAGGGAATTGGTATTTATTGAATACCTGCTATGGTCAGGAACTTGATACATGCTTATTTGTTGATAGAAATACAAGAAAGAAAAAAAAAGCAACGGACGGAATATGTGTGTGTGTGTGTGTGTGTACATATAAAATGTGTATATATATTTTACAGATATGTGTAATATACATTTGTTTTATATATTTTATCAGATTTGAATACATATATTACATATATCAGTAAAATGTTTAGATTGGATTTCCTGCGCTTTTTGTAATTTGCCTCTGATGGAAATCCCAAAAGAAGAGTTTCATGATTTTTTTTTTAATGAATGTTTTGGTTAAAGCATTATTGGAATATTCAGTTTTCCAAACTGGTAACTTCAAAAACCAACACTCACTTGTATATACAATTTCTAGTATTTTTGTTAAAAAAAAAAACAAAAAACACCTTTCTATAAACTCTATGGTAAGACAGAAGTACACTTGACATTTATCTTCACGCATGGATAAGTGTGATCTTGTGGTGGTAGGAAAAACACTGAAAGTAACAAACTCCAAGATCACATGTTGAGTAGAGATGAGGAGTGGCCCCTCACTATACACAGATGTGGACAACAGAACTGAACTTCAGATACTGCCCACAGTCTCCCTGGTCAAACAGGAATCGCCCTTATCAAGTGCCTTCTGTGTCAGGCACTGTCTTAAGTGCTTTCTTCCTTCCTTTCTTTTTTTTTTTTTTTTAAGTTTATTTATTTATTTTGAGAGAGACAGAAACATCGCGAGTCTGGGAGGAGCAGAAAGAGAGGAAGACAGAATGCCAAGCAGGCTCTGCACCGTCAGCATGGAACCCGATGTGGGCCTCCAACCCTTGAAACTGTGAGATCATGACCTGAGCCGAAACCAAGAGTCAGATGCTCAACCGACTGAGCCACCCAGCTGTCCCTGTCTTAAGTGCTTTCTATGTATTAATGCATCTCTCCCTCTCAGTAACCCTATTAGGTAGGTCCTATTTTCGGTCCCATTTTACTGACGAGGAAACTGTGACAAAAAGATTAAGTAATGTGCTCAAGATAATGTAAGATGCAGTGACTTGGAAAAAAGGGTCCACAGACACTGAGGAATTAATTACAATGACCTCAAATGCAGGACAATAAGCTAAGGGCCAGAGCAAAGTAGTATGTTATGTTGAAGACACAAAGCCTCATACGCTCTGTTAATATGTGCGCCACATATTTGGAGGTGGCTGGGACAGCTAAGACAGCTTTAAGAGGAAACGTCAGTGATACAGAACCTTATTGCACAAGCTGTATGCTTGGATTAGATAGCTAAAACCAGTACTTTGATCAAGAAGACAACCCCCAGGTCTCCACCTGTCACCCCCAGGAATATTCATGGAGAGTCTGGTCTGGAGCAAGAAAACAAGAATTAGCACAACTACAGTGTGGGTGCCAAACCTGGCCCATCCCTGTTCTTGAACATCTAGTGAGCTAAGAGTAGTTTGTACGTTTTTAAATGGCTGGGAAAAATATTTTGTGACCCACGAAATTTATATGACATTCACATTTCAGCGTCCAAAGCTGAAGCTTCAGAGAGGCCAGCCGCACTCGGTCACTTCCGTGTCGTCTCTGCGTGCCTGCCTTTGCAACACAGCAAGTGTAAGGTACAGCCCTGGAGCCCCAGCTCTCTACCACCAGGCTCTCCACAGAAAGAGTGTGCCGACCCCCTGGCTCAGAGAATCCCTGCACCAGAAAGCAGGCGGTCCATTAGCAGGGGACACCAGCAAGGCAGACTGACACAAGGAGACCTCTTCACAATCTGTGACCCAGGGAATGCTTCGGCGCTGTAGTGAGTGCTATCGACCCTCTGGCAACAGTCACTGCTACCGAAGAAGCTCGCTTTGTGTTACAGATCAGCTTCCAAATGCTTACATTCCGGGGAATCCGGCAAAATTGCTCCTTGGCTTTCTGGGGTAAGTTGGGGGTAACCGGACCAGACAGGAGTGACTGTCTTGAGAAATAAGAGCCCTCAGTGCCTCTGGCTTCTCTGGGCTTTTTTGCCCCGGGCATACTCGCTGTCTTTCTTCCTAGACATCAGCTACATTTTGCTGATTGGATTCTTTGAACTTAGGTGTATTCACATGTGCCTCTCCTGCCTCACCTCCTTAGGCCGTAATCTTTCGTTCATCCAGAGGCGGTGGGCACTAAGCATGAGCTCTTCCCTCTGCCTGTGACACCACTGAGGCTCGCAAAACTGTCAGAAGGTCTTCTGGTCAAAAACGTACTCGTCTTTGGACTATAACCTTAAAACTTCAGTTTTTAAAACTAGAACATGGTCACAGTGTACTTTACAAAAGATAGGTTCCTCAAAAAGTTGACCTTAAAGGAAATTTCTGTCCACTGAGTCATATTATCCTACTCGTTTTCATTATAAAATTATTTTTTGTGTAAAATTAAGAGATACATTTTCACAGGAAAAGTTCACACCCAAGACATGATAAAAATTAAATGAAAAAATGCAGCAAACTATTATCACACAGAGTAAATAAAAATGATTTTAAAATGAAACCTTAATGACAAACACAGTACTCAAGTCACAAGATGCAACCATCATGCTGAAATGGACGATGCCTTACAAGAAGGCACTCTTGTTTCCCGAGGACAGATACACGTGGGAAGCAGATGCGTTCTGCGGATTTCCTGGCCTTTTAATGCAAGCCAGCTCACTAGGCAGGCATAGGATTCCTCCTCTCATCTGGCTTATCCAGCAGAGCATACAGAGGCTGACCTTGGAGACTTGGAACGGGTCGAATACAGCTCTCTTTGTGTGAGTTGACTGTCAGCGTGCCTTTTTTTCTGAATTGTTTGATGTTTTGGCACTGAACAGCTAAAACCTTAACCCAAAATGTGGCACTTAAAAGAGTAATGCATTTCTACTTCAACCAGTTAAAACAAGTTCATTTCATCTTAAGTTAATTCTACAAAAACAAACTAAAGTACTGAAAATCCTGGAATGGATATTCAATATTCTAAACCAGACACTATTGCTTTTCGATGCAGTTCGTAACCAAGTAATAATAATAATAGCTCCTCAGCACTGAGTATTTGCACTGAGCCCCTTCCGTGGGCGTGCACGTAATTTTAAGTTAGTTTCAAGCTCAAACCACCTCCCAGGGTAGTACGCTCGGGAGTGACAGAGCGAGGGCATGAAGCCAGAGGCTGGATGACTGCCACTACGAAGAAGTTACATTTGGTGGTAATGACAGCAGCGACCTTTCCGCATGCACCACGTCACATTTACTCTTGTAATATCTCCTTTAAGATCAGCATCAGCGGGGACCTTGTCAGAAATGCAAATTCCTGGGCACGGCCCAGACTGGTTCAGAAATGCTGGGCTAGGAGCTCGGCAGGCTGTTTTCACAAGCCTTCCAGGTGACTCTGACACGTGCTCAAATTGGAGAGCCACCAAAGAGGATGGGCGCCGAGGCTCATTAAGCAAAATAACAGCAAAAACAAGGCTGCCGTGGGACCAGCCTGATCCACAAGAAAGGAACATTTTCTTCTTTTTTGGAAATTTTGTATGGGTGAGAGAGGAGACAGTGAGCACGCACTCACGTGTGAGCGAGTGGGGGAGGGGCAGAGAGAGAATCTCAAGCAGGCTCCACGCTCGGCGCCTGACTCGGGGCTCGATCCCAAGACCCTGGGATCATGACCCGAGCCGAAATCAAGAGTCGGATGCTCAACTGGCTGAGTCACCCAGGCGCCCTTAAAAAAGGACAATTTTCAAGGACTCCTGCTAATCCTTTCAGAAATCGCTATTTCACATATTGCGATATGTAAATTCCTTATGGTCCTCTTTCCCGGGCAATACTTGAAAAAGTCTAGTTGTAGGCACGGCATTTACTTTAGCAGCTTAAGGCTGGCCTCTTTTGCATGCATTTGGGAAATCATTCCTTTCCACTAACTGACCCGTGGGCCTAACCCGGACGGAAGTGCCAAATATTTCCACATAAAGACAGAAATGTGCATCTTGAGGTCTCACACGTAGAGGTGGAAGATGGTTAAGACGGGGGCCTGTCACCTGTGGGGTTACAATAACTAGGCAAGCGGCCATATGCACACGGTGAGTGGCGGGGAGACCGCCGGAGAGGGTGAGGGTGCATTCGCAGCGTGCTTGCTGGATGCTCTGAAAGGGCCCGTGAGGGGAGGGGAAAGAGGAAGTGAGAGGCATCCACAGCAGGGTTTGTTCAGACTTCAAGGCCAGGACAGCCTGCACCGTGGCCTGTGCCACGAGCTGGAGAAAAAAGGCAGAAGACGCGATTCTCGGAAAAGTGTTGCGGTGGAACCAGCAAGGTCACTGAAAGAGGCATCGAATTCGGGCTGCAGGAGCGAATGAAGAAGTCTGGGATGCCATGTAACTCAAGGGACCAGGAAATAAGGAACAAAACGTCAAATGGTGGGGGAAGAAAGCAAGCAAGCAAGGACCCTGAAAAGGAAGTATTTAATACTTTAAACTTGTGCCAAGAGAGCCAGGCAACATGACACCCAGCTTGTAAAAATGTGTCAATAACCCAGTTTCTACTCCAAAATTCCCTCCTGTGAGGATAAGGCGTATTTGTGCACTAGGACTGACTATTTGTGTTGGACTGAAATGGAATAGATGAGAGAAAGGAAAAATTATTGAACAAGAAAACAGCAGGGGGTGAGGGCCAGGGCCAGGGCCAGGGCCAGGGGGCGAATTTGGAACGGCAAGGCCTCTCCGTCTCTGCGCTCGGTTGTCAGATCCCGGGCGGCCTCAGCTGTCTGCCTCTGCTACCCTGACCCTGACTGCGGTGGAGGCGCCAGGCCCAGCTGAGGCGCTGCATGTGTTCTGAGACACGGTGTGGTTTAAGGAGTCTCACTGGGGAGAGGTCACCTCGGGAGGCTGAGCAAAACTCTTGGTGTCGGGGGGTCTGGCCCCTCAGTGGCCTCTGAGGCACACCCTGATCCTTCTGATGTTTGTGAGAGGCAGACGACGGTCTGGGCAGAGTTTCTTGGGGTGGAACTGGGGACGCTGTCCTCTGGGCTCTGCTTCAGCACCAACCAGGCACGCCCTGGCATCCTGTTAGGAGGTCCTGATGTTTCTGAAGCAGACTTCAAGCTGAAGACATCCGGGTAACTCAGGCTCAGGTCTAGAGGCTAACACTGGCGACATTCTGCAAGCTTGTGAATTACCAGAGAAGGCTCTGAGAACTTAATACAAGACTGCTGGGAGTCGTTCTGGGAGGGACTGGCTGGTGACTCTGAACTTCAGATTTTGATTTTTTTATAATTACTTTGTTTGAATCTCACACTAAAAAAAGTTGATTTTTTTTTTGAGAGAGGATGTGCATGTGTGGGGGCGGGAGGGGCAGACAGGGAGAGCGAGAACCCTAAGCAGGCCCCAAGCCCCCAGCGAGGGGCTTGATCTCACAAACCGTAAGCTCATGACCTGAGCCCAGATCAAGAGTCGGAGGCTTAAGTGACTGAGCCACCCAGGCGCCTCTGAGTTTAAGATTTTTAGAGGGAAGTGTAAAAAACTTAGAAGATGGTGAATCCATCTTTAATAAACTTTAATAAAGAACTTCGATCAACACTTAGCACTCCGCTAGGGTTACCAAGACAGTGACTCCTGAAGGGACACTCAATTTCAAGAAAAGCTCCTATCACAGGCCGCCTGCTTCCTAAGAGCAAGGATGAAGCAGCAGCGGCGAGACGTCTGCTGAACCTTCCACGTTCCTCTCAGCTGATGCCCACAGGCTTGTGTGCCGACCCTTCGCCACTAGGGACATTGCTGGTACATGCAAGTCCACGATCCCTCTCCACAACTCCCAGTTCCAAAGAGCTCGGAAAGCCAAGTTTTCAGGTGGCAACATGTAAACTTCATGGGCATAAACCCCGACTTGACCTGAAGCTATTTTTAGCCATTTTTTAACCTTAGTGTAATTACCCATGTGTTTTCCCGAATCAGTAACAGTTCTGATTGTGAGGTGCACCCCACGGGTATTATATATGGGTAAAGCACCACAGAAGGTTTCTAAACTCCAAAAGATGCTGAATTCCACAACACGCTTGGCCCCACAGACTTTGGATAAGAGGCTGCAGGCCTGCATGGCCGTCGCCCGCTTATGAGAACTGCTGGGACAGATCTTTCAGACCCAGGACTCAGTTAAATCCAACCCCAGAGAGTTGAGTGAACACACTGAAGCAGGGGTGGGGCAGGGGTAACAGAGCGGAGGCCACATCTGAGGGTTAGGGGACAGTATGGGAAGGTCAACGCCCATCACGACCACGGGGGGCTGACGAGGTAGGAAATGGCTACTCCTCGAAGCGGCAAACTGCCCTTGGCGTGCAAGGGACACAGACGGCAGGCGGCAGCTGCTACTTTCTGAGGCCGTGGGTAACTACTCCTGGGACCTGAGGGTAAACAGGCGAGGACTGTGAGGTTCAGCTGGAAAAGCCGGACTGATCCTCAGAGAATCAAACTCTCTTGCCAGAACGAGATGCCCCTGATGATCGTAACTGCTTAAACCCATCTGGCCAAGCAGAGCTCAGATCTCAGGAAAGAATCTTTGTCCCAGCTGCAGTTTGTATCCCCAGGAAAGTCAGTAGCATTCTCAGCAGCGCCTGAGACCTGTGTGTCCTTCCAACTAGATTTTAATTTCCCTGAGCACAGGGACCGTGTTTTACTCATCCCTATGTCTCTGGCACTTAGCACAGTATTTATCTGGCACCTGGTATGCATCTAATAAACGTTTGCGAATGAATGAAAGGGGCAGGGGCACGGACCCGGGTCACGTCTGCAGGACAGTGCTACATACAGATATGAGAGAATGTACATGTATTTACACATCCCAATTTAGCCTTTATTTTTCCAATCCGTTTCTTTAAAACCACCAAATTTCTACTAAGTTTAACTTATACTATTCCTCTGACGTGGACAGAGAAGGCAGATTTTGATGATGAGGAAAACGGGAAGGAAAACTTAACAACCTTGTTACTAAGTAATGCTGTGACAAGTGGTCGAAGTCAAGGAACTGAGCGATGCAAAGAAATTTAGAAATCACTTAAAGCCTACGGCATTTATGTGGCTGGTCCAAAGGGAGACGGCTGTCGTGATCAAGACAGGAACTAGAATCATGTCTCCTAATGCCCAGACTGGCACGATTTCTACACTAAAGTATACTCAGCACTGCCAGCATTCTAGAAGGCCATCTTACTTCTCATTGCACTGCCCTAAAAGGTAAATTAACAAAATGTAACACAGTAAAACCTCATTAGCATGGACATCTATGGTAATCTATTCAGCATGACCTTATTTATTAACCACTTAGCAGAAACAGATATGCTTACTGAAGAAGTAAAATCCACTAACATTCACCATCACTCACATAACAGAACGCTTACAAAATTAGTTGGAGGGAGTGAGGTTTTACTGCGTACAGAACAAAAGGCATTCTTTCTGATTATTCAAGATGTTGAGGCCCGTGTGCTAGACGTCTGTCAAATCCAGTGCGCCAAGGAAACAGGAAGTACTCACCACTGCCGGCACTGCCCTCTCTTCTGCTGCGGGAGCCTCCACTGCCATCTCTGCCGGACCTTACGCGCTAGAACAAGAAGATGAGTTTAAAAGAATAAATGATATTCCCTTGAAGGTGAATACAAGTAAATGCTGATTTTTTTTTAAAAGCTTATTTATTTATCTTTGAGACAGAAAGAGAGAGAGAGAGAGAGGGAGGGAGCAAGGGAGGGGCAGAGAGAGAGGAAGGCAGAATCCCAAGCAGGCTCCACACCGTCAGCGTGGAGCCCTACGCAGGGCTCGAACTCAAGGAACCGTGAGATCGTGACCTGAGCCAAAATCAAGAGTCGGGTGCCTAACCGACTGAGCCACACAGGTGCTCCTAAATGTTGATTTTTTTAATTAACATTACTGTGTAGCGCTTAAGGCTTACTGCTCCTACTCTCCTAAGAGCTGGGTGCACATTGCTCCTTACCTTGATTCTATGAGAGAAAAGACAAAGTTGTTCTGTAAACAAAGGGTTCCCAGCCTGCCCTCCACCAGGGTCCTCAGGCCTTAGTAAATACCCAGGGGGCACTTCCACTCAGGTGCAGCGTAACCACTGCTTATAAAGCAAATATGCTCGTGAGGTGAAAGTTGAGGTCTTAGACCCGGGGGGGGGGGGGGGGGGGGAGGAGGGAACCCACCGAAGGGCTATATCCTGTGTTAGTTTTACTCTGTAATGGCTGGACTTGAACTATTTTGGGAGGAAAAAAGGTAAACTTTGAAATTCAACCTCTATAATAAAAGAACTATTAAAATCTCACAAAATACTTAAGATCTGCTTAATAGCCCACTTTCTTAGGTACAAGCTTACCCTTAAAACATAAGAAATATCTTCAAGCTGTGACATTCTTAGGTTTTTTGAAGCAATTTACGGTTACTCTGTGTTTTGCTTAGGAGTTATACTTTTTGTATTGACACTGAATCTGTCTCAAGTCATACTGCCAGATTCTCATATGCCTAATGCTGTGTTTAGAGAGACAGGGTAGTTAGTGAAGAGAGTCACACAGCTTTTGATAATTATTTACTCCACAACTAAATTAAAATTTTAAACATAGATTGGTACCTTATTTAGATCTTCAATAATATAAGCAAAATTTCATATCTGATTCAAAAGACAAATTATTTATTCCCCAGTGAATTCTGAATGATCAGATCACAGATTAGAGGTTACTGACATTGTGATCGGCTAGGAAGAAAAAAAATTTCAGTAACTCAAGACTCATTTCTCTAAAATGAAACACTCAGTACTTTCAAATGTATGTAAATATGCCCAAATTTTTTCTGTTAAAAAGAAACCTCCCTTGAAACCCCATTTCTCCCCTTTGCCCCTTCTCTTGAAAATCTAAAGATGATATAACAAAATAGAAATTTTAATGTCTGTAATCAGATTTTATTTCAAAACTTGTTTTTCATCTTTCTGAAGATTATTTCTAGCGTATCCAAAAGACCTACACAATACTAAAATGAACTCATAGACACAAATGCCTGTGTGACCTGAAGGTTTTTCAAATCAAATGTGAGAAAAGATCTTGCAGTTGCTTTAGTGACCATACGTTTAGAACAGGACAATTTAGGAAAGTGAGCACTTTCCACGATCACCACATTCTTCGCCCCATTCCACCTGTTCCTTGCTCCCATCTAGAACTCCCCAATCTTGTGGCTCTCGTCCATCTTTTCCTAATTAATCCCCTGAATACTCACCTTATTTCTAGCCTAGAAACACCCCAGCACTTTTTTTTTTCATTTTTTTTTTTAACGTTTATTTATTTTTGAGACAGAGAGAGACAGAGCATGAACAGGGGAGGGGCAGAGAGAGAAGGAGACACAGAATCTGAAACAGGCTCCAGGCTCTGAGCGGTCAGCACAGAGCCCGACGCGGGGCTCGAACCCACGGACCGTGAGATCATGACCTGAGCCGAAGTCGGACGCCCAACCGACCGAGCCACCCAGGCGCCCCTGAAACACCCCAGCACTTTAAGTACGTCCACGTCAGGACCTCCAGACACTTTGCTTGCCCACCCGTCTTTCTGCTCCACTCACCAAGAGAAACCGAAAACCTGGCTTGATTCAACGACTTCTCTTCTTTCTCTCCTACTCCCAGGACACCGTGCTCTGCTGGACACATTAAGATCTGCTTAATAGCCCACTTTCTTAGGTGGGCTAAGCACGCGGTTAGGTGGGTTAAGCACGTGACGGTGCCAGAGGCCCACTGCTGGCTCAACCTCTGCCCGCAGGGCCCATGGAGCAAGCACGTGTTCAATACATCACATTCTGTCCTTTGCATCTTTGGAAACTGACTGCCCCTCGTACTTTGTGAGTAAGAGCCAGCTTGCATCCCTTGGAGGGGCCAGCCTCCATCTGGTACCTCCTCTGCCTGCCAGGCCTTTCCTCACCTCCTTTCCAGCAACGACTCACCCCTCAGGGTCCAGCTCCACTCTCATCTTAGGGCGACTCCCCTGTGACCCAGGTAGCTGCTCACTCAGTGTGCTTACCAGCACCCACGCCCTCCTCACACTCAGGGTCCCGCCTGCTGGTCCTTCTCCTTCACCACTCTCCCGTGGGTAGAGAATGTGGTTTTTAGGTTTTTTGTAAATGTTTATTTATCTTTCAGAGAGAGAGAGCACAGAGAGGAGGAGACACAGAATCTGAAGCAGGCTCCAGGTCTGAGCCATCAGCACAGAGCCCAGTGCGGGTCCCCAACTCATGAGCTATGAGATCATGACCCGAGCTGAAGTCGGACGCCCAACCGACCGAGCCACCCAGGCGTCCCGAGAACGTGGGTTTTTATTCTCTTCCAACTGGACACCTATTTGCTGCTGAAAATCAACGACCTCCACCACCCTGAATCTTGCATACTCTCTCTCTTCTCTAATCTTTTGCATTTCGGCTGATGTTTTGCTCTTCCTTTTTGTATTTCGATTGCTCAGTCTTCAATTCCTGCTCTTCCCATTTGTTCTTTTCCAGACATAGAGTTGTTTGGCAGAATGCCTGGAAGCTGATTTTTTTGTGTGTTCAGTGAAGAAGAAACATAAAACATCTTTAAAACACAGCAATTCTATGAGGCCCCCAGCTCCTGGGGCCAGTTCACACTGCGCCAGGCCCACAGCAGCCAGACACGCACAGTAGGCCCTTCCTGCCAGTTCACACTGCGCCAGGCCCACAGCAGCCAGACACGCACAGTAGGCCCTTCCTGCCTGTTCACACTGCGCCAGGCCCACAGCAGCCAGACACGCACAGTAGGCCCTTCTTGCCTGTTCACACTGCTCCAGGCCCACAGCAGCCAGACA
>NW_026057576.1:1589063-1591084 GCF_023721935.1 Panthera uncia | reverse complement strand
GCCCTTCTTGCCTGTTCACACTGCTCCAGGCCCACAGCAGCCAGACATGCACAGTAGGTCTTTCTTGCCTGGCCAACAGCCCAGTGTTTAGAATTGCTCACTGATGGCACTAATGAATACACAGTGTGTAAAATATTCCTCTTAGCACCAAGGGGAGAACAGTCTTCTTTTTCCATAAAAGTTCCAGGAAGAGAAGAAGTTCTCTGAAAAACCAGTCTAAATAAATACATTTCTGGCTTTAACTCCTTTAACGTTTTTTTTTGTTGTTTTTTTTTTGGTTTTTTTTTTTTTTTTTTTTTTTTTTTATTTTTGGGACAGAGAGAGACAGAGCATGAACGGGGGAGGGGCAGAGAGAGAGGGAGACACAGAATCGGAAACAGGCTCCAGGCTCCGAGCCGTCAGCCCAGAGCCTGACGCGGGGCTCGAACTCACAGACCGCGAGATCGTGACCTGGCTGAAGTCGGACGCCCAACCGACTGCGCCACCCAGGCGCCCCTTAACTCCTTTAAAATAGGAGTTAGGGGCTCAGGGAGATACACTATCCTGGCTCCCATAAACCTGAATCAATTTATCTCTCTTTCTTAGGTCTACATAAATCCTTTCCCATTTTAAACAATTTTTAAAAATCCATGACCTGATTTATATCTATTTCCTGCCCCCCTCCCTTATATCAGATTCCATATCCTGAGCTAGTATTTGATCATTTGCGTGATGACCCTGTGGGAGCATTAACTCTAGACAAGTGCTTTTCAGACTTTAGTGAATATAAAAATACCTGGAGAATTTGTTTAAAAACACATACACAGATTCTTGAATTTAACTCTGGGGTAGGGTTTCAGTAGGTCTGGGATGGGGCCCAAGACTTTGTAATTCTAAGATGTGCCCAAGTGATTCTGAGGCTGTACTAGCCGACAGACCATGCTTGAATAGCACTAGTTTGAGACCCCCATCCTAATCAAATTATGGAGTTCTGCTTTTGCCATTTTAATTTACCGACTTTTTGAGTGCAGAGTAAGTAAGAACTATATATCAGCTGAAAATAATTATCTGGATCATCTGCTTCCCCTACTTTTCATAAGGTGGTAAGGCACAGTAGTTAGGAACCTGGATTTGAAGCCTAGGGCTGCCCCCAATAGCCGTGTGACCTAGAGGAAGGGACTTAGCCACCATGGTTCTCAGTTTTCTCATCTGTTAAAAAAAAAAAGTAATAATGAAACTATACCCAACATCCTAGGACTACTGCAATGGTTAAGTCAGTTAATACACATAAAATGTTCATAACAGGGCCTGTATTCGTCATGCACTCAGTAAGCGTTAGCTGTTGCTATTTTACTGTCTCGTCAAGCAGATGTTATCAAGTAGAATTGAAGGGGAAACTGTAACCAGAACCACGAAGAGTGCTAACATCATTCACAAACATTCATCCAGCCTCTTCACTTCTTTTCCTTCCTGCTGCCAAACTTCTACCATTATTAGCACTTCCAGAGGAAAGGAAGGGACAAAGACTGGGGGTCCACTTTGTTTTCCTATCAGCAGCTCCAGGTAAAGATTTGATGTGATTATCTCTGATATCCCTGCTTTCCTTTTGTTTTTAATGTTTATTTATTTATTTTGAGAGAGGGGGGCAGAAGGGCAGAGAGGATCCCAAGCAGGCTCCACACTGTCAGCACAGCGCCCCACACGGGCTCATTCTCCTGACCATGAGATCATGACCTGAGCCAAAGTCGAGTCCCAAGCTTAAAGGACTGAGCCACCCACGTGCCCCTTCCTGCTTTCAATTACAGGTCTGTTTCACAAACTGTCTCCAGTTCACAATATGGAAGTGCTCTTCTTCAGGAAGAAACAACAAAATTAGAGTGATCATAGAGAGTTACCGACTTTATTTTATTTATTTAAAAAAAAAAAATTTTTTTTTTAACGTTTTTATTTATTTTTGAGACAGAGAGAGACAGAGCATGAACGGGGAGGGGCAGAGAGAGAGGGAGACACAGAATTTGGAACAGGCTCCAGGCTCTGAGCTC
>NW_026057576.1:1488286-1589053 GCF_023721935.1 Panthera uncia | reverse complement strand
TCAGCCCAGAGTCCGACATGGGGCTCGAACTCGCAAACCGAGAGATCATGACCTGAGCCGAAGTCGGATGCTTCACCGACTGAGCCACCCAGGCGCCCCACTAAAGTACTCTTAATTAAGTCATTAGGGAATTATTTTAGTGAGGACAGTGCAAGGATGTCAGATATATGAGAGAAACAGATAAAAGTAGACTATACTCAACGAATAGATAAATATTTTGATGGGAGAGGAATCAATCGGCAGAGTACTCATCACAAAGGAAAAGCAGTCTCAGTGTAACTCACATATTCATTCATAGTAGTAAGAACCAAGAGTCCGCAAGAATATTAGCCCCGTAACAGCCCGAGCAAGAAAGAGTTTGACACCACAGAGAGAGGATGCATACAGGAAGGAGGGCGAGGGAAAAGAAAAAGCAAAGGGAGACAGGAGGTCAACGTAAAGGTGAAGCGCTGTGAAGACCAAAACCAGAGCACGATATCGACCCGATGCAACCCAACATGGGGAAACTGGGCGAAAAGAAAATCATGCAGAAGCAACTCTGCATCTGTTTAAAGGGGCCATGTTTTGGTCTTTATCCCTCAAGTTCATTCCCCAGGGACTCCCTGGAATCGGGGTTTCCTACAGCTGGAGTTAGGATCCCTTGTGAGCTGGCTGCAAGACAAGTCCCAGGAGTTCAAGGCAGCTACTTACTGTGTAAAACGAGCCTGCACCAAAGTCTGCTAAACCAGAGATGGTAACACACATGCCAGTCGCCCTGTTTAAGGCTGTAAGTTGTGAGGAGTGTATTACGCACGAGCCATAGTTTGCCTTTTTTGTGTGTTCTCTGTTCAGCATCAACTTAAACTCCTGATGGTGAAACGTCAGAAGTCTTAAGAATGTGACCCTTTCCGGGGCGCCTGGGTGGCGCAGTCGGTTAAGCGTCCGACTTCAGCCAGGTCACGATCTCGCGGTCCGTGAGTTCGAGCCCCGCGTCAGGTTCTGGGCTGATGGCTCGGAGCCTGGAGCCTGTTTCCGATTCTGTGTCTCCCTCTCTCTCTGCCCCTCCCCCGTTCATGCTTTGTCTCTCTCTGTCTCAAAAATAAATAAAAAAAAAACGTTGAAAAAAAAAAAAAAAAAAGAATGTGACCCTTTCCACATACCTCCATGGATCTATACTAAGTAACTTTACAACTAATTCAAGCTCCAAAGAATGTTCTTGGTTTGAGATATATACTTCTTTTGGATTCTTCTTAATGGGACAAATTGAGCAGTGATTATGATGACACTTATGATAATTTGAACTTTCATTTATACCTGTTTAATTTTACAAAACTTGCACACAGGTTACCTGATTCACCAATGGGTATATGGTAGTAAATTGGTCTTGACAGCAGGTTTTAAACTATATACTCTAGCATCGCATTAATAACAACTTGGTATTTTATAGGATTTTTAAGGTAAAAATCTATGTCTTGTTCATAATCCTTTGACAACTGATACTTTACACGAGAGAATAAAGAATAAAACCATCAGATCACATCTTCAAAGCAAAGACAATTTAAAGTTAACCACATTTTGAAAGCAAATATGGAATTTAGACTTAATTATCCAAGATAATTAAATTCTTGATAAAGTCTAACCTTAAAGAATGTGTTTTCTTTCTATTTAAGGCAGACACTCAAAGACCATGTTAAATATTCTAGGCTCAAACTTAGGGGAGATTATTCTCTTCAAAAAGTAAAAATAAGAACACTGCTATTGCACATACTGCATGAAACACAGAAATAAAACTTAAAAAGCTTCCATGCAAATTAATACTATTCTCAGAGCCATGGTCTACTACATAATGAAACAGCTTAAAGGAAAAGTACTATTGTTATATGATTTCCTCTTAATTTCCATGGGCCACAGGGCCCTGCAACTGAAATTAATTCTGTAAATTAACCTGCAAGTTATTCTGCTTTGTGGAAAGTTACAACGATCTGTCTGTGAGTAACCAACCATCCACTACAGTAGGCTGACTCTGTTGCACTTCCTCCTGTTAAGAACTGGTTCTTGGGGCACCTGGGTGGTTTAGTTGGTGGACTCTTGGTGGACTCTCTATTTCCACTCAGGTCATGATCTCATAGTTCGTGGGATCGAGCCCTGCGATGGACCCCAAGTTGGGCCCTGAGTCGGGCTCCATGCTGTCCTGCCTGGGATTTTCTGTCTCCCTCTCTCTCTGCCCCTTCCCGCTTCACACTCTCTGTCTCAAAAAGAAACTTAAAAAAAAAGAAAAAAAAAGAATTGATTCTTGATAGAATTTTATCCTCAAACTAGAATTTTAGTTGTTTCTCTTTTTATGTCATAGCAGAAAAAAATTTAAACTTTTTTTTTTACTGATAGAAGAACCCAGCATCACTCATTTGCGCTACAGAAGGCTGACATTTTGAAAATTAACAGACAGTAGATTTTGGCCCATATGAGATACCTGTTCCCTTATTTCTTTCATTTTTTCCAATCTCTTAAGTTTTGTTGCATATTCTTGAACTTCTTTTAATCCAATATCTGTGCAGAGACGAACCAAGAAGCGCAGACCTAAATTGTAAAAACAGATGTAGACAAATATTACTGCAGGGTTGAAAGTATAAGAAATCAATGAATCCGTCTTTTGGGACACAAGGAGGAATGATGCTCACAAACAGTATTTGTTTTCGTCAAAAATTAACCTACACTTTGTACCACTGGCCCTAAGAGAACGGGACTTCCCTGAAAGAGGACCTACAGGGAGGACTCTCTCCACCTGTCCTGCCCTCAGGACAGACCACATCATCTACATTTAGGGCCCTTCCCATACTCTTTATCTCCTTATCTGCTTTTCCTTTCCTCTACTTATGACTACTGATCTATTAGATATTTGGTTTTTTGTCTTTCTCTTCCTAGGAGTTTTCATCCGTCTTTCGGCCACATCGATAGTGCTGGAACAGTGCTGTATTATCAACACTGTAGCATCCTCCCTAAGAATTTGTAAGTAAGTCAGCAATTCATGACCACTAAAATGTTGCAAAAGAATAGTACTAAAATAATTTAAAATATCACGTGTTATTATATAAATTGCCTATGTGTACATTTGTCTTAATTCACAATAAAGAGGTAATTTACATATATTGTACAAATAATGCTTAATTATTTCTCTTACCTACCTATCCTCAGAAAGAATGGTTTAGGAATATTTAAAAAAATTTTTTTAAACATTTATTTATCTTTGAGAGACAGAGAGAGGCAGAGTGTGAGTGGGGGAGGAGCACAGAGAGAGAAGAGAAACAGAGTCTGAAGCAGGCTCCAGGCTTTGAACTGTCAGCACAGAGCCCGACATAGAGCTCGACCCCCCAAACCTTAAGATCATGACCTGAGCCAAAGTCGGATGCTTAACCGACTGAGTCACCCAGGTGCCCCTTAGGAATGAATATTTAATGTGAAATAAAAGTCATTGTTTTTGGTGGATGTTCTCTGAACTCTTTAGAGTTATTTTTGATAACTGAAGAATATATTTTAAGAATGTATTATCCTGCTGGGTTTATCAGAAAACTACTGTGCTCAAAATGAGATAGTACATGGGTGCAAATGTTTTTTCTATAGCTCTAGTTAAGGCAGACTTTTTTTTTTTAATTTTTTTTTTAACGTTTATTTATTTTTGAGACAGAGAGAGACAGAGCATGAATGGGGGAGGGGCAGAGAGAGAGGGAGACACAGAATCTGAAACAGGCTCCAGGCTCTGAGCTGTCAGCAAAGAGCCTGACGCGGGGCTTGAACTCACAAACTGTGAGGTCATGACCTGAGCCAAAGTCGGACGCTTAACCGACCAAGCCACCCAGGCGCCCCTAAGGCAGACTATTAATTATATTTGTCTTGAAAATTATCCAGGCCAAAAGCATCTTGAACATTCCCTAATGGCATAGATTTAATTTTTAGAGTGAATCTTTTTTTTTTTTTTTTAAGATTTCATTTTTTAAGTAATCTCTACACCCAACATGGGGCTCAAACTCACAGCCCAGAGATCAAGAGTCACATGCTCCACCAACTGAGCCAGCCAGGCACCCCTTAGAGCGAGTCTTAAATTCTCAATAAAGAAAGTAATTTGGGGGTGCCTGGGCTCAGTCAGTTGAGCATCTGACTCTTGATTTCAGCTCAGGTCACGATCTCATGGTTCTTGAGGTCGAGCCCAGCATCAGGCTCCCTGCTGACAGCACAGAGCCTGCTTGGGATTCTCTGTCTCTCTCTCTCTGTCTCTCTCTGCCCCTCCCCTGCGTGTGTGCTCTCTTCCTCTCTCTCTCAAAATAAGTCAATAAACTTAAAAAAAAAAAAAAAAAAAAGAAGAAAGAAATCTGGACTTGCTTGGAGATTGTCCCTCTCCTGGTCCAGTGCACAGGTGCCATGACTTCAGCAGTGGTTCCCAACTGGCAGCGATCCTGTCCCCCAGGGGACACCTGTCACGGTCTGGAGACATTCTGCTTTTCGTAAGGAGGCAGTGGACGTGCTACGAGCGTCTGGTGGGTAGAGGCCAGGGAAGCTGCTACAACGTTCTACAACCCATGGGGTGGCCTCCCACAATACAGAATTATCTGCTCCCAAATGTCAGTGGTGCCAAGGAGGGGAACCATCTGCCCAGCAGCCTGTTTGGGCTTCTTCATTTTCACAAGATGGTACTGTTACCTCTCACTCAATTTCTCAATCACCAAGCTTCCTGAAGTGACTGAGATTAAGATTCCCATAAAAAGCTTTTTAAAAAAAGAAACAGGAAATGAAAGCTATCCGGGTCCACTGAGAACCTAAAGGAGAATCTCCGTAGGTTGGGCTAGAAATCTGTGCTTTTTAAAGTTTTACAAGTAATTCCACGTAGCCTGTGTCCCGATGGCATTTGTCAGTTAACAGATCTGCTTCTGATTGGCATTAGAGAAGCCCTTGCTCCGAAGCTGCCACCAAAGGCCATTAATTCCGAGCCCTGTGCTGTTGACCTTCCACAAAAGCCAAACGGAGAAAAATATTAACGAAGGAACGTGTAGTACGTCTCATCCCTGGCTCAGCCGGGGCCACTGGAAAGCTTGACACAGGACAGATTTGTCTTACTGAACTGAAATGTATTGTTTAGCGTTCACTGTCACTGAAGGACAAAATTAAAAAGTCTTTTCAAACATGTTATTTTATTTTTGAGGGGATGTCACAAAAGCAAGGAGCCGCCACGGCTTTCAACGACCTACTGTCTCTCTCTGCTACGCAACATAAATGAAGAGTTGGAAAACGTTTTCTTCTTCCCAAGGAATTATTTTTTGTTCCCTTGTAAATAGCAAAGATTATATAACTGATTACATTTTTCTTTCTTTTAGCTGCAAGGCTATTCAGGGCCAAATACCGTTTAGTGGCAGTGTGTGGCATGTGAATATGGTTATTTTGTGTTTTTCTTGATCATGATTTTGTTGTTGGTACTCCCATTAATACTTCACATTATTACTTTAGGTTACATGAAACCCACTGTGCAACAAGATGGAGAAATAAATGAGTATTTTCCACAAAGCTAACTTCACAAAAGGAAAATAAGCAAAATATCAACATAATCTTTTAAACTTAAAGTAACATTAAAATTCATTTGCTATCCATATCAGCAAGATGACCATTCTATTTTCATAAACTCAAAGTATTTTTCAACCTCAAAAAGTTGCATACTAACTGAAGAGTTAAAAATGCCTTTTCTATAAATACCACAGTATGAGCTTTAACAAATCAATGATAAACCAAAATTTATTTTTCAAATTTCATAAAACTTTGACATACAGATCTGTTTACTACTGAAGAGAACACAGTGGTATATTTAAATCCATCAAAAACTAAATTCTATAAAATGTACTCGCAGAGTCAAATTTTCTGATCCTATAACCACATGTATAAACGTGCGTCACAAAGTATAGGCTGGTAGTAATTGCTATCTATGCAATTACCATAGCAAAGATAATTATTATACATAAGGCAATAAAGAGTTAGAACCTATAGTTTTAAAGTTATAAAATGTAAACTCACATTCAACATTTTCTGGAAATTTTCTGTGAATATCCTTATAAGTATCCAATGCTTTTTGGTAGTTACCTATAAATAGGAAAAAGAGAAAAAAACATACTCACAGATTGTAAAAATTAATAACATTAAGAAGACTTCCATGTTTGCCACAAGCATATATAAACCATTCTTAATATAACTTCTGGAAGAAAATGTACAGATAAAAGAAATTTGAAAAAGAGAGCGAGAGTAAACGGGTGATGGTTGAAACTTAGTTATACTGCTTAAAATACATTGTTGTCAAAAATTAAGATCTATTCAATTTCCGAAAAATTAAAAATCAGTTCAGAAGAACAATTGACAATTTTAAAAATAATCTAAGTGATAAGCTAACATTAATTTCAATGTCATTCACTTAGTTGGAAAAGAAGAAAAATAACCTTTCTCAGTAGTTTTTATTTTGAAACATTCAAAAATTTATAGAAAGCATTTTGTTTTATAATACAATAATTTAGCTTCACAGCAACAAAGAATTGGAAAAATAATTTGGGATCAAAGATCCTTGCTAAAATGTCGGTAAACAAGCGATGAGTCTCAACAGGCCCCACTATGCACGAGGGCCAGCCATGCTGACCCTCCCAGACATGTGGTATGAATTCGATGTAACAGACAGGAAGCACCCAGCAGCTCTCAATAAACGTCAGCTTCTCTTCTAAGTAGTACTTCAGTTAACACAAGAAAAGTGTCTATCTCAAATCACTCCGAATACCTCTTACCTATGTACGCTTTACATGTGACTGACAAGGAAATGAACATTGGTAATTCAGAACGCATGCTGATACACATAAAATGTATAATATATAGTTATGTTGTATGTTCCCCAGGAAATAGAGTGCAAAGATCAATGATCTAAATGATTTTAGGACTCCTGTGTACCTATCCTGATGCCATTCTAGAGGAGCTCATAAAGAAAGAAACCTCCTACAAGACACGATGACAACATCGTTAACACTGTCACGATCCGTGCTCCCCCTGGATTGAGGAATTTATTTTCCTGGATCATTTGTGGCCTCTATAAGAGGGATTACAAATCTGTTAACGTCCATCTCATTACCTAATATCTGATAAGAGTCAACAATATCATTCACTTCACGGTGAGTCCAACACTTCAGGACAAGCGTCAGCAGTACAGGTAATAAAAAGTTAACTGAAAACGCAAATGAAGATACCTAGTAGCATTTGGTATAAAAAAATACAGCCCCAGTTGTCCCAGTTCTGGGCCTTCTTCAGCCTTGTCAGGTGTGAGACAGTCTCATAAATTTGGCATGGCACACAGGCTGCTCTGAATTAGGTGAACGGAAAACGGAAACATAAACTACTGTGTATAGAATGCCTACTTTTCTGTGACTTAACGTACCCAATGATTACATGTTAACTTTGAAAAATAACGAATCTGTTAATAGTGGGGACGGAATACACGACTAAGACCCATTTTGTAAGCATGACTTTTTTCTGTGCACAGTAGTTATTGTTCCTCATATGATGCTTCCAATACGTTAGTCAGCAAAAGTTGCTGTTTTAATAAACAAACATGTGGTTGGAACACAGTTCTATGCATAATTGCCTAAAAGATAGAAGCAAAATACATAAAAAATGAATAAAGTTAAAGCATTTACCACTTCTTCTAAAACAACTAGCTACCATCAGCTGCCATTTCACTTGTGTGGGCCTATAAAAGAAACAAGATTATATGAAATCAGAGATGAAACAAAAATAACCTGAGATGATCAGTTTTATAAAGCTACATATCTGTACTATCTTTCAAATACATATTTCCAAATACTTTTTCACCTCTAATTAGATCTTTATTATTGAAAGTAGCATATATACAATTTCCTTCATTATTACCTATCATATGTATATTAGAAAATTTAAGAGTCCTTCAATCTGGTTCACACCTTTATTTAGATTTTATGTGAACCACTTAACCTGTTTGGCTAAAGACCACTGTGATCTATTTTAAACATTATCATTACCTTTGCCATAATGTTATACTTTGGCTTAGTACCTAAGACTTAGAAATTTAGGCTTGCGAATTTTGTACCCATGAGGCAATTGTTGACCTTGTGTTTGAACAATTAGGCTTCAACTAAAGGTAGAGTAAAAAAGAACTATATTCATTCTTTTTTTCCTCTTAAAAAGAAAAGGATTTCTTTTCTTAAAAAAATGTTTATTTTTGAGAGAGGGCAAGCAGCGGAAGGCAGGCAGCTCTGTGTTCTGTCAGCAGAGCCCGCTTTGGATCCTCTGTCTCCCTCTCTTTGCCCCTCGAGCTGGGCTCGAACTCACCAACTGTGTAAGATCATGACCTGAGCTGAATCGGACGCTTAAGCAACTGAGCCACCCAGGTGCTCCAAATTTCTGTTATAAAATAAATAAGAACGACCAGGATTTCTAAAGACTACTGTTACAAATACCTAGGAAAATAAGATTTGAAGAAATGAAAGACTAGGGAATAATTGAATGTGCTTCTCATTTCTTTTTAGACTCTTCCTTCTATTTACCTGATGGCCTCAGAGACAGCCTCACTCCCACTCAATTTGATGGCACACCTACCAGCTCTGGAGTCTTATTAGATCAGGGTCACAGCCCTACTACTTGGACAAGCTACTTGACCTCAAATCCACTCCCTACAAAGCCATCCACTTTGATCTAAAGAAAACACATATCTAACTACATTACTTCCCTCTCTAAAACGCATCACCTCCCCTCCAAGTGCACGGTAACTCCAAGGTCCTAGTCCAGTTCATCCACTGTTAGCCGTTCGCTACCTCACCAACTCCACTTCCATGGGAGCTGCCCAACATTTCACGCTACGGCAAATCCAAACGGGAGGACAGAGTCCTTTGCATTCACTGCATTTTCTAGACTTCTGATCTTTGCACACACCGTCACCTCCACTTGGAGGCTCACCCCAACCTCATGACCCACTTCCCTGCCAGACCAGATTAGATTGTTCTGTGGACTCTTCTAACATCCTAGAATCTTTTTGGCACCGCATTTACTACACTGTAGTCTTATTTACGTTTCCGAATACCTTATTAAACTATAAATTCCTGAGGGCAGCAGAGTCTTTTGTGTTCCCAGGACCTGGCATGATGCCTGATACAGGCTGGGTGATCATTCGTCATTAACTCCTCATTTACATATTCAAGTACATGTCTTTATAATTTCCTGAAAGGTTGGGATTATGATTTTTAGTTTGGTACGCTGTTCATTCTGTTAACTTGGTAAATTACTTAAATTTGTGCCCGTGTTTACTCATCTACAAAGTGGGAAGAATAACAGCACCCACGTCATAAATCAGTTGTGAGGATTATGTAGCACAATGTATCTAAATAATAAACATTAGTGATTATTATAACCACTTCTCTTCTCTTCTTCAGGAAAGCCTTATTTCATGAATGCCCCCTACTGGGAAATTGAAAAAACAGCCACCAGAGCAGCTGCTACGTAGTGCGTGCATGAATGTGTGTGCATCCTCATGTGGAAAATGGAGTAATTATTTTCAACCACTAGAGTAGCCCAGTAAAGAGGAAGAACAGGGCTCAGTGACTTAATGTTAATAAGGTATTGGGTAATATTCTGGATTACTAATTCTAGTGGATCATAACTACAGATGATCTGTGACATTGCTTGTTTCCATTAGCATACATAATTGGGCACTGATTTGATGTAGACGACCAGCAAAAGATTTTATGCATTATAATAGTCGAGAAGCTTTCATGTATGAGAAATGCAGTCTCATGTCTTTAGGACACGAGATAAATTTATTAATGTTCAGAATTAAGCTGCCACGTTCGTACTGATAGTTTTAGGAGCTGGAGAGAACCCAGACACTATTAACACAGGACAGGATAGTTTTGCACAAAAGCAAACAAGCCTAATTGTTTTGGTTTGTCTCTTTTATCTGTCTTACCATCAGAACCTAGTTTATAAGTAGTAAGCCAAGTTTATTTCTTGAGTGGATGCCTACTCCTCTCCTCAATCCTCAAAGAAAAATACTATTTTATAGGCAGCACATTTAAGACATAGTGATTTAGAATAACACCATCTCCAAACCAGCAAATTGGTTATAAATTGCCTAGCACAGTATTAAAAAACTAAAGGTTTTAAGTATTTTAAATCCGTAATGACTTGGCTTTATAGAATCATGGAACTTCAGAACTGGAAGTGGCCTCAGGTAGGAATTCATTCTATCTGTTCACCTTTAAGGAAAAGAAACTGAGACACGGGCATCCTATGCCTAAGGTTATTGTCCCAATAGTATTTACCAGCATAATATCCTGAATAAATCCCTTATGTCACACTTCCAGAAAGCAATGAGGCATGCAGTTTGAAAACTATCTCAGAGAAGAATTATTATCTCCACACATGGAATAAGTAAGCACCATCGGAGAGTCATGATTTCTGGATTAAAGGTGGCAGAGTTAAAAATCTTTTATTGCACAGGGGCCCCTGGGTGGCTCAGTCGGTTGAGTGACCGACTTCGGCTCAGGTCATGATCTCACAGCTCGGGAGTTCGAGCCCCGCGTCAGGGTCTGTGCTGACAGCTCGGAGCCTGGAGCCTGCTTCGGATTCTGTGTCTCCCTCTCTCTCTGCCCCTCCCACACTCATGCTCTGTCTCTCTCTGTCTCAGAAACAAACAAACATTAAAAAATTAAAAAAAATCTCTTATTGCACAATGTCTTTTCTGGAAATTAACCTCCCCCAAAAAAGGAGAATAAGAAAGATAAACTCTATGTCAGATCAAACTCAAGCCATATAAAACCATATACAAATGATGGATGATGGACTAAAAAAAAATGGAAACTGACTTCAGGAGGGCAAAGAAAGGTAAAATTCAAGTGCTTGCCAACAGCATACTGATGAGAGGTGCTCAGATCTTCCCTGCAAATCACCAGAAGTGTTCAAGAATTGGGATCACTGGCATTGAGGAAGGAGCAGTAAAGCATGAAACTATAAAAAGGAAAACAGACTGGAAATGTGACTGAGAAGCAGTTGGACCCCCTCACCCCGTGCAGCCAGGTAATAACCCCTCACCCTCAGGAGCCGCTCAGGAAGGCTCCCGGCCAGGGGGGCTCGGCTGGTTCGAGGTGCTGGACTGAGGACTGCAGGATGAGGCAAAGAGTCTGCTTCTGGACAGTGAGATCCTCAGCCCAGTCCCTGCCAGCTGGGCAGCAGCCCAGGCTTATACTCCTGACGCAGATCTGAGGATGTTTCTCTGAATACACTGAATGGCCCCAGAGAAAAGACTTTAGAATTTTAAGATTAAATCTCAGGAACAAAATCATACTATTAACATGTTCTTTTAAAAAAAATTTTTTTTAACATTTTATTTTTGAGAGACAGAGAGAGAGAGAGAGAGAGAGAGAGAGAGAGAGAGAGAGAGAACATGAGTGGGAGAGGGGCAGAGAGAGAGGAAGACACAGAATGGGAAGCAGGCTCCAGGCTCTGAGCTGCCAGCACGGAGCCTGACCAAGGGCTTAAACTCACAAACCATGAGATCATGACCTGAGCCAAAGTCAGACGCTTCACTGACTGAACCACCCAGGTGCCCACTATTAACATGTTGTTGTTGTTTTTTTTTTCATTTTAGAAAAGTATTTATTTGCATGGATCTTTATAGTTTATAAAAGATTTCCTGGGACGCCTGGGTGGCTCAGTCGGTTAAGCGTTCGAATTCGGCTCAGGTCATGATCTCGCAGTCCGGGAGTTGGAGCCCCATGTCAGGCTCTGTGCTGGCAGCTCAGAGCCTGGAGCCTGTTTCAGATTCTGTGTCTCCCTCTCTCTCTGACCCTCTTCCGTTCATGCTCTGTTTCTCTCTGTCTCAAAAATAAATAAACGTTTAAAAAAATAAATAAGAAACATTTCCATTGTATCTTTTTTAAAAATTTTATTTAATTTATTTTTTAAATTTACATCTAAGTTAGCATCTAGTGCCACAATGATTTCAGGAGTAGGTTCCTTAATGCCCCTTACCCATTTAGCCCACGCCCCCTCCCATAACCCCTCCAGTAACACTCTGTTTGTTCTCTATTTTTCAGAGTCTCTTATGTTTTTGTCCCCCTCCCTGTTTTCCTATAACATGTTCTAATGCAGCATTTGGTGACGGTACTGTTGGCGTTTAGGATGGGACCGTTCGCTGTACAGGTCCTCTATGCATTACTGAATGTTTACCGTCACTGGTGGCTGCTTACCTAATGCTCACAGTGCCTCCCTATCATCATGACCCTAAAATATGCCCCTCCCCCTACATCTCCAAATGGCTCCCCCAGGGTAGGGCTGTATTGTCTTTCTTTGATCACATTGTCTTTTTTCTTTAATTTTTAAATCTTTTATTGTGAAGTATAACACATATGGAAAGACACATAAAACATAACTATACAGCTCAATAAACTGATATAAAGTGAACACTCATGTAATTATCCTACAGTTCAAGAGACAGAATGTTGCCAACACCCTAGAAGCCTCCTTTACACCCTCAACATTACCTCCTTTATCTAATACAGGCAACTATTATCCTGACTTTTGGATATTGATCTAGACTGGTTTTGAAATTTACATGAATGAAATCATATAGTAGGTATCCTCTTTTTATATTTTATTAAAATATAATTCATGTAACATACAATTCACTCATATAAAGTGTAAAATTCAAAGGTTTTTGGTGTGTCTCATTAATTTTTTTAGTTTATTTATTTTGAGAGAGAGAGAGCAAGAAGGGGAGGGGCAGAGACAGAGGGAGAGAGAGAATCCTAAGTAGGCTCCATGCTGTCAGCACAGAGCCGAATGTGGGGCTTGAACTCATCAACCGTGAGATCATGACCTAAGCCGAAACCAAGAGTCAGATGCTCAACCAACTGAGCCATGCAGGCACCCCATCACATTATTAATTTTTAAAAATTATGATTAAAATATACAACTCAGTGGCATTAATTACATTCAGAAAGTTGTACAATCATCACCACTATTTCAAAATCTTTTTCATTAGCCGAACAGAAACCCCACAATCATTAAGTAATAACTTCATTTCTCCCCCCACACTCTAGTAACCTCTAATATACTATCTGTCTCTATGAATTTGCCCGTTCTAGACACTTCATACAAGTGGGATCACACCATATTTGCTCTTCTGTGTCTGGGTTCTTTCACTTGGTATGATGTTTTCCAGGTCCTTCCATGTTGCAGCATGTGTCACAATGCTGTTCCTTTCCATGGTGGAATATCCCACTGCATATATACAACCACATTTTGTTGCCTGTCATTCATCAGTGATGGGCACTTGGGTTGTTGACACTGTTTGGCCATTGTGAAAAATGATATGTTAATGAATGTACCAGTATCTGTTTGAGTCTCAGCTTTTAATTCCTTTGTATATATTTAAGAGTAGAATTGTTGCGTCATATGGTAATTCTAAGTTTAGCCTTCTGAGGAACCACGAGATGGTTTTCCATAAAACACCATTTTACATTTCCACCAACAATGCGCAGGGTTACAATTTCTCCAGGCACTCAACCACCCCACCACTTACTATTTTGTTGTTGCTGTTTTCAAATATAACAGCTACCCTAAAAGCTGTGGTGTCTCATTGTGATTTTGATTTGCATTTTCCTAATGACTAATGATGTCGAACATACTTTCATGTGCTTATTGATCATCTATCTGTATACCTACTTTGGAGAAATGTCTATTCAAATCCCTTGCCTATTTTTAAATTGTTTTTGTTGTTGTTATTGTTGTTATTTGGGTCATAGAAGTTATTCATATATTCTAGATATAGCCCCTTATCAGATATAGACTTGCAAATATGTGGGCTGTCTTTTCATTCTGTTGATAGAGTCTTTTGTTTTTTAATTTATTTTTAAAATTTACATCCAAGTTAGCACATAGTGCAACAATGATTTCAGGAATAGATTCCTTAGTGCCCCTTACCCATTTAGCCCATCCCCCCTCCCACCACCCCTCCAGTAACCCTCAGTTTGTTCTCCTTATTTAAGAGTCTCTTATGTTTTGTCCCCCTCCCTGTTTTTATATTATTTTTGCTTCCCTTCCCTTATGTTCATCCGGTTTGTATCTGAAAGTCCTCATATGAGTGAAGTCATATGATATTACTCTTTCTCTAATTTTGCTTAGCATAATACCCTCCAGTTCCATCCATGTAGTTGCAAATGGCAAGATTTCATTCTTTTTGGTTGCCAGTAACACTCCATTGTATATATATACCACATCTTCTTTATCCATTCATCCATCAATGGACATCTGGGCTCTTTCCATACTCTGGCTATTGTTGATAGTGCTGCTATAAACACTGGGGTGCATGTGTCCCTTCAAAACAGCACACCTGTATCCCTTGGATAAATACCTAGTAGTGTAATTGCTGGGTTGTAGGGTAGTTCTATTTTTAGTTTTTTGAGGAACCTCCATCCTGTTTTCCAGAGTGGCTGCACCAGCTTCCGTTCCCACCAACAATGCAAAAGAGATCCTCTTTCTCCGCATCCTCGCCAACATCTGCTATTGCCTAAGTTGTTAATGTTAGCCATTCTGACAGGTGTGAGGTGGTATCTCATCGTGGTTTTGATTTGTATTTCCCTGAAGCTGAGTGATGTGGAGCATTTTTTTCATGTGTCAGTTGGCCATCTGGATGTCTTCTTTGGAGAAGTATCTATTCATGTCTTTTGCCCATTTCTTCACTGGATTATTTGTTTTTTCAGTGTTGAGTTTGGTAAGTTCTTTATAGATTTTTAGATACTAACCCTTTATCTGATGTCATTTGCAAATATCTTCTCCCATTCCATCGGTTGCTTTTTAGTTTTGCTGACTGTTACCTTCGCTATGCAGAAGATTTTTATCTTGATGAAGTCCCGAGAGTTTATTTTTGCTTTTGTTTCCCTTGCCTCTGGAGATGTGTCGAGTAAGAAGTTGCTGTGGCCAAGATCAAAGAGGTCTTTGCCTGCTTTCTCCTCTAGGATTTTGATGGCTTCCTGTCTTACATTTAGGTCTTTCATCCACTTTGAGATGATTTTTGTGTATGGTGTAAGAAAGTGGTCCAGGTTCATTCTTCTGCATGTCGCTGTCCAGTTTTCCCAGCACCACTTGCTGAAGAGACTGTCTTTATTCCATTGGATATTCTTTCCTGCTTTATCAAAGATTAGTTGGCCATACGTTTGTGGGTCCATTTCTGGCGTCTCTATTCTATTCCATTGATCTGAGTGTCTGTTTTTGTGCCAGTAGATAGAGCTTTTTGATGTAAAAAAGTTTTAAATTTTGATGAGTCTAGTGTATCTATTTTTTTCTTTTATTGTCTGTGCTTTTGGTGTCACATCAAAGAAATCATTGTCAAATCCAATGGCATAAAGATTTTCCTCTCTGTTTTCTCCTAAGAGATTCATACTTTTAGGCCTTATATTTAGGTCTTTGATCCATTTAAAATTTTGTTTTGTTTTGTTTTGTTTTAATTTTAGAGAGAGAGGGCACACCCAGGCAGAGGAGAGGGGCAGAGGGAGAGAATCTTCATGCTGAGCTTGGAGCCTGACACAGGGCTCAATCCCACAACCCTGAGATCATGGCCTGAGCTAAAATCAAGAGGTGGACACTAACCAACCGAGCCACCCAGGTGCCCCTGAATTAAGTTATATACAGTGTAAGGTAAGGGTTCAACTTCATTCCTTTCCAAGAGGATATGTTTCTGAGCACCTTTTGTTGAAATGACTGTCCTTTCCTCATCGAATGGTCTTGGCACCTTTGTTGAAAATCAATTTACTATATACACAAGGGCTTATTTCTGAGTTCTAGATTCCATTCATCTGTACGTCCGTCTCTATATCAATACCATATTGTTTTGACTACTGCAGCTTTGTAGCAAATTTTGAAATCAGAAGGTATGAGAACTCTAACTTTCTTCTTCTTCAAATTGTTCTGGTTATTTGAGATCCCTTTGAGATTCCATGTGAATATTAGAGTGAGCTGGGCAATCTGCTTGACTGAGTCTATTGCAAATGTTAGTCTCATCTGGAAACACTCTTACAGACACACCTAGAAATAATTTGGGCAGCCAGTGGCCGGTCATGTTGACACATAAAATCAACCATCTCAGTAGAATTCACCAGTGACACTATCTAGTCTGGGGATTTTCTTTGTTGGATTTTTTTTTCTTAAGTGGGCTTTATGCCCAGTGCACAGCCCAACACAAAGTGCAACATGGGGCTCAAACTCACAACTGTGAGATCAAGACCTGAGCCAAGATCATGAGTCAGACACTTAAATGACTGAGCCACCCAGGCACCCCAACTTTGTTGGAATATTTATTTTAAAGATATATTTACTTATTTATTTTTGAGAGAGAGAGAGAGAGAGACAGAGACAGAGAGAGAGAGGGTGTGTGTGTACGTAAGAGGGAAAGAGGCAGAGAAAGAGAGAGACAGAGAATCCCAGGCAGGCTCCACACTGTCAGCCTAGAGCCTGATGTGAGGTCGGAACCCACGAACTGTGAGATCATGACCTGAGCTGAAGTCAGATGCTTAATCAACTGAGCCACCCAGGTACCCCTCTGATACAATCTTTATAATTTCCTTTCTTCTTCTAATTGTGGGTTTATTTGGTATCTTGTAGATAATTTACTGATGGATACTGATTTTCTTATTCAATCTGTCAATCTTTTTCTTTTACTGGAAAAGTTTAATATATTTCTATTTGTTATTACTGATATAGAATGATTGTTTCTTCTATTTAGCTATTTGTTCTGTGTATTACATGTTTTTAGTTCCTCAATTCCTCCATTATTGCCCTTTATTGGTATTTAGTTGATTTTTTTATAGTGTACTATTTTGATTCCCATCATTCCTTTTCTGTGCATTCTTTCTTTTATGTATTTGCCTTTTAAATCATATAGGGAAAAGAGAGGTTATAAGCCAAACCAAAAGTACAAAGTGTTGTACTTTTATATTTACCTATGAAGGTACCTTTACAAGTCTTCGTTAATTTTTTCTTAGGTCTTGGAGTTACCGTCTAGCATCTTTTCATTTCAGACCAAAGGACTCCCTTTAGCATTTTTCATTGGGTAGGTGTACTGGTAATAAGCTCCCTCAGCTTTTGTTTATCTGAAAATGTCTTAATTTATCCATAATTCTTTTTTTTTCCACATGACACAAGTACTCTTATTTTCTAAACCATTTAACAAGGCATAAAACCAGTCTTAGCTCTCAAGCCATAAAAAACAGACAATGGGTGGTAGTGGGTAGTTGCTGACTCCTACTTTATTTAAAAATTTTTTTTAGGGGCGCCTGGGTGGCGCAGTCGGTTAAGCGTCCGACTTCAGCCAGGTCACGATCTCGCGGTCCGTGAGTTCGAGCCCCGCGTCGGGCTCTGAGCTGATGGCTCAGAGCCTGGAGCCTGTTTCCGATTCTGTGTCTCCCTCTCTCTCTGCCCCTCCCCCGTTCATGCTCTGTCTCTCTCTGTCCCAAAAATAAATAAAAAATGTTGAAAAAAAAATTAAAAAAAATAAAAAATAAAAAATAAAAATTTTTTTAAAGGTTTTGGGGCCACCAGCTGGGTGGCTCAGCTGGTTAAGTGTCTGACTCTCAATTTCAGCTCAGGTCATGATCCATGGTTCATGGGTTCGAGCCCTGTGTTGGGCTCTGTGCTGACAGTGCAGAGCCTGCTTGGGATTCTGTCTCTCCCCTTCTCTCCCTCTTTTTCTCTTGCATGCATGCACGTTCAAAATAAATAAACTTAAAAAAATCTCTCTCTGCTCCTTCCCTGCTCATACACACTGTCTCAGAATAAATAAATAAACTGTATTTTATTTTTTAAAAATGTTTGAGAGAGAGCATGAGTGGGGTAGGGGCAGAGAGAGAGGGGGACAGAGGATCCAAAGAGGGCTCTATGCTGACAGCAGAGAACCTGATGCGGGGCTAGAACCCACAGACTATGAGATCATGGCCTGAGCTGCCAATGTTGGACACTTATTTATTTGGAGCGTCTGGGTGGCTCAGTTGGTTGAGGTCATGATCTTGCGGTTCATGGGTTCAAGCCCTGCATCGGGCTCTGTGCTGACAGCTCAGAGCCTGGAGCCTCCTTCAGATTCTGTGTCTCCCTCTCTCTCTGCTCCTCCCCTGCTCATGCTCTGTCTTTCCTCTCTCAAACATAAATGAACATTAAAAAAAAAAAAAAGAGTTGCATGCTCTAAAAAGAAAAAAAAAAGTTTAATTTGTAATATACAATGTGAATTGATTATCAATTGGAAACAACACAATTTATTTCTATTAGGACTCTTTCAGAAATGAAACCTTGTCCTACAACCGAGTCAGTGATTTTCTAATTGATAAAGAAATAATACTTGTTTGTTGAAATGTAAGAAAAATACACAGAGCAAAATAACTCAAGGAAAGTATTTTTTAAACTTTTGCATAAAAAGGTAATATATTTAACACAATAAAGACCAAATAAAATGGAACTTCATTCAAGAAAATGGAAATAATGGGGTGCCTAGGTGTCTCAGTTTGTTAAGTGTCCAACTTTGGCTCAGGTCATCATCTCATAGTCCATGGGTTTGAGCCCCATGTCAAGCTCTGTGCTGACAGCTCAGAACCTGGAGCCTGCTTCGGATTCTGTGTTTCCCTCTCTCTCTGCCCCTGCCCTGCTCATGCTCTGTCTCTCCCTCTCTCTCTCCCTCAAAAATAAACATTAAAAAATTTTTTTAATGGAAATAATACATGAATGTTCATTAATATTTGTTCATGAATGTAATATGTTTATCAGATTCTAATTCTAGGGATAAAATCAAATCCCAACACATTTAAGTAAACATGAAATCAGAATAATTACTTACTGTATAAGAGAAGCTCTTTCAAAGTATTGAATGGCTTTTTCACAAAACTGGGTGTCAATGTAATAAGCTCCAAGCCACTCAATAACTTCAATGTTAGAGGGGAAATACCTATATGACTAGAAAAATATGGACATGACAATACAACATCAGTGGCAATGTAGAATTTATACCTCAACATTTTACCTATTGAAAGGATTTCTTTAACCAATATGAAATTTCTTAACAAAAAAGCATGAGCTGTCATAAGGTCATAAGCACTTTATGTTTTGAAACTACAAGATTTAGAACACTTAATGTTTGTTTGATATACATTTTTAAATTACCTATAAATAGCTTTTCGATGTACTGATAGCTGATCTGAATCAAATTAAATAAGTAATAGAATTTTAAAAAGGATCAAAATCATGCTTCAAGGGAAAAATGAATGTGATTTTAATTTAATTTTGCATTAAAATTATTAAAAAATTTTATATTCCACAAATGATTTATTTTATTTTAAATCATCATTCATTTAAAAACCAGTAAGCATTTCTAAATTTTAAAAACTAAACGGTCTGCTGACTGTTGTTTTCTTTTCTGCTGAATGCTTTATAACCATATATAAAAGGCTAAAAAGTAAAAGGAAAATAAAATTATACTTACCTCATAGTAGTACTGAAATGCTTGGGATTTATCTCCTTCACTATCATATAATTCTCCTAGTTTAGACAGAGCTCTAGAATCAGTTGGAACAACACTGATCAGTTGCATTAACCATTCAATAGCTTGATTGGGATCTTCCATTAATTCATATCTTGGAAAGTTTTAGTTAAGGATAACACAATTTTTCTAAATTCATTAAAAAATAAACAAACCTAAATACAACATTACAATGAAAATATTTCTTAGCCTATAGTAATGTGCTATTGAAAACTGTTTATTCTGAATTTCTTCAGGGATGGTGATGAAAATGGGGCACTGTAAATAACACTCATGCTCCATATATACCTTGCTTTTCCTTTTGCTTCATTAGTGTCCACTAAGATCAACTCCCAAATTTCTAGTAGAATTAACAGTTTGCTCTTTTATTCAAAGCACTGTCCAAAATTTGTCCTTAATAGAAATGCCTGAAAGTTGTGTTCAATTATTCTACTTCTCTTAATATGTCGAACATGTTAAGGGAAGAGTTTCCATGTATTTTCCTTTGAGTTTTCCCCAATTAGATTAAAAGCCCAAAATAGGGTATTCTTTTTTTGTAGCAAGTGCCTAGTAAGTCCTTTGTATACACTTAAATAATTTATTCACAGCAATACTTATTGACTACTATTTATTTTTACATTAAATGTCTCAATGAAATGAACATATTCCAATCTAAAGTTTTATTGAGAAAGAAGCTTCTGTTTTTAAGGATGACAAATGTGATACCATAAAAGAAATATAAAAATAAGAAAATGATTGAAACATCCTTAAAATGATCAATTGCTTAACTGAATCCAAGCTGGTCAGAAACTGGGAAGTATCAGATCATGACAGTGGCAATTTCAGACAGATTAAGTGGACAAAACAAAGAGGCTAAAAGGAATAAGCATGAAATCCTCTGCTCTAAAAATAGGTTCTTTATTAAAAAATGTTTTATGCTCTCTAACAAAAGTAGAGTACATAGTACTTAAAATTATTAATGGTATACCTCATAACATACTTTTCCCTAACATCTGTATAAAAGTTGTATCAAGAGGGGTGCCTGGGTGGTTCGGTCAGTTGAGTGTATCTGACTTTAACTCCAGTCATGATCTCACCATTTGTGAGTTCAAGCCCCACATCGGGCTTGCTTCTGTCAGCGTGTGGCCTGCTTTGAATCTTCTGTCCCCATCTCTCTCTTCCCCTTCCCTGCTCATGCTCTCTCTCTCTCAAAAAATAAATAAACACTTAAAAAAAAGAAACAAACTTGTATCAAGATAATGGTAACTTAAAAACCTACATAAGATTTTAACTCTTCCCAAATGTTGTTTTGAAAGATTATTTTTAAAATAAGGAGAGAAATTAAAATGTTTTTCAAATAGTTTCAAAGGCATTAAAAACATTAACAAATTTCTGCTTTTCTAACCAAAGGCAGGAGGGAAAAAAGAAAACAAACAAACTAAAGAGAGCCAAGAGTTGTAGAAGAAACTGACAAGGGAGGAATGTTTTCCTTTTCCACATTCCCCAGAGTTCTAAACATAATACTGTGACTGTGGCACAGCACACAGTCAATAAGTGACTACTGAATGAACGGAGTGAGTGAATTCATATAAACTACTGGCTAATTTTGTAGGGTAAAGGCCTTTGGAGAGTTATACTCATTAAGCCTATATGTCAGCTAAAATAATGAAGATAAATTAACCGAACTCAATCAGCAGTACTAATCAGTAACAAATATTTTCCTTTTAAACAGTAAGTTACTGCTTCAAAAATACCCTACAAGACTCAGAGTTAATACAATCTAACCTACAGTCAATGAATAGCTTATGTGTACTAAACATCTGTACTCAATTACTATTTCAATTATTTTCCCCCCAAATTAAGAAATAATAGTGTTAACCTTTTAATGATTTCTTTTATAATGCAAATGATCTTTTAAAACAGGATCAACCAAAAAACACACTCTTAACTATTGACAACAAACTGAGGGTTACCAGAGAGAAGATGGGGGCAGGGAGATGGGTAAAACAGGTGATAGGGATTAGAGTATACTCATCACGATGAGCACTGAGTAATGTATAGAGTTGTTGAATCACTATATTGTACACCTGAAACTAAGATAACACTAAAGTAATTATATTGTATTGTATTATATTATATTATATTATATATAATAGAATTAAAAATTAAAAAGATACACATTTTATAAAAATGTAAAATATTGGAATTAAAATTAAAAAATAAAGCTGTATCACTCAAATAATATTTTTATCACATATTAATGTGATAGGATTTAAAATATTATCCTCATCAATTACCTCATTGGCTAAGGTTATTTAACGACTGGTACTCAATCACCAATTGAGTGAATTAACAACTGTCCTCAAGTTTTTCACATAAGATACACATTTGCTATCTGGTAAAGAACTTGGGCACTGTTTCTTAGGATTGCATGAAGTTTCAGGAAACAGTCCAAAGCTTCATCAAGCCGGTTTAGCCTCTTATAGGTAAGGCCTTAAAAAGAAGAAAAAGAAAAGCTGTAAGCATTATTACTGGTAAGTAATTTTCTCAAAGTCACAGGATAAATTTTTAAATATATGTAAATATTCATCCAGAAGAGAGAGATGATGGGAATTTTTTTCAAAAAGAAAAAAGGCAGGGGAGGGGCTTTTCCACTATTGTTGGGCAGATACCAAAACATGCTAGAGCACTATCGTGATTTTAAAGTGCGGCAGGGAAACAGGAGTAGACAGACTAGCAGCATGCACAGTTCAGAAACTGACTCAGTTACAGAATTAATGGGGATTGAAACTTAACGGGGACTAAGGGACTAGTAAGAAATGGAGCCAGGACAACAGACTACACGTGAATTAAAACATGTAGATTCCTATTTTGAATGTATTCCTGTTTTGAATACACCCAAAACTTACTTTAAAACTAAATAGAAGAAAAAAAAAATGGTTAGAGAGGGAGGGAGCCAAAACATAAGAGACTCCTAAAAGCTGAGAACAAACTGAGGGTTGATGGGGGGTGGGTGATGGGCATGGAGGAGGGCACCTGTTGGGATGAGCATTGGGTGTTGTACGGAAACCAATTTGACAATAAATCTATAATAAAAAAAAAACTAAATAGAAAAAAACAAAGATGTAAACGTATGAAAAGAAAATATAGGAAAATGATTTTATAATCTTGGGGTAGGGAAGGGCTTTGGTAAAGCAATAAATAAATGAAGCCACAAACTTTCCAAAAGCCAAATTTGACTCTATAAAATTAGAAAACCTGTTTGACAAAACAAATGACCAATTAAAAGCTAAGCAACAGACTAGGAAAAGTACTTAAAACTTATAAAGAGAATAAATAAATAAATATCTAGGCAAGAAATCTCCTGCATTAAGGCCTCTGCTCTTCACTTCCCTCTGCTCTTTCCCCGATTCCCGAACGGTCCCACCCTCCCTTGCTCCAACATGACTTTAAACTCTCCTTGACTCCATCTAAAATGGCTAATTCCTCCCAACCCAGCCAGGTCTTCCTTTTGCATCTGGCAGGAGATTAAAGACTCCTCTCTGGGAGGAAGGATCCAATTGGATCAATTGACTAGCGGGCAGTTCCCCAACTACGCAGATCAGGCAGATGGCCCCGTGGCAGCGTGCCAGCACATCAGTCTCCCTTGTGGCCTCAGAGATCCCGCTCAGCTTTAGCTGCAAACTCCTAAATGTGAGAAGACGGGCCAGGTTCATCAGACATCTGAGGAAAGTTTACGACACGAAACATAGAAGGTAAAACAAACAAGCAAGCCAGAAACAGAAAAACACAGCTATGCAGGGAGAAGAAAATCTCAAAAGAAACTTCATTAATAACCCAAGAGATAAGAAGCAGTATTGTATCAACATGTGTTTGTCGCACTGCAAACTCAAGAACAGGAAGGAATGACACCCATTTCAGGGGACCCTGAAAGGCAAGGAAGGGAATAAGATGTGCCTTCAGGTCTTAAAACGTTTCGTTCGCTAAAAACCGAACCTGATGTAAATATGACAAAATGTTGAAGTGTGTTAAATATAGTTGGTAAGGGACATGGGTATTTTTCTGTCCAATTTTTATGTTTGAAACTGCTCATAAAGAAAATGTGTTTGTTTGTTTGTTTGTTTTCCCACCTATCAGTTTGGCAAAAGCTGAATATTCAGTATTCGTAGGAATTTGGGAAGTCAGTCTCCTCCACTAATGAACTGGAGCTCTGTAAGTCAATTTAAAATAAGAAAAGAACGAAAAAATTGTAAAGGAGAAAAACAAAGCAATTCTGCCTATTTTACTTACCAATATTATAAAGTGCTTCAGTACAAGAAGAATCATTTCTTAGAGCCTCTTTATAGAATTCAGCTGCCTTCTCGTAATCACCGTTTGCAAAAACTGTATTCCCTTTGTTAGTCAGAGCTGAGGGATTATATCTGTCAGAGTTCACAGCTAAATCTGCATAGCTACTGGCTTGTGCAAATTCATTTTCCTAAACAAAGTACAAAACACACACAAATTATTCGGGGTTCGTCAAATATCTCTACGGACTGTTCTGGGCTACAGACATGATAAACAGATTTTCTGAGATTACAAATATGATAAACAGAAATATTTTATATATCTTGATCTTGATAGACTTATTCTACAAGATTTTTAATCATCGTGTTCTTTCAACTACCCAAGTTTCTAATGACCGACTCCACAGTCTCGTGGTTTGAATAACAACACTACATGTAAGTGGCTCCATTTTATTAATGGTTTTTCTGTCTATTTGTTTTTAGCTTTAGAGAGAGAGTGAGTACAGGATGAGGAGCGGGCAGGAGGCAGAGCATCTTAAGCAGGCTCCACCCTCAGGGCAGAGCCCAATGCGGGGCTCGATTCCACCACTCCGGGATCATGACCTGAATCAAAATCAAGAGTCAGGCGGTCAACAGACTGGGCCACCCAGCCGCCCCTAAGTGGCTCCATTCTGAACACCCGGATTTCACGTCACAGCTGCAGTACACCTGAAGCCCTGAGCTGGCTACAAAGGCACCACTAGCTTTCCCGTCCTTCCACCCAATTGGTCGCGTCACCTACTAGGTCTGGCGTTTCTAGCAAGTCTCTGGTTCTGTCTCTTCCGCCAAAGGACCTTAACATCACTCACTTAAGCGACATAGACCTCTCAACCCTTAAACAGTGAAGCATCTGTGCCGGCTTGCTTAAGCCAGGAACCAGATTTCCCAGAATCCCCTTCCCTGCATGGTTCTTGTCCACAGTCGGCTGAAAGGAACTTGTAGCACATGCGGGACGCAGACACGAAGCAGCAGCTTTTGCTCTCTGAAGGTCTTTTTCTGGTCATCAGTTGCAGGACTGATGCAGAAACGCCTGTGGGTTCCAGCCTGTCCTCACTCATTTTGACTCCACATCCGCTTCTGCCTCCCAACCGTGCTGTCCCTGCTGAGCACAGTGACCCCGATGCCCGCTGGGGCTTGGCTCCGGACCCACGGAGGAGGCAGTTGTGCAGAAGCAACTGCTTCCCAAAGGTCTCTCCAAGAACTCCCCCTTCATGTGGCTGCTGGACACGCTGGGCCACTCACACACTGACTGCTGATCCCTTCTCAGGCCCCTGACCCCCCTTCTGCACCTTCACCCACAGCTCCCCCACCACTGGGTAAATTCTAGCTCCCACATCCCTTCTCCCATGATACTCACAGTGACTGCTTCCCCGAATGAACTTTCAAAACACTGAGATACAATTCACAGGTCAGATAAATGTACATTTTTGAGGCATTTACACATTCAAAAAATTGTACCACCATCACCAACATCCATTTCTACAACATTTTTATCACCCCCCCCCCAAAATATCCTGTACCCATTAGCAGTCACTCCCCATTCTCCCACCTGCTCTGGCCCCTGACAGCCACAAATCTGGTTTCCACCTCCATGGATTTGTTTATTCTGGACATTTCATAATAAACACAACCATATAACATGCGGCTTTTTTGTTTGGCTTCTTTGCTTAGCAGAATGTTTTCAAGGTTCATCCATGTTGTACTATGCATCGGTATTTCATTCCTGTTCATCGCTGAATAATATCCCATTGTATGGATAGGCCACATTTTGTTTATCCATTCACTGTTGATGGACACCTGGATTGTGCCCTCCCACTTTCGTTTATTATGAATAATGCTGTTATGAATATTCATGTATTTGTGTGGACTCTGAACTTTGATATAAAAATTGATACTTAGGGGCGCCTGGGTGGCTCAGTCAGTTAAGCGTCCGACTTCGGCTCAGGTCACGATCTCGCGGTATGTGAGTGTGAGCCCCGCGTCGGGCTCTGTGCTGACTGTTCAGAGCCTGGAGCCCGTTTCAGATTCTGTGTCTCCCTCTCTCTCTGACCCTCCCCCGTTCATGCTCTGTCTCTCTCTGTCTCAAAAATAAATAAATGTTAAAAAAAAAAAATTGATACTTAAAAGTGGGGTGCTACTGTCATAAAAAACTCAAAACATAAAAAACCTTGTCTTTTGGACTAGGCAGCAGGCAAAATCTGGAAAGCACTAGAGCCATAGTAGTGGAGGATGGAGAAGGAGTAAGGAATTGTTATCAGAGGCTAGATAAAGGGCAAGTCATGTTTTGCAGTCATAAAACTGGGAAAACTGCCATCTACACTGACTTGGAAGACAGAACGTGTACTTAGTAAATATGTGCGTGCGGCCAAGGAGATTTCTGAGCAGGAGGTTAAAAGTGCCAATTAATTTACTTTAATTGGGTCCGATAAGGTACAGTGAGAGAGGAGCTTAAGAGAAAACTTCAGATTTTCCAACTAGAGTTTGGCAGAAATATAGAAAAACAAGGACGTGTTGGGCCAGAAAATAAAATTATTTCATGTCTCTAGTTTCTCTGGGCAACAAGTCTCAGAGTAAGAACTGGTTGCAGGGCAGAGATCAGATCAAGGGTGTGGCTGTAATGCCCTTTGGAAACATCTCAGGAAGATTTAAGGTAGTGCCTGGCAAAGGAGGCACTCCTCTTTAAGGTAGAAAAAAGCTTCCAAATATCTTTGGGGCTCTGTGCCACAGCAGCCTCATGCACCTAAGTGGAAAGGGGTCTGTCTGCCTTGAAAACCACTGTGGATGTAGCTCTTGGGGCATGTGGGCACCCCAAATGAGATTTATAGGAAACCTGCCAAGTCTTTAAGGGAGTTGTACCAGTTTAAGCATTGCCAGCTTGGATTAAAGGGACAGACCGTCCAAAATGAAAGACAGCCTCCGGGTCCCCAATTTTTCTGGGCAGAAAGCAGGCTAAGAAAGTTAATCAGCTGCAAATACAGGTTATTTTTTCTGTAAAAGGAAGTGTTCCCAGAATGCAGAGCCAAAAGCCACAAGAGACCAAAGGATTAGGGCACCACTCCCAGGGATCAGAGCTGAGCCCTACCTAAGGAACGTCCCCTTCCTCACTTTCGGGGGTGTGGACCACATGTGCTTAGCTAGATGTCTGACCCACTAAGGACTAATGGGTGTGAGGTGCCTCCAACTCACCCCTTTGGAACAAGAGTATCTATTACAGTGACCCTACTCTTATCTCATCGGAGGATGTGAAGTGTATGGGAGACACGGTGTGTTTTCCTGTTCGCAGACCTTTGGGTCAAGAGGACCTGCACCTGAGAAAGCCCACCTCTATCTAGACCCCAAGCAGACGATGGCTCTTGGGCCTGATGCTGTGACAGGTGAGACTATGAGAGTCCCTGGAGGGCTGAGTACATTTTGCATATGGAAAGGATACCCTGAATGCAGGCAGTGACAGATCATTAAAATAGTGGCCCCAAAGGATCACACCTCCCAGTATTCAGGCCCTTGAATGGTTCTCTCCCGTGTTGGTTTTGCCCAGTAAGATAACAACAAATTCAACGCACACAGGAGCCTGGTAACCACCTGAGTGCACTGGGGTCTCCTCTCGTGGACCCTGCCCCACGTAAGAAGGCTGGGCTCTCCCCTGCTGGAGGAGGAGGTGGAGGAACGAGATGCTGGTCAACGGCTCAGCTAAGTCTCACATGTGAGGGAAGCATTTGGACCATGCTGCCTCAGTCAAACTTCAGATGATGGCAGCAGGATGTGTGACCCCGGGCCAGATCAGCAGAAGGACCACCCAAGTGAGCCCAGCCTGTTCAGGTAGAATGTGAGGAAATACACAGTTATTTTAGCCACTACATTTTGGGGCAGCTTATTCCAGAGCAACAGAAACTGATACAACCACATACTAGGTACCAATAATATATGTTCAATATATATCATATACCAGGCCCATTACGTTGCCTCAAAATAACCATTTTCCCAAGAACTACGTGCAACAAACTATTGATCAGATACTCTGATAGCTCTGCTCAGTCGCCTAAATCTAGCTATTTTTCTTTCTTTTTAAAAAATCTTCTTGGTCTCCTCCCACACATTCATCAAACTTGGTCAAGATCTGGTCGCTAATTAAACCATTTGCACGAAATTTACAAGTGATCTTCTAAATTCCAATGTAATGACTGTAATGGAGACCATGCTTCAGCCCCCAGACCTGTCCTTCAGAAGTGCTGGGAATGCTGCTGGCCACGGCCTCAGCTGTCAGCCCACTCTGTGAATTACTCCAGCCCCATGAGAAAGAGGTGCCTTGCCCAAAGCTGCACCCCCTTCCTGGTGAGCAGGCTGACTCCAGTGACTGGGTGATGCGGAGGCACAAAGGCCCCGGCCCCCTCACCGCAGTGGGGGACAGGGCTGCACAGCCATCCCAAGTCAGGGGGTCCCGCAGAGTTGGCTAAGGACTGTGCTGACTGCATCACAGCCCAATCTCCCCCTCCTCCACTCTGTGACGCTTCCAACCCTTCTCACTGACGTACTGATCCAAAGAGATCTGCCCCGGAAACTGCATCCTGGCTAATGTCCAGCTCGGAGTTTGCTGTCTCACCAGCAAAAGTGCCTCTCCTAGCCTTCGTTCTCATGGACTACCTCTCTGATTTCAATGTCATATACTTCCTCTTTGTGCCTTCCTTTTTTCCTTTACTTCAAAGGCATCATACCTTTCCCATCTTCTTGATCTGATTCTTATTTTTGCCTCTTTAATGTACGTGAATCCCAAAGTCAGTTCTCAGTTCTGTGCTACACTCTCGCCCCTGGAGATACCCTCCATCATCTTAGTTCAGGCTGCTATAGCAAATACCACAGACTGGCTTAAACAGCAAGCGTTTATTTCTCATAGTTCTGGAGGCTGGGAGATCCCAGATCAAGATGCTGGCCAATGTGGTGTCTGCTGAGAGCCACTTCTTGGTTTGCAGGAGGACACCTTGCTGTGTCCTCAGGGGGAGAGGGCTCTGGTTCCTTCTCTTCTAATAAGGGCGCTAATCCCATCAGGGGACCTGCTCTCATGACTTCATCTAACCCTAAGTATCTCTCCAAGTCCCTCCAAATACAGTCACATTTGGGCTTCAACATATAAATTTGGTTGGGGGAGGAGGACACACACGATCAGCCCATAGCATCTATTATCAAAGCTCTGACCTCTACGCAGACAATCATCAAATCATCTCTATCCCTGATTTCCCATCTGAGATCAGTTCCACATGCTTGTTGGCCATTACTATTTAAATATATCACCACTGTAGGGGCTCCTGGGTGGTTCAGTCGGTTGAGCCTCCAACTTCGGCTCAAGTCATGATCTCATGGTTCATGAGTTCAAGCCCCGCGTCGGGCTCTGTGCTGACAGCTCGGAGCCTGGAGCCTGCTTCGGATTCTGTGTCTCCCTCCCCCACTCACACTCCATCTCTCTCTCTCTCTCTCTCTCTCTCAAGAATAAACATAAAAATTTTTTAAATAAATATATATATACATATATCACCACTGCTACAAAAAAATCTTAAAAACATATTAGAAAAAAACTCAGCATCTTTCTCCCTAATCTGCAGCCTCCTCCCAACCTGCACCTGGCACCACTCTCTTGCCAGTAGGCTTAAAATACTGCTGTCATTCCTCACCAGTGGTCTTGATCTCTTTTCCATCACAACAGAGTAGGGGTAAAATTTCCACCATTAACAGTAGTTCAGCACGGCAGTGATTCTCAGTGGCGCACCGACCAGAAGTTCCAAGAGGAACTGAGAACGTGGTTTAACTAAATATAGTGATCCTTATGTTCACATCCTCTCCCACCTTTCCTGTCTCTGTGCTTTTGTTCATCCCTTTAGTCTCCCCAAAATTAAAATGTTTTGTGCCTTCTCTGAATTTCTGAAACACTTATTATCTCTACTTTCAACCAACCTTCCTTTCTTCCGTCTGAGTCCACCCGCATGCCTCCTTTGTTCCAAATTAAGAAGCTCCCTTTTAGTGAGCTTTTAGACTTTTGGTATTCCCCACGATTGGGATCCGGCCGATGCTCAAAGTAGGCTTCTTATAGATGACACCGTACCTTACGTAAATCATGTAACCTGAGCCATCACTTTCTTTACATGGTGCTGAAACCGATCTCTAGCCCACCTCGCAGATCCGCACTGTGTAATTTTCTGAGTGATGTTTACCCACCATAATTTTTCCCCTTCCCTTCTTCTTCTGAGATGGTCCTCTCACTCATATCCATAAACTCAACCCCTGGCCCAGAACTTGTCGTGATCAGACCTCTAGGCACCCCATTCTACTAACATTCTCTACCAGTCTTCTTTGGAGCTTCTCTCTAGCCGTGCTCTTCGGGGAGAAATTTAGCAACATAAAAACACCACATCATCCACTCTTAGTTGTAAAAGCACTGGAACTTACCAAATAATACAGAAATGAGAGGTTGGTTGCAGCTGCACTTTTCACTCTACTGTCCTTTTTTTCAAACATTTTTAAGGTCTCCACAGCCTAGAAATGAAATATCTGGACGTTACGATCATTGTAATAGGACGGTATCCGGGCTTAAGGCTGCTGTAAAGACCATTGTGTCTTGAGTGTCACACCAGGGGAGGACACAAAGGGAAGGGACTGATATGGTCAAGAAAACAGACGACAGAATGAGAATTTCATCTGAGAATCGGCATTTATAAAAAAGGACACAGCAAAACTAAAAGTGCAATAACTGAAATGAAGAACTTAACTGAGAGGTTTCACAGTAGGGTAGGTACAGCCAGAGAGTAGTAAATATTGCGCCTTGTGAGTCTTATGACACGGTTTAGTGTCTATCCTGCATAATGGGGTGTAAGTGAGGTTTTTACCTAAAGGACACAATCAAATTTACTCTTTGCAAATCAGAATTTCTGCTTTTGGCTATCAGAGATCAGCCTACAGAAGACCATTCTACAGAGAACAATTAGAAAATTTATATTAAAATACTAAAAATATCTTTGGAAGGCACTACGGCACTACTGAGACAACCAGGATCTGAAGGTCAAGATCCCAGAAAATGTTCAGACTAAATAAGCAAAGGAAAAGAAGAGATGAAAAAAGGTCTCAGATGAAAAAAAGAGACATATGGGAACATAGCAAAAAGGTCTAAGACAAACATAACTGGAACTCCAGAAAGGAAAGAAAGACTAATGGTCGAGAATTTTTCCAAAACTGATGACAGAAACTAATTCTGGGACTACGACAAAAAATTATCTCAAGTAGTTCCAAATATAATTATACTTTCAAGCCATGAGAAATGAAAGTACATTTTTAACCACTTGACAGGTCTGAGACCATCCTAACCAAACAGGATATTTGGAATGGTCAGACACCTTACATGAGAAGTGAGTACTCAATCTAGAAATGCCTGAGAAATAACAGGAAAAAAAGCAGGTAAAGGCAATGGGTTTTCCTTCCTTCCTTCAAGATACATATACTGAACAGAAAATGCATGGCTTTGGGCACTTTCTGCTCTTGGAGAGAGTGGAGTCCAACCAAAAACGCTGCTTTAGTTTTTACGATGCTCACAAGCTGCTGCTGGTGAAAATATCTTGACAAATCTGTGTGCTGTGAAAGTGTCTGACCCCAAACGAAGTCTCGAGTATAGCACTATTTAGTGTGCTGACTCAATTTTTTTAAGGATACATTCTACATATGTAGGTTCCAATAGAAGTAATTATTCTTTTCAAGTTTTTTTGTTTGTTTGTTTTCTGAGAGAGAGAGTGCACGCGCAGGGGAGGGGCAGACGAAAAGGGAGAGGGAGAGCGAGAATCGCAAGCAGGCTCCATGCCCAGAGCAGAGCCCAATGCAGGGCTCAACCCCATGACCATGATATCATGATCTGAGCCAAAATCAAGAATCACATGCTCAACCGACTGAGTCACCCAGGTGCCCCTCTTTTCAAAGGTTTTTGATTAAAGAAAATCACTGAAGTTTCTAGGCTAGTAGTTCATAATTCCACAAAGAAGAAAAAAGACCCCAACATCATATGCTCACTTTTGAGATTCTCTTTCTCACTTACTTTCTTGGAAGGATCTTCTGCAGAACTGCCAAGAAGTTCCTAAAACGCACTTCAGAAATTATTGCTACTTATGTTGTTCATCCTATAGGAGTTATCTCATTGACTCTTTATACAACGTCCATGGCTATTAATTTAAAAGTCACTGCTGTTTTGAATCTCTAAGTTTTATAAGATACATTTCACTTTGAGTAAGAATTCTGAGGTTTTAAACTTTAGTTTTAGATTGTGTCAAAATAAATGTATGTGTTAATTTAAAATATAAGGCACATGAGTAGGTGTAACTCATGTATCCATTAAATTCTCAAAAGTAAAGTGTAGAGAGAAAATAATCAGTTTTCTGATATTTATGAAATCTGTAAGTAGATTATCAAAAGCAAGCTAACAACAACAATTAAAAAAAATGGAATGGGGCGCCTGGGTGGCTCAGTCGGTTGGGCATCCGACTTCGGCTCAGGTCATGATCTCGCGGTCCGTGAGTTCGAGCCTCGCGTCACGCTCCGTGCTGACAGCTCAGAGCCCGGAGCCTGTTTCAGATTCTGTCTCCCTCTCTCTCTGACCCTCCCCCGTTCATGCTGTCTCTCCCTGTCTCAAAAATAAATAAACGTTAAAAAAATTAAAAAAAAAATGGAATGCCATATAGTAGTTTAGCTTACATCATTCCTTTTAGAAACAGCTATTCATACTATTAATAAAGCTATTAATAAAGTGCCTTAGATGTGGCGTCTGGGTGGCTCAGTTGGTTAAGCATCCAGCTCTTGGTTTTGGCTCTGGTCATGATCTTGTGGTTTTGTGAGTTCAAGCCCTGCACTGGGCTCTGCACTCGCAGCGCATAGCCTGCTTGGGATTCTTTCTCTCGTTTTCTCTCTCCCCCTCTCTCCCTCCCCCACTCACACTATCTCTTTATCTCTCCCTTTTCTCTCTCCCTTTTCTCTCCCTCGCCCACTCACACTACCTCTTTCTCTCTTAAAATAAAGAAACTTAAAAAAACGTTTTTTAAGTGTCTTAGATTTTAAAATTTTCATCTTTATTAATTTGCGGCTGTTAACAAGACTTTAAGACTACATATAACACCAAGTTATTCTCCCCACAAAAAGGTTACTATGAATTCAAATAATATGTAAAAAATGATGCAGTGCTACTATTTAAAATAACAGAAATATTTTGAACTTTAAAACATTCATTTAAAAACATCTGAGAGAATAAAAACATTTCATATTTAAAATTTCTAAACTATTCTAAAAATGCTATGTAACTATTCTAATAAAAGGAATATTTTCAAGATTTTTTGCTTTGAAATGAGTGGTTTTCAAAACCGTTCTTTTACACGTTCAATGAATGCATAGCCAATATTTGTTTTTAAATTTTTTTTTAAATAGGCTCCACGACCAATGTGGGGCTTAAACTCATGACCCTGAGATCAAAAGCCACATGCTCTACCAACTGAGCCAGCTAGGCAACCCCCAATATTACTGTTTTTAAAAATAAAATATATTATAGGGATGCCTGGGTGGCTCAATCAGTGGAGCGTGTGACTCTTGATCTCAGGGTTGTGAGTTCGAGTCTCATGTTGGGTGTGGAAATTACATAAAAATAAAAATCTTTAAAAATTCAATTAATTAAAATAAAATAACATCGATTCCTTTACCAGTGAAACTGATAAAAGTGTACCAATAAAATTAAATTTAGCTATAAACAGCAAAACAAATTGTTAATTTGGGTTGTGTTTTCTTTTCTCCCCCCCACAAACAATTAGGAAAATAGATATATTTTCATTTTGGCTTTCTTTCCCGACTGATGCCATCTAAGCTACTGGTTTCTGCATTCCACTGCATCTGTCCACACATGATCATGGGCCTTCAGCCCAAACTACTTCATTTCATCTACCTTTGGCTTTTTATGGATTTTTTCTCTATTACAAAGGTGACTACAAAGCAGAACTACCATCACAAAGAACCACACTCTGAGATTTCAGCATCTTTACTTAGCTACAGAAGTATAACCTCATATTAGAAGGTATATATTTTTCTCTTTTACTTGAATCGTAAATAAAGTAGTCCTCGTCAAATGGTCATTATGAGTTATGTCAACCCAATCCCTTTTAACCTAACAGTGTTCCTTTCAACTAAGGTTTATTATACCCACCTCATCATACTTACAATATACAAACAAAAGAAACACAAAGTCAAAGCAGCAATGTTGAAAAGAAAGCAGAAATTACATTTTTAAAACATAAGTAAACTAATTAAAATCTTGAAAATGCAAATGGAACACAAAATATTTTAAAGCCTACGGAGGGGGGAGCACCCATTCCATCTTGACCCAAGGCAGCAAGGTAGCAGTGATACCAGCAAGATGTCCTGGAGGACTGTGAAATTGTGCTTAGCAATGGGACCCTTTTATGCCCAAAGCAATGTTCCAGAGTAAACCAAATACACAAAACAGGTCACGGGAAAGCTCTCTGGTGAAGACAGGACGATGGAAGCACCATGCTGCTAGTTGGGCTCTTGGCCTTCCCTGCCTCTAAAAAACCTTACAGGTTTAGAGAACAGTTTGAAAACCTCTAGGGGAAAAGTTGTTCCCTGGACTAGAACATGGTTTAGTAATTTAGGAACCATGCGTTACATGAAAAGTATTTACGCTGGGACGAAGAGGACAAACAGGTCAAAATTAAAGTAATACTATATTAATAGAAATTATGTTAACACAAATAAAAATATTACTCAACTTCAGAATAATCACAGATGACAATATTCTAGAAGCAGTTTCCCAATATTATTGCTTTGACCAATTAACATATAAAACGTCTAAAACTTTAAAAAACTTACTTGGTTAAAGTCCTTTTGTCTCAAGTACGTAATTGCTTTGTTTATTTCCAGATCATTTGCTAGCTCTACATACTGAGAGGCTTTCACAACTTCAACACACCTATGATGTAAAGCATAAAAAAAAGTTACTTTGTTTTGGCATTTTTATGTTGCTGGCAGCTTCCTTAAAACTGACTTTTCAAAAAAATTTTAAAGTGTCCCTAGCACTATCTAAGGCTAAGCACTTGATTTCTTCCGATGCAGGCAGTAAGTTACTAAATTCTTCAGTTCTAAACTGATTTTTTTTTTTTACTCAACTACTGATTTTTTTACCCAACTTTTCATTAGCTTGTTGTCACTTCTAATTATTTATGGTATTTTAAATGATTTATATCCATAGTCTCATTTTTAACTTAACTACTAAAACAATTTTAATTTGTAACAGGTAAAAGTATTTCTATGTATTTTTTCATCTTAAATGCTCCAATGGTGAGAAAAATTCTATAGAATTTGTAGAGTATGTTTAAGTTTTGTGTCCAAACTTGACGATTATAGATCTGTTCCCCAAAGGACACAGAACGCTTGTTTTTAACTATATACCAGGCACTGCATTAATTCCTTCATAAGCATTATCACACTTAATAGTTTTTTTTTAATGCTTAGTTTTCTAGAGAGAGCGAGAGAGAGAGAGAGAGAGAGAGCGCACACATGCACGTGAGCAGGGGAGGGGCAGAGAGAGAGGGAGAGAGAGTCCCAAGCAGGCTCTGCGCTGTCAGCGTAGAGCCTGACGCAGGGCTCGACCCCATGAACCTCGAGATCATGACCTGAGCCGAAATCAAGAGCCAGATGCTTAACCAACTGAGCCACCCAGGCGCTCCAGCATTATCACATTTAATCCCCACAACAACTCTGAAAGACAGGCATGCTCTCTGTTTTACAGAGAGGAAAACGGAAGATCTGAGATCACACAGCTAGCAAACTGTCAAGTGAAAATTTGAAACCCAATTTTTATTGACAGCAAAACCCACTTCACCAAGACTTTCTTTCAAATTGAGGTCAACTGAAATCAGTTTAGTGGATCATGACGTTTATTTAAAAAAAGAGAAGAAGAAAATACTAAAGGGCAATACACATAATAAGGGCAACGATTGTTTCATGCAACATGTTTCTGTAAACTATGTAAAATAAATGTCTGAGGTTCTGGTTCAAAAATGTTTCAAAGCCACTGGCCTGGACAAATAATTTGAAAACATTAAAGCAAAAGATCTCTTTCTTCAGGTAGAATCTTTCATTTTATCTTTGACTTATAAAAGAGCACTTCTGCTTGCAGTGGAGAGAGAGGACTTGAAGCCCTGCCTGCCCGGCCCCCCTTTGAATGGCCCTCTGTCCCCAGCCCCACCCCCAACAAAGGAGCCTGGAGACATGGCTAATGAGGGTGTGAGGGCTCCAAGCTAATAATCTGGAAACCACTGACACTTGTTGAATGTCTACTAGATGTCAGACATTATATACCAAATATACAGGGGCTAAAAAAGGATAAACAAAATATGGTTCATGCCCTTACAGGGGATGCAGACCAGTAAATTAAGTTCGTGTAAGAACTATTACAAAGGAACACAAGAATGCAGTGGCAGAGAATCTAAACCAGACTGGGGAAAGGCATTCTAGAGATATCTATACTCAGTTTGAAACTCAACTTTGTATTGCTTACAAGAGACACACCTTAAATTAAGAACACAGAATCATCAAAAGTAAAGTGAAAATAAAAATACCACTTGGGAATGCAAGCTGGTGCAGCCACTCTGGAAAACAGGATGGAGGTTCCTCAAAAAACTAAAAATGGAGTTACCCTACGACCCAGCAACTGCACTACTAGGCATTTATCCAAGGGATACAGGTGTGCTCTTTCGAAGGGACACATGCACCCCATGTTTATAGCAGCACTATCAACAATAGCCAAAGTGTGGAAAGAGCCCAAATGTCCATCAAGAGATGAATCGATAAAGGAGATGTGGTATCTATATACAATGGAGTATTACTCGGCAATCAAAAAGAATGAAATCTTGCCATTTGCAACTACATGGATGGAACTGGAGGGTATTATGCTAAGTGAAATTAGTCAGAGAAAGACAAAAATCATAGGACTTCACTCATATGAGGACTTTAAGAGACAAAACAGATGAACATAAGGGAAGGGAAACAAAAGTAATATAAAAACAAGGAGGGGGACAAAACAGAAGAGACTCATAAATATGGAGAACAAACTGAGGGTTACTGGAGGGGTTGTAGGAGGGGGATGGGCTAAATGGGTAAGGGGCACTAAGGAATCTACTCCTGAAATCATTGTTGCACTATATGCTAACTAATTTGGATGTAAATTTTAAAAAATTTAAAAAAACAGAAAAAGAAATCCTCTTTGCGGCTTCCTAGGAGAAACAATGAAGATACCTTTGTTGAGACCCTTGGGAATGCTGGTGGAGGGGATTTCAGGATACTAGCAGATGCCTAGAGAGACAGAAATTCCTTCCAGAGATAGGAGAGAATTATGTCATGGAAGATGAGTTTGACCTTGGGATTTCAGCTTGGATAGAAAAAGAGCTTTTTTGAGAATAAACTCTGGGAGGGGGGAGGTTTCTGAATGCCCTCCAGGGCAGCTCTTGAGAACTTGTTCTAAATGTCCTGTAGAGAAGTTTCTAAAGCTAAAAGAGTATGGCTAACTCATCAGAGCCCCAAATAGCTGTATTCATCATGTAAAGTCAATTCAAGATCTTCAAGATTCAAGAGAAGTAAAGACAAAACAAAACAACTCTTTGGACTTAAAAGACACAAAGCTCAACACGTTAGGAAAACTCTCAAAAAAAAATGAAGTTCTGATAATAAAGTTATGAATGACTCTGAAAACAAAACAAAACAAAAAAAAAACAGCACTGATCAATCTACCAGGAATATGCCTCTAAATCTTCATGCAACCAATAACATAATTTCAAAATAATATAAAGCAAAGTTAATAATCTAAAAGAAGAAATGTAGAAATCTACAACTGCAGTAAAAAACTTTTAACAGACCCCTCTCAATAGCTAAAAGAATAACCAAACAAAAATCAATAAGAATAAAATGACAAATTCCTTAAAAATGCACCTGATCCAAAGTGACACAAGAAAGTCAAAATAATCTTATAATTATTAAAAAAGTAGAATCTGTTTAATAAAACCCTCCCTATAAAGACAACTTTGAATGCAGACAGCTTTGCTAGTAAATTCCTCTATTTTTTTAATAAAGAAATAATACCAATCTCATAAACTGTTCCGGGGGGGGGGGAAACCACATCCAAACTTGTGATATAAAGTCATCTTACCCTTGTTAACAAAGTCAAAATCATTATTTTTTAAAATGTTTTATTTATTTTTGAGAAAGAGAGTGAGCGGGGGAGAGGCAGAGAGAAAGAGAGCAAGACAGAGAATCTGAAGCAGCCTCCATGCTATCAGCACAGAGCCCGATGCAGGGCTCAAACTTATGAGTTGTGAGACAGATCATGACCTGAGCTGAAGTCGGACGCGTAACTGACTGAGCCACCCAGGTACCCCCAGAGACATTATTTTTAAAAATACAAACCTCATCCTTCTCATTAATATGGATGGGAAAATGCTTAGGTACTGATTAGCAAATCAAATCCAGTGATATTTTAAAAGGATAATACATCACAATCAAGTGGAGTTAAATTGATAAGAATTGATAAAAATTCTTAGCCTGACCAGAAACAAAAGTAAAAATTCCTTAATTTGATAGAGTATTTACAAGAATCCAATAGCAAACATCATACATAATGGCAGGTTGTGAAAAGTTTTAACCCTGTGAATTCAGGAAAAAACAAAAATGCCTACTATATCACCACTTCTATTCAGCACTGAACTGGACATCACAGCCAGTGTAATGAAGCAAGAAAACAAACAGAAAGAAGCATAAAGATTGACTAGAAAGAAAGAAAAGTGTCATTATCTGCAGATAGAATAAATGTGTATTTAGATAACCCAAAAGAATCTAGAGATGACTATCTGAAAAAGTAAATTTATTAATAAGGTCAGTGGATAAATATCACTAAAATTCAACTGTATATCTACATACAAGAAATGCACAAGTAGAAAACAAAATTTTAAAACTATGCTGTATGCCATCAGAAACATCAAACGTGTAGGAATAAATGTAACAAAAGACATGCAGATCTCTAGACTTAAAACTAAAAAGTATTTCAAAGAAATTACAAAGACCTAAATGGAGGAATGTATTGTACTTACGGATTTGAAAAGTAAACATCTTAAAGATGTCAGTTCTCTCCAGCCTGATCATTGGATTTCAATAAAATCCCAATTATTTCCCCAGTAGGTCAAGAGAAGTGACAGACAAGCTGCAGACTAAAAGAAATCATTTGAAAAACACTGTCCAGACCTTCGCTAAGCTACTGTGCCTACTGCTACCTTGGCGTCCATCTTGTTTGGCCACGTGGCCTGTTGGGACCAAAAACTAACACTAGCCTCTAACACAAGTACGTGTCCCAGGCAGCAATCTGTAGAGCACCAAGCAAATCTAAGTTCCTGATAGGACTTCCCCAAAAGTCCTTGTGATAAACAGTCTCCCCCACCTCCCAAGGCCTTCCCCTTATGCACCCCCTACACAGACCCTCATGGAGCTTCCTGACGCCCCTACTCTTTGGTTTGAATGGACCCATCTGGCCTTATGCCATGAGCCCCAGAACACTCCACCCACAGATGCTAGTAAGGCATGTGCCCCAGGTCCTGCCTCTCTCTGCCTGTATCTGCCTTGACTTCCCTGGGTGGCACTGCCAGGTATGCTGTGTACTTCCTCTAGGGTCTATAACAAACTTACCTCAGTTTCTCATGGCCGAGAATAATATTCCATTGTATGGTTATACCAGTACACAGCAATGAAAATGAACAAACCAGAGCTACATGCAACAACATTGCCAACTGCTATAGAGTAAAAGACACCAGACACAAAACAACAGGCATGGTACGAGTCCACCTATATAATGTTTAAAAGAATGCAAAACTAAATTATAGTGTTTAGGAATGCCTGGTTGTGTGGTTAAAGTATGTAGAAACGCTAGGAAGTGATTTACCATTTCTCTGGAGACACCTGTCACCCTTCAGAGTGGGAGGGGCAGGGTCTGGGATAGGCTCAGCAGAGCTTCTAAGGTGCTATGTTCTCTTCTTTAAATTTTTTTTTAACGTTTTTTTTTTATTATTTATTTTTGAGACAGAGAGAGACAGAGCATGAACGGGGGAGGGGCAGAGAGAGAGGGAGACACAGAATTGGAAGCAGGCTCCAGGCTCTGAGCCATCAGCCCAGAGCCCGACGCGGGGCTCGAACTCACGGACCGCGAGATCGTGACCTGAGCTGAAGTCGGCCGCTTAACCGACTGAGCCACCCAGGCGCCCCTGGGTGTTCTCTTCTTTAAATGTTATTTATCTAAGCTATGTAATGACATAGGTGTTTGCTGTGTGATAAATCACTGAGCTGATGTTATTATTTTGTACAATTTTTATGTGCTTTACATTACACCACAAGGTTAAAAATAATTTTAACCCTATATTAAATGAATTAACAAAATATAGTAAGAATGACAGAATGATATATAATTGAAAAATCCAAATAATGTCAAGACTGAATTTTCCTTTTTTTTTTATTTAAATTTTTAAAAATTAAAAAAAATTATATATATATAGATTCCTCAAGTGGGAGAGGGACAGAGGGAGAAAGAATTTTTAAAATTTTATTTAAATCCAAGTTAGTTAACATATAGTGTAATAATGGTTTCAGGAGTAGAATTTAGTGATTCATCACTTACATAGAACACCCACTGCTCACCACAAGTGCCCTTCTTAGTGCCCATCACTCATTTAGCCCATCTGCCCACCAAACACCCCTCCAGCAACCCTCAGTTTGTTCTCTGAATTTAAGACTCTCCTATGGTTTGCCTGTTTTTAACTTATTTTTTCCTTCCCTACCCCTAGTTCATCTGTTTTGTTTCTTAAATTCCACATGAGTGAAATCATATATTATCTTTCTCTAACTTATTCAACTTAGCATAATACACTCTACTTCCAACCATGTTGTTGCAAATAATAAGATTTCATTCTTTTCGATTGCTGAGTAATATTCCATTGTGGGGGTGGGGGGTGGTGTGTGTGTGTGTGTGTGTGTATCACTTCTGTATCCATTCATCAGTCGATGGACATTTGGGCTCTCCACAGGTTGGCTATTATTGATAGTACTGCCATAAACATTGGGGTCCATATGCCCCTTCCAATCAGCATTTTTGTATCCTTTAGATAAACACTACAATGTGCAATTGCTGGGTCATAAGCTAGCTCTATTTTTAACTGTTTTGAGGAACCTTCATATTGTTTTCCAGAATGGCTGCACCAGTTTGCATTCCCACCAGCTGTGCAAAAGTGTTCCCCTTTCTCCGCATCCTCGCTAACATCTGTTGTTTCCCGAGTTGTTAATTTTAGCCATTGTGACAGGTGTGAGGTGGTATCTCATTGCAGTTTTTTTTTTTAATTTGTATTTACCTGATGATGAATGATGTTGAGCATCTTTTCATGTACCTGTTAGCCATCTGGATGTGTTCTTTGGAAAAGTGTTCATTCATGTCTTTGGTCCATTTTTCACTGGATTATTTGTTTTTTGGGTTTTGAGTTTGATAAATTCTTTATAGATTTTGGATACTAACCCTTTATCTGATACATCATTTGCAAATATCTTCTCCCATTCCATTGGTTGCCTTTTAGTTTTGTTGATGGTTTCCTTCACCATGCAGAAGCTTTTTATCTTGATGAGGTCCCAGTAGTTCATTTTTGTTTTTGTTTCCCTTGACTTCAGAGATATGTCTAATTAGAAATTGCTGCAGCCAAGGTCAAAGAGGTTGTTGCCTGTTTTCTCCTGTAGGATGATGGTTTCCTGTCTCACATTTGTCTTTTATCGATTTTGAGTTTATTTTTGTGTATGGTGTAAGAAAGTGGTCCAGATTCATTCTTCTGCAGGTCTCTGTCCAGTTTTCCCAACACCATTTGCTGAAGAGACTGTTTCTTCCATTGGATAGTCTTCCCTGCTTGTCAAAGATTAGTTGGCTATAGATGTGTGGGTCCATTTCTGGGTTCTCTATTCTGTTCCATTGATCTCTGCATCTGTTTTTGTGCCAGTACCATACTTTCTTGATGATTACAGGTTTGTAACACAACTTGAAGTCCAAAATTGTGATGCCTCCAGCTTTGGTTTTCTTTTTCATCATTACTTTGGCTATTCAGGGTCTTTTCTGGTTCCATACAAATTTTATGATGGTTTGTTCTAGCTCTTGAGGAATGCTGGTATTATTTTGATAGGGATTGCATTGAATATGTAGATTGCTTTGGGTAGCATCAACATTTTAACAGTATTTGTTCTAATCCATGAGCATGGAATGCCTTTCCATTTCTTTATGTCTTCTTTAATTTCTTCTATAAGCTTTCTATAGTTTTCAGCATACAGATCTTTTACCTCTTTGGTTATGCTTATTCCTAGGTATTTTATGGGTTTTGGTACAATTGTAAATGAGATCGATTCCTTGATTTCTCTTTCTGCTGCTTCATTATTGGTGTATAGAAATGCAACTGATATCTGTACATAGATTTTATATCCTGCGACTTTGCTGGATTCATGTATCAGTTCTAGAAGTTTTTAGGTGGAGTCTTTTGGGTTTTCCAAAAGGAAAACAGGGTTTTCACTCTGTGAAGAGTGAAAGTTTGACTTTTTCCTTGCTAATCTGTATGCTTTTTCTTTCTTTTTTGTCTGATTGCTGAGGCTAGGACTGCCAACACTGTGTTGAACAGTGGTGAGAGTGGACATCCCTGTTGTGTTCCTGATGTTAGGGGGAAAGCTCTCAGTTTTCCCCTTGAGGATGATATTAGCTGTTGGTCTTCTGTACACGGCCTTTAGGATGTTGAGGTATGTTCTTTCTATGCCTACTTTCTTGAGGGTTTCTATCAAGAAAAGATGCTGTATTTTGTTAAATGCTTTTTCTGCATCTATCAAGAGGATCATATGATTCTTACCCTTTCTTTTATTAATGTGATATATCACATTGATTTGTGGATATTGAACAAGCCCTGCAGCCCAGGAATAAATCCCACTTGATCATGATGAATAATTCTTTAAATGTATTGTTGGATTCGGTCTGCTAGTATCTTGTTGAGAATTTTTGCATCCATGTTCATCACGGAGATTGGTCTGTGGTTTTCCTCTTTAGTGGGGACTTTGGTTTTGGAATCAAGGTAATGCTGGCCTTGAATGAGTTTGGATGTTTTCCTTCCATTTCTATTTTTTGGAACAGCTTCAAAAGAATAGGTGTTAAGTCTTCTTTAAATGTTTGGTAGAATTCCCTGGAAAGCCATCTGGCCCTGGACTCCTGTTTGTTAGGAGATTTTTGATTACTAATTCAATTTCTTCACTGGTTATAGCTCTGTTCAAATTTTCTATTTCTTCCTGATTCAGTTTTGGTAGTTTATGTTTCTAGGAATTTTTCCATTTCTTCCAGATTGCTCAATTTGTTGGTATATAATTGTTCATAATATTCTCTTATTATTGTTTGTATTTCTACAGTGTTGGTTGTGATGTCTCTGCTTTCATTCATGATTTTATTTATTTTGGTCCTTTCCTTTTTCTTTTTAATAAATCTGGCTAGGGGTTTATCAATTTTGTTAATTCTTTCAAAGATCCAGATCCTGTTTTCGTTGATCTGTTCTGCTGTTTTGTTTTGTTTTTTTAATATCATTGGTTTCTGCTCTAATCTTTATTATTTCCCTTCTACTGCTGTTTTGGGGCTTTATTTGCTGTTATTTTTCCATTTTCCAGCTCCTTTGGGTGTTAAGATTAGGTTGTGTATTTGAGACATTTCTTCCTTCTTTAGGAAGGCCTGGATTGCTATATACTTCCCTCTTATGACTGCCTTTGCTACATCCCAGAGGTTTTGGGCTGTCATGTTTTCATTTTCACTGGCTTCTATGTACTTTTTCATTTCCTCCTTAATTTCTTGGTTAACCCATTCTTTCTTTAGTAAAATGTTCTTTAATCTCAAAGTATTCGTGGTCTTTCCAATTTTTTTCTTGTGATTGATTTCTATAGAAGTTTCATAGTGTTATAGTCTGAAAATATGCAAGGGATGATCTCAATCTTTTTGTACTTGCTGAGGGCTGATTTGTGCCACAGCATGTGATCTATTCTGGAGAATGTTCCATGTACACTTGAAAAGAATGTGTATTCTGATGCTTTGGGATGAAATATTCTGAATGTAAACTGTTAAGTCCATCTGGTCCAGTGTGCCATTCAAAGCCAGTGTTTCCTTGTTGGTTTTCTGCTTAGGTGATCTGTCCATTGCTATAAGTGGAGTGTTAAAGTCCCCTACTATTATGGTATTATTATCAATGAGTTTACGTTTGTGATTAATGGACTTATATGTTTGGGTGTTTCTTTGTTGGGGGCATAAATATTTACAACTGTTAGATCTTACTGGTGGATAGACCCCTTAGTTATATGATATAATGCCCTTCTTCACCTCTTGTTACAGTCTTTGTTTTAAAATCCAGTTTGTCTGGGGGCGCTGAGGTGGCTCGGTTATTTGAGCATCCAACTTCGGCTCAGGTCATGATCTCAGTTTCTGAGTTCGAGCCCTGCATCGGGCTCGCTGCTGTCAGTGCAGAGCCCACTTTGGATCCTCTGTCCCCCCCTCTCTCTGACCTTCCCCGCTTGCTCTCTGTCTCTCTCGTAAATAAATAAACATTAAAATCTAGTTTGTCTGATAGAAGTATGGCTACTCCAACTTTCTTTTGATGTCCATTAACATGATAAATGGTTCTCCATCCCCTTACTTTCAATCTTCCAGGTGTCTAAAATGAGTCTCTTGTAGGCAGCATATAGATGGCCCTTTTTTTTTTTTAATCCATTCTGATACCCTATGTCTTTTGATTGGAGCATTTAGTCCATTTACATTTAGGGTGATTACTGAAAAATATGAATTTAGTGCCATAGTGTTGCCTATAGAGTTGGAGTTTCTGGTGATGTTCTCCGATCCTTTCTAGTCTTTGTTGCTTTTGTCCTTTTTTGTTTCATTTTGTTTTTTCTCCACTCAAATAGTCCCCCTTAAAATTTCTTGAAGGGCTGGTTTAGTGATCACACACTCCTTTCATTTTTGTTTGTCTGGGAATCTCTTCATCGAGAGAGAGAGTCCTAAGCAGATTCCATGCTCAGTTTGGAGACTGACACGGGGCTCAATCCCACAACCGTGGGATAGTGACCTGAGCTGAAATCATGAGTCAGACGCTCAACCGAAAGAGCCACTCAGGTGCCTTTTTTTTAAATAGCCACATTAATATCATTTTAAAAAGTCTTTAATGTAAATCAGCCTCAAAAAGCTAGGTCTGAATGAATAGAAAAATAATAGTCTTTAAATTTCAAAACTGGTTCCCTTTTACTGAATGATTTAACATAAAATACAAGGAACTGGTCTAACGGCTCCAGGTCTAAGGTGAAACAGAAGACTCTATACTGAGTTCTGTCTTGATGATATAATATAAATATTATTCAAATGGAACAGAAATCCGATAGCTTAGTTTAAATGTTTCTTTATGTTAATTTCAAGTCCTAAAAATTATCCAGACATTGAGCAGATGTTATTTATATCTTAAAAAGCCTCTTCTTTAGTTTTTTACAAAGAACAAGACATTTGAGGAAAGCAGACACGGAGGAAGTATGACACCCACAAAGAACCATTATGGAATGTTTTCCTACATATGAAACATCTTGTAACCCCAGGCAAAGGCTCTGATGTTGACTGTAAACAGCACAGCCCTGCATTTAAAAATATAGACAGATAAGCAGATAGGTGGAGAGACAGATATGCACATGGGTTCCGTATGTGTATAGCCACATAAAATGTACACTATATGCGCCCATGTCCACATACACATATAGAGTAAAGTTTCTGAAAAATATGATGTAAGCTTTACATCTTTCTTCAAAGTTACTAGAAACATGGGCTTTCATGTAACCTGAGCTTTGGTAAATTTTTTTTTTCAACTGCCAAGTTCTATGTAGGGAAATGAACGCCTACCTAGTTAACACATAAAGAAATAGGACTTAATACATTTTAGGTTATAAACGGAGTCTTTAAAATACCCATGTGTTATAACAAGTGTATTATGAACACTATGTTTGTTGGCAAAAACTAACACTTCTATTAGTTTTCTACTGGAGGATCAATGTCAGCAAAATGGTGGTATAGGAATTTCTAGTGCCTGTATCCTCCCAGAAATATCAATTTTAAGATCTATCCATGCATGAAAATACTTCCACAAGAGCTAAGGATTCTACGTGAGGGATTACGCCACCTGGGTGGAGGTGAGCTATATGAAAAGATAGGATAGATAGAATCACACACCCTCTTTGCCTCTCCTTTGAGCCCAGACAGCTCAGCATGGAGAAAGGGGCCTTTCTGTGAGAGAAGCTGAGTAAAGTAAGTGTCTGACTTCACCACAGCCTCCAGTCCAGCCTGCCCCAGCACCAGAGTGACTCTCATTGCCCTTAATGGCTCTGGCAGTCTCCTGTGAATCCAGGCCGCTGCCCACCCTGGTGCCTGTGGGATTCTACATCGTTGGGTGGCTCCTTGGTAGTGCCTGTGAAACCAGGTGGCCCGCTTGCCCCAGTGCCTATCGGCTCTAGTGGCTACAAGTGGCTCCTGCAAACCTAAGTCCCTGGCCCAACGGGCACCAGTAGGCCCCGGTGGTTCCAGGCAACCTCCACGGCCCCAGGTTCCCAGCCAGCTCCCCAGCCAGCTCCCACGAACCCAGGCTCCTGGCACATCCCAGCATCCGCCAGCTCCCAGGCAGCAACTTTGGCCCAATGCTTCCAATCAGCACCTGTAAAGCCAGAGATAGTATGACTAGGCCTAGGCACAGGATGGCTACTGTGTCCTCAAGCTTTCAAGCCACCTCAGCACCAGGCTAGCTACTAGCCTCAAGCCTCCAGACCATCCCAGCACCAGGTCAACCCTCAACTGGCAGCACCGTTTCCCTCCACCGGCCCAACATAAACACACATCCACCCACGGGACTTGCTCACACCGCTGCCTCTATCCCTGCACACTGCGCTTCTGCCAGTGTACCCCTTTCGGCAGCCCGCCCTAGTCTGGATGCTGCGGGGCCCCTCCCCCAGACGACCCACGGCACCCAAAGCTTGCCCTCATGCCAGCCCCTGTGCCCTCCGCTGTGCTTCAGCATATCTGCCCTCTCCAGTACACTCTTGGCCAGAGCCCATACAGGATGGTGCCGCAGGCCTGGTAGTGTGCAAGCAGCCCCTACAGTGGCCAGCACCACTCCAAGGTGACTTCCGCCCCGGAGACTGGGAAAAATAACCACACACACACACCAGTCAGATGGAGGCCCCAGCCGTGGGCTGGCGGCCGACAACTGGTCCAACTGCAGGCCCTGCGAACCGGTGAAAGCTTCTCAGGGGACAACACAGGGAAAGCGTCCTGCAGTCTGGTGCTACTGCATCTCTGGCAAATGCTTGTTCTGCCTCGACTGGAGCCCAAGGCCTCTCCAGACTGGCCCACCACACCACAAAGGCAAAGATAGCCACTGGCGAAGGAGAAAGTGGCTCAGCCACACAGCAGGGCACACGCATCACACACAGGAGACATTCTCTGAAGCACCAGGGTGTCGTAAACAGGGAACACTGCATGGCACGGCTTACGAGACCACTTCTTTACGAGACCAGTACTCTAGGGGTGCCTGGGTGGCTCAATAGGTTCAGTACCTGACTCCTGATTCTGGCTTAGGTCATGATCTCACAGTTTGTGAGACTGATCCCTGCATCAGGCTCTGTGCCGACAGCGCGGAGCCTGCTTGAGATTCTCTCTTTCCCTCGCTCTCTCTTCCTCTCCCCTGCTCTCTCTCTTTCTCTCAAAATAAATAAATAAACATAAAAAAAATAAGGCCAATGCTCTAAAGAACAGGGGACAGCCTGAATTTTGTCACACACTGAAACAGACACAGAGAGACAAACTGAGGAGACAGAGGAGTATGTCCCAAACAAAAGAACAGGAGAATATCACAGCAAGAGACCTAAGTGAAACAGAGGTAAATAATATGCCTGATAGAGAATTTAAAGTAATGATCATAAAGATACTCACTGGACTTGACAGAAGTGGAGGACATAAGTGAGACCCCTAATGATGAGATATAAAAGAATCAATCAGAAATGAAGAATACAATAAATGAAATTAAAAATACATTAGATAGTATAAATAGTAGGCTAGACGAAGCAGAAGAACCAATCACTGACCCTACAGGATGGAGTAAGTGAAAGTAATCAAGCTGAGCAGATGAGGAAAAAAATTTATGCAAAAGAGGAACAGACTTAGGCAATTCAGTGATACCATCAAATGTAATAACATGACATGACAGGGATCCCAGAAAGACAAGAGAAAGCAAAGGGGACAGAAAATGTATTTGAAGAAATAGTTGAAAACTTCCCGAATCTGGAGAAGGAAACAGAAATCCAGATCCCCCAACAAAATATAACCAAAGAAGTTCCACGCCAAGACACATAGTAATTAAAATGGCAAAAAGTAGTGAGAAAGGAAAAAATTTAAAAGCAGCAAGAGAAAAGAAGTCAGTCACCTACAAGGGAAAGCCCATAAGGCTGTCAGCAGATTTTTCAACAGAAACTTAGCAGGCCAGAAGGGAGTAGCATGATATATCCAAAGTGCTCAAAGGAAAAAATGTGTAGACAAGAACACTAGACCTAGCAAGGCTATCATTCAGAATAGAAGGAGAGATAAAGAGTTTCCCAGAAATGTTAAAGGGGACTCTTTGAGTGAAAAGACCATAAGCAAGAATAAGAAAAGTAGGAATCAAAAAAGCAATAAAAACAAGTTCTCTGTAATTATCACTCAAGGGATTCACAAAATAAAGGGACATAAAGTATGCCACCATATACCTAAAATGTAGAGAGGAGAAGAGTAAAGAATGGGTTCTGAGCCTGGATGGCTCAGTCGGTTAAGCATCCAACTCTTGATCTTAGCTTAGGTCATGATCTCATAATTCATGAGATTAAGCCCCACATCAGACTCTGCACTGACAGCATGGAGCCTGCTTGGGATCTCTCTCTCTCCCTCGTTCTCTGCCCCTCCTTGGCTTGCACTCTCTTTCTCTCTCCCCTTCTCAAAATAAATAAACTTAAAAAAAAAAAGAATGGGCTCAAATTTAAGTGACCATCAACTTAATACAGACTGCCATATGAACAAGAAGTTATATACATACCTAATGGTAACCACAAGTCAAAACTACTAACAGATATACAGAAAATAAAGAGAAGAAGTCCAAGTATATGACTAAAGAAAGCCAAGTAATCATGAAAGAAGAGAGCAAGAGAAGAAAGGAATGGAGAAAAACTGTAAAAACAACCATAAAACATGTAACAAAATGGCAATAAATACATATGTATCAATAATGACTTTGAATGTAAACAGGCTAAACACTCCAATCAAAAGACAAAGTGTGATGGAGTGAATGAGAAAACAAGACCTACCTGGACATTACACGGATCCCAGACCTACACTGCCTAGAAAGAGCCTCATTTCAGACCTAAAGACACATGTGGATTGAAAGTGAAGGGATGCACACTCAGTGGCAGCCACTGTGGAGACTGGACTTTGCTCGTTCGTGCACCTTGCTCAGCCTCTCTGCAACCATGTCTGACAAACCCAGTATGACTGAGATTGAGAAATTCAATAAGTCAAAATTGAAGAAGATAAATGCAAGAGAAAACTCCACAGCCTTCAAAAGAAACAGCTAAACAGGAGACCCTAGCAGGTGAATCATGAGGCATGCACCACCAATATGCACTGTGCATTCCACAAGCACTGCCTTCTTATTTTACTTCTTTTAGCTGTTTAACTTTGTAAAATACAAAGAGGTCGGATCAAGTTTAAATGACTGTGTTGCCCTTTCCACATCAAAGAAGAGAACTACCGACAATGAAGGCCATGCCTGCCTCTCCCATCTATCTGGCTAGCAGGGAAGGAAAAGAGTTTGCATTCTGGTAAGGAAGAAGCTGTGTAAAACAACAGTGAAATCTAGGGCATAAATCAAGCTGGTCCAAGGAATCCTGCAGGCTGTAAAATGTAGTTTAATCAGAGTGCCATTTTTTTTGCTCAAATGATTTTAATTACTGGAATGCACAATTTTTTAAATATGCAAATAAAAAGTTTCAAAACCTGAAAAGAAAAAAAAAAAAGAAAGTGAAGAGATAGAGAAGAAGCATTTATCACTCAAATAGATGTGAAAAGAAAGCCGGGATAGCAATACTATTTATATCGGACAAAACAGATTTTAAAACAAAGATTGTAACAAAACACAAACAAGTACACTAAATAATCAATAAGGGGACAATCCAATAAGAAGATATAACAATTGTAGGGGCTCCTGGGTGGCTCAGTCGGTTAAGCGACTGACTTCGGCTCAGGTCATGATCTCATGGTCCGTGAGTTCGAGCCCCGTGTCAGGCTCTGTGCTGACAGATCAGAGCCTGGGGCCTGCTTCAGATTCTGTGTCTCCCTCTCTCTCTGACCCTCCTTCGTTCATGTTCTGTCTCTCTCTGTCTCAAAAATAAATAAACATTAAAACAAAAATTAAAAAAAAAAAGAAGATATAACAATTGTAAATATTTAGGCACCCAATGTAGAAGTACCCAAATACATAAAACAGTTAATAACAAACATAAAAAAGAAATAATTGATAGTAATTACATCAACAGACAGATCATCTAAACAGAAAATCAACAAGGAAACAATGGCTTTGAATGACACACTGGACCAGATGGACTTAACAGACATATTCATCCTAAAACAGCAGAACACACATTCTTTTCCAGTGACCTGGAACATATTCCGCAACAGATCACATATTACGCCATAAAACAGGTCTCCACAAATGCAAAAAGATCAAAGTCATTCCGTGCATCTTTTCTGACCACAGTGCTATGAAATTAGAAATCAACCACAAGAAAAAAAATCTGGAAAGAACACAAATACATGCAGGTTAAATAACATGCTACTAAACAGTGAATAGGTCAAACAAGAAATCAAAGAGGAAATCAAAAACTACAGGGAGATAAATAAAAATGAAAACAAAATGATCCAAAATTTTTGGGATGAAGCAACAGAAGTTTATAAAGGGAAGTTTATAGGAATACAGACCTACCTGAAGAAAAATCTCAAATAAGCAACCTAACCTTACACCTAAAGGAGCCAAAAAAATAACAACAAACAACACCCAAAACCAGAAGAAGAAAGGAAATAATAAAGGTTAGAGCAGAAATAAATGAAATAGAAACTAAAAAAAACAAAACAAAAAAATGCACACACACACACACACACAAATAGAACAGTTCAATGAAACTAGGAGCTAGTTCTTTGAAAAGATCAATAAAACTGATAAACCTTTAGCCAGACGCCTAAGGGAAAAAAAAAAAAAAAGAGTACTCAAACAAATTCAGAAATGAAAAAGGAGAAATAACAACCCAATACCATAGAACTACAAAGGATTAAGAGAATATTATGAAAAATCATATGCCAACAAGTTGGACAACCTAAAAGAAATGGATAAATTCATAGAAACCTGCACCTCCCAAAACCGAATCAGGAAGAAACAAAATTTGAACAGCCCAATTACCAGCAAACAAAATTGAATCAGTAATCAAAAAACTCCCAACAAACAAAGGTTCTGGACCAGATGGCTTCACGGGTGAATTCTACCAAACATTTAAAGAAGAGTTAATATCTATCCTTATCACCAACATCTATTCCAAAAAATAGAAGATGAAGGAAAATTTCCAAATTTGTTCTATGAGGTCTGCATTACCCTGATATCAAAACCAGATACAGACATCACAAAAAAAGAGAAGTACAGGCCGATACCTCTGATGAATATAGACGCAAAAATCTTCAGCAAGATATTAGCAAACCCAATCCAACAACACAGTAAAAAATCATTTAGGATGCCTGGGTGGCTCAGTTAAGCGTCTGACTTCAGGTCATGATCTTGAAGTTCGTGGGTTCAAGACCCACAATGGGCTCTGTGCCCATAGCTCGGAGCCTGGAGCCTGCTTCAGATTCTGTGCCTCCCTTTCTCTCTGTCCCTCCCCTGCTCGCACTCTGTCTCTCTCTCTCTCAAAAATAAATAAACATTAAAAAAAAAATCATTCATCATGTTCAAGTGGAATGTATTCCTGGGTTGCAAGGAGGGTTCAATATTCGCAAATCAATCAACATGATACATCACATCAAAAAGAGAAAGGATAAAAACCATGCAATCATTTCAACAGATGCAGAAAAAGCAGAGAGAAATGACCGTAATCCCCAAGATGACATTTAACACCAGGCCAGGACAGTAACCATCATACAGAAAATGGAGCAGAGAGAGAGAGATTCTGTAAGGGAGAACTCCCAAGAAAAACCTGAGTCCTCAACAGAGACAAACAATGCAAAAAAAGAGAGCCAGGCAACTGGAAATACCAATAAAAACAAAACATCATGGATCACCTGTGAAGCCTCCAGTACAAATTAAACCAGGAAGACAATGTATTCCGAGGAATCAAATGGACTCCAAGTAAGAAACAGAATGGGTAAACATCTAAGAGACGATAAAAATATGCAGAAAGCATAAGTTACATCTAGGAAGGAAAAACATGAAAAGTAATTAGAAAACTAAAAAACAAAACCCAAGCTCACAGATACAGAGAACAGTCTGGTGGTTGCCAGGGTGGAAGTAGGAAGAGGGTGAAATGGATGAAGGGGCTCAACAGGTACAAATCTCTAGTTTATAAGATAAAGTAAGACATGGGATATAACACATAGCATAGTGATCATGGTTAATAATACAGTACTGCATGTTCGAAAGTTACTAAGATAGATCTCAAAAGTTCTCATCGTAAGAAAAAAAATCGTAACTATGTACAGTGACAAATGTTAACCAGACTTATTGTGATCATTTTGCAATACACACAAATTTCAAATCATTATGTTATATACCTGAAACTGATGTAATGTTACATGTAAATTGTATCACAATTAAAATAAAACAAAAACAGAAAGCAAGCAAGCTAAGACAGTAATACTTCTGTACTTGACTCTGTAACTAGGTACATGTATCTTTAATTTTTAAAAATCTCTAAGACACAATATAGAAGAGGTCACAGACTGAGTCCATGATTGCTTGAAAGAACACAGAAAAAAGTTCCATGAGGGGTAACTTTGGGTTCAAAAGAAAGATGTTCTACCCCTTAAAGATGTTCAGAAATGAAACAAATGAGTTGAATACCAGAAGACTCCAAGCAGAGATTAAATGGCTACCTATATGGGATGCTACAAAGGGATTCTTGTACTGGGTGGAAGATTCACTACTCATTCAGCAAATGATCTAAGACTTTTCCAACTCTTCACTTCTATTTACAAAACAGGTTACACCAGGAGACAACAGCCCCTTTACATGTGAGAGCTATTCCTCAGGATAGAAAGTTTTACTTAAGAAATGACATGCGCAATAAGGAAAACTTTTGCTTTTAGAATGCCCTATATAGATTTTGTCATATAGTATTATTTGCCTGATAAGTAGAAATAAACATTCATAATTACTCACCCTTCTAATAAAATTTTAAAATCAATAAAAGTATGTATTATAAAAACATAGCATCCAGTTATACTGAATTTCTTCTCTTACCAATCATAACCTACAGCAAAAGATGTTTCAATTACAGGAGCAATGAGTTTTGCAGCTGTCATGATGTATTTTTCTGCCATAGCTTTCCTGTATCAAAGAAACAAAAAAGTACTATTTAGAAACATGGTTTGGAGATTTTTTAAGTATAAACATTGTCTGTCAAAGCTAACATACCATCAAAGTCTACTAGATGGTGGACAGCTATACTAGAAATCTGTCCATAAGTCAGGTTGACAACCATGGCTAGGAAATGGGACTAGCAAGGCATGACTGCCTTCTGGACCAAATTTAACTTTTTTTTTAATTAAAAAAAATGTTTTTGAATGTTTATTTATTTTTGAGAGAAAGAGAGACAGAGCATGAGCGGGGGAGGGGCAGAGAGGGGGACACAGAATCCGAAGCAGGCTCCAGGCTCTGAGCTGTCAGCACAGAGCCCGACGCAGGGCTCGAACTCACGAGCCGTGAGATCATGACCTGAGCCGAAGTCGGATGCTCAACCGACTGAGCCACCCAGGCGCCCCAACTCTTTCTTTTTTTTCAATGCATGCTGACAAATCAAAAAGAAACACTGGAGAAACACAAAGCTCTGCAGCTGAAGCTATATAACTGCACTGTCCATGGACATGAAAGGAGAGGGTAAAAATGACCACTGAAGAACAGTGTGTACGGTAAATGGTAAAACTGAATTACTACATGTCTCCATAGATTTGTCTAATCTGTACCTTTCATATAAATGGAATCATAGATATACAGTCTTTTGTGACTGCCTCCTTTATCATGTTTTCAGGCTTCGTGTTTATTGTAGCATGTATTGGTCCTTCATTTCTTTTTGTGGCCAAATAATATTCCATTATATGGATAGACTATATATTCTTTATCCATTTAACAGTTGTGGACATTGGGTTGTTTCTACTTTTTGGATATTATAAATGCTGCTTCTATGAACATTTGTGTGAAGTTACTGTGTGAATGTATGCTCTAATCACCTAAGAAGAGAAACTGCTGGGTTAAGTATGAGGAACTTTTGCTGAAGAACCTTTGCAGGAACTTCCAAACTGTTTTCCAAAGCGGCTGTAGCATTTTACATTCCTGCCACCAGCATGCAAGATTTCCATTTCTCCACATCCTCACCAACATGTGCTATTATGTGTCTTTTGATTACAGTCCTACAAGTGGGTATGAATTGGTACCTGGTTGAGGTTTTGAATTGCTTTTTCCTAAGTATAGAAGTTAACACATCTTTTCAAGCGCTTACTGGGCATTTGCATACCTAGTTTGAAGAAATGTCTACTCAGATCCTTTGTATGTTTTTAATTGGGTTATTGGCCTTTTTATTATTGAGTTAGAAGAGTTCTTTTTATATTGGAGAAATAAGTCCCTTCTTGGATACATGGTTTGCAAAAATTTTCTCCCATTCAGTGGGCTTTCACTTCCTTGATGGTGTCCATTGAAGAACAAAAGTTTTAATTGTGATGAAGTCCAATTTACCTATTTTTTTTTCCTTTTGGTGTGCTTTTGGTGTCGTATCTAAGAAGTCACTGCCTAACACAAGATCAGTAATAATTACTTGTCTTTTCCTAACAGTTCTAGCTCTTATAGTTAGGTCTATGATCTATTTTAAAGTAATTTTTGTGTATGGTGTGAGAGAGGCACAACTTCATTCTCTCCCATGAGGATATTCAATTGTCCCAGCACCATTCGTTGAAAAGACTATCTTTTCCCCCATCGAATTGTCCTGGCACTTTTGTTAATTATAAATACAAGAGCTTATTCCTGGACTCTCAATTCTATCCTGATTTCTATGTCTATCTTTATGCTAACTAGCATAAAGTACTACCACGCTTGATTGGGGTAGCTTTGTAGTTAGTATAAGCCCTCCAACTTGGCTCTTCATTTTTCAACCTGTTTTGGCTAGTTTGGATCCGTTATATTTCCATATGAGTTTTAGGATCAACTTGTCACTTTCTAAAAACCAATGCTCGGATTTTGATATGGATTACACTACATCTATAAAATAATTTGGGGAGGACTGCCATCATAACATTAAGTGCCTACCCACAAAAATGGGAGGTCTTCCCATTGACCTAGCAGATCCTTCAACAAAGTCTTATAGTTTTCAGAGTATAAATTTTACATTTCATTTGTTAATATTATTCCTAATTATTTTTTATGCTACTGTAAATGCAATGACGAGTTTAATTTTGGATACTTCACTGGTAGTATATAGTATTGATGCTTATATTTTGATCTCTTACTCTGCAAGCTTGCTGAACCTACTAGTTGTAATTGTTTTTTAGTGGATTCTAAAATTTTATGTAGGATATTCCATGTATAAGATCATGTCTAAACAGACATAGTTTTACTCTTCTTTCCAATCTGGATGTCTCTTACTTCATTTTCTTGCCTAATTTCCATAGTTAGAACCCCTAGTGCAATGTTGAATAGAATTGGTAAGAGTGAATAATATCTTGTTTCTGTTTCCTTATCTTGTTTCTGATCTAACGGGGAAAGCATTTAGTCTTTCACCATTAAATATTATGTCAAACTGTGGGTTCTTCATAAATGTCCTTTATCAGATTGAGGAACTTCCTTTCTACTTCTAGCCTCTTGAGGTTTGTTTTGTTTGTTTAGCATCAAAGCACACTAGATTTTATCAAAAACATTTTTAAAAGTTACTTATTTAAATTCAAGTTAGTTAACATACTGTGTAGTATTGGTTTCAGGAGTAGAATTTAGTGATTCATCACTTACATACGACAGCCAGTGCTCATCCAAACAAGTGTCCTCCTTAATGCCCATCACCCATTTAGCCCAGCCCCCCCCCACCCTCTAGCAACCCTCAGTTTGTTTTTAAGAGTCTCTAAAGGTTTGCCTCCTTCTGTTTTTTTTTTTTAATTTTATTTCTTTTGAGAGAGCGAGGGAGTGAGAGCGCATGCACAAGCAGGGGACGGGCAGCAAGAGGGAGGAGAGAATCCCAAGCAGGGATTCCCAATGAAGGGCTTGAACTCACAAGCCATGAGACCATAACCCGAGTGGAAATCAAGAGTCGGATGCTCAACCGACTGAGCCACCCAGGCGCTCCTGTTTTTATTTTTCCTTCCCTTCACTTCTGTTTACCTGTTTTATTTCCTAAATTCCACACAAATGAAATCATATTTGTCTTTCTCTGACTGACTTATTTTGCTTGGCATAATACACTCTAGTTCCATCCACGTTGCTGCAAATGGCAAGATTTCATTCTTTTTTATCTTCTTTATCCGTTCTTCAGTCGATAAACATTGGGTTCTTTCCATAATTTGGCTAATTGCTGATAGCACTGCTATGAACACTGGGGTGCGGGTGCCCCTTCAAATCAGCATTTCTGTATCCTTTAGATAAATGCCTAGTCGTGCAATTGCTACCCTAAGCGGCAGTTCTACTTCACATTTTTTGAGGAACCTCCATACTGTTTTCCAGAGTGGCTGCACCAATTTGCATTCCCACCAACAGCACAAAAGTGTTCCCCTTTCTCTGCATCCTCACCAACATCTGTTATTTCCTGAGTTAATTTTAGCCATTCTCACAGGTGTGAGGTGGCATCTCATTGGGGTTTTGATTTGTGTTTCCCTGATGATGAGAGATCTTGAGCATCTTTTCATGTGTTTGTTAGCCATCTGGACGTCTTCTTTGGAAAAGTGTTCATTCGTGTCTTTGGTTCATTTCTTGACGGGATTATTTGTTTTTTGGGTGTTGAGTTTGGTAAGTTCTTTATAGATTTTTGATACTAACCCTGTATCTGGTGTGTCTAATATCTTCTCCCATATTCTTGCTAATATCTTCTCCCATTCCGTCAGTTGCCTTTTAGTTTTGTTGGTTTCCTTCACTGTGCAGAAGCTTTTTTAACTTTTTAAAAATTTATTTGAAGAGAGAGAGAGAGTTTGTACACATGTGGAGGAGAGGCAGAGAGAAAGACAGAGAGAGAATCCCAAGCAGGCTCAGTGTTGTCAGCACAGCATCTCATGTAAGGCTTGATCTCACAACTGTGAGATCATGACCTGAGCAGAAACCAAGAGTCGGATGTTTAACTGAATGAGCCACCCAGGTGCCTCCAGAAGCTTTTTATCTTGATGAGGTCCCAGTAGTTCATTTTCCCTTGCCTCCAGAGACAGGTCTAGTAGAAGTTGCTGCAGCCAAAGTCAAAGAGATTGTTGCCTTGTTTTCTCCTGTAGGATTTTGATGGTTTCCTGTCTCACATTTAGGTCTTTCATCCATTTTAAATTTATTTTTGTCTATGGTGTAAGAAAGTGGTCCAGATTCATTCTTCTGCAGGTTGCTGTCCAGTTTTCCCAACATCATTTGCTGAAGATACTCCACTGGATATTCTTTCCTGCTTTGTCAAAGATTAATTGGCCATACATTGTAGTCCATTTCTGGGTTCTCTATTCTGTTCCACTGACCTATATGCATCTGTTTTTGTGCCAGTACCATACTGTCTTGATGATTACAGGTTTGTAATGCAATTTGAAGTCCAGAATTGTGATGCCTCCAGTTTGCGTTTTCTTTTTCAACATAACTTTGGCTATTTGGTGTCTTTTTGGTTCCATACAAATTTTAGGTTTGTTCTAGCTACGTGAAGAATGCTGGTGTTTCTGTGACAGGGATTGCATTGAATGTGTAGATTGCATTTGGTAGTATAGACAATTTAACAATATTTGTTCTTCCGATCCACGAGCATGGGATGTTTCCCCATTTCTTTGTGTCTTCTTTAATTTCTTATACAAGCTTTCTATAGTTTTTAGTGTGCAGATCTTTTACCTCTTTGGTTAGGTTTATTCCTAGGTATTCTATGGCTTTTGGTGCAATTGTAAATGGGATCGATTCCTTGGTTTCTCTTTCTGCTGCTTCATTATTGGTGTACAGAAATGCAACTGATTTTCGTACGTTGATTTTATATTCTGCAATTTTGCTGAATTCATGTCTCAATTCTAGGAGTCTTTTGGGTTTTCCACATAGAGTATCATGTCATCTGTCAAGAGTGAAAGTTTGACTTCTTTCTTGCCGATTTGTATGCCTTTTCTTTTTGTTGTCTAATTGCCGAGGCTAGGACTTCCAGGACTATGTTAAACAACAGTGGTGACAGCAGACATCCTTGTTGTGTTCCTGACCTGAGGGGGGAAGCTATCAGTTCTTCCCTACTGAGGATATTATCTGAGGGTCTTTCATATATAGGCGTTAGAATGTTGAGATATATTCCTTCTATCCCTACCTTCTTGAGGGTTTTTATCCAGAATGGATGCTGTATTTTGTCAAATGCTTTTTCTGCATCTACTGAGAGGATCATATGGTTCTTATCCTTTCTTTTATTAATGTGGTATATATCACATTGATTGATTTGCAAATATTGAACCAGCCCTGTAGCCCAGGAATAAATCCCACATGATCTTTTTCTTTGGTTTAAACTGAGATGATGTGGTTTTGTCCTCTATTCTATTGACATCCTTTATTATACTCATTGTTTTTTAGATCTGTTGTTTCCTTTTTTTTTTTTTTTTTTTTTGGTCTTATTTTGGTATCAGGGGAATACTAGCCCCATAAAATGAACTATCTTCTGGAAGAAACTGTATAGAACTGATGTTAATTCCTAGAACTCCCTAGTAAAACCATATGGGCCTGGAGATCTCTTTTTGGGGTGTTTCAAAATTACAAATTAAATCACATTAGGTGAGTTGTGGTCATTTGTGTTTTTCCAGAGAGTGGTCCCATTCTGTCCAAGCTGTCAACTTTATGGGTACAGGGTTGCTTGTAGTATTCCCTTATTATCTTTTTTGGTGTCTGCTAAGTCTGTAGAGATAGCTCCTGTTTTGTTCCTGATACTGGTAATTTGTGTCTTCTCTATTTTTTGTCAGTTTTGCTGTAAGTTTCTCAATTTTATTGATCTATTCAAAGAATCAGCTCTGTGTTTCATTGATATTTCTTTTTTTCAATGTTAATGATTTCTGTTATTATTTCTTCCTTTGGCTGATTTTGCTTTTCTTTTTCTAGTTTATTAATCTGACAGCTTAGAGTATTAATTTAAGGCTTTTCCACTATCATTCTAATTGCTTTCCCTTAGGTGTTGTTTTTCTTTGTCTTCTTTCAAGCCTTTTTATCTTTAATTTTCAGAAGTTTAATCATAATGTATCTTCACATGGATTTCCTTGGGTTTACTCTTTTTGGTATTAATCATTTTTTTGTATTGTATATTTATTCTCTTGTCAAATTTGGGGAATTTTATCAGCCACTATTTCTTTAGCCCAATCTCTTTCTCCTCTCCATCCAAGACACAGATACTGCGAATGGCAGGTCTTTTGTTATAGTCCCAGATATCACTTAGGCTCTCTTCATTTCTGGTTTTTAGTCTATTTTCTCTCTGTTGTTCAGACTGGGCAATTTCCATTTTTCATCTTCCAGTTCACTGAATCTTTCCATTTCCCCTTTATTTTCCTGTGGAGCCCATTCACTAGGCTTTTTATTTGAATTATTGTATTTTTCAAAAAAGTTAAAATTTTCCATTTGGTGCTTCTTTATATTTGCAGAGACTTCTTTTCTGAGGGTTTTTACTTTTAAATTTGCTTTAAGCATGCTCATAGTTGCTTGCTGAAGCATTTGTATCACGTTTGCTTTGCCAGATAATTCTAACATCTTTGTCCTAATAATATTGGCATCTATTGATTAGATTGTTCATTCATTTGGTTTGAAATCATCCTACTTCCTTATGATGAGTGATTCTTGATCAAAACTTGGACATTACACGGAGCGCATGGGTGGCTCAGTCAGGTAAGTGTCCAACTTTGGCTCAAGTTACAATCTTGTGCTTTGTGAATTCGAGCCCCACATCAGGCTCTCTGCTGTCAGTGCGAAGCCCGCTTCAGATCCTCTGTCTCTCTCTGCCTCTCCCCTACTCACACTCTCGGTCTCTCTCAAAAATTAAAACGTTAAAAAAAAGCTTGGATATTTCTACAGTATAATACTCTGAATTTTTATTTAAGTCTGTTTTAGCTGTTTTCTTGACACTGCTCTAGCAGGGGGAGAAGAGACACCACCTTATGAGTGCCAGATAATAGATGTCCAGGTTTCCCCACACGGCCTTTTTTGATACTCGAGGCAGGAAGAAGTCTTTGTTTCTGCTGGATGGGGTAGGAGTTCCTGTTTCTACCACGGTCCCTATTGACACCATAGTGGGGTGGCCTTGTTACCACTGAGTGATGATGAAAGTTTTGATTCTCCACCATTTTCTCCGATACCAGAGAGAGGGGAAGGAGTGCTTCATTACTCTGATGGAGTAGAATTCCAGGCTCCCCATGTGCTATCTGCTGAAACCAAAGACTGCTGGGACTCATTAAGGGTCTGTGGAGATTAAAGTCCTGGCTCCCTACCTGGTCTTTTGGGATATGGAGTGTCTCCTTACAGCCTTTTCAGAGTGGGAAGCCAGGCTCCCACTTGACTTTTTGTTGGCAGGCACAGGAGTGGGGCCGTAGTTTGTGTGTGCAGTATTTGTCTAAAAGTTTTCAGTTTTGATAGACTATTCCTTTCCTTGTCCTCTGGCTAGAAAATTGGGCTTTTCTTGGGGCTTTTTGTTTGTTTTTAAAAATATACACACTGATGTTTTCTAACTGGCAATTTCTTCACATACAAGTCTGGGAAAGATGAGGGGACTCACTGCCATTGTTCCTCAGGTCCTGAGGTCCTTTGCTGATCTGCCCTCTTCTCTCCACCTTTCTTCTTGTATTTGTTTTATACATAATTTCCAAGGTTTTCATTTGTATTTAGTGGGAATAACAGGGAAAACTATGTCTACTCATCTTCCCAGAAGAAGTCAGTTATTTTTAATGCTAAACTAATTTTTTAAGTTCGAGAGTGAGAGTGAGAGAGAGAGAGAGGGAGAGAGAGAATACATGTGTTGAGAGGGGGAGGTGCAGAGAGAGGGAGAAAAAGACTTCCATGCAGCTGTACGGTCAGTGCAGAGCCTGATATGGAGCTCAATCTCAACAAACTGTGAGATCGTGACCTGAGCTGAAATCAGGAGTCAGACAGACGCTTAACCAACTGAGCCACCCAGGCACCCCTAAACTAATTTTTAAAGTTAAACTAATTTCTGGGGTGCCTGGGTGGCTCAGTCGGTTGAGCGTCCGACTTTGGCTCAGGTCATGATCTCACAGTTTGTGAGTTTGAGCCCCGCGTCGGACTCTGTGCTGACAGCTCAGAGCCTGGAGCCTGCTTCAGATTCTGTGTCTCCCTTTCTCTCTGCCCCTTAGCCTCCTCATGTTCTGTCTCTCTCTCTTAAAAATAAAATAAATAAAAACATAAAAAAATTTTTTTTAATTAAACTAATTTCTAAAAATTAAGGGCCTTCCACGCATATGATGAAATCTTATTCAGCCTTATAAAAGAAGGAAATCCTATCACATGCTACAACATGGAAAGACCTTGTAGACATTATAAGTGTACTATAATTTCATTTACATGAGGAAAATAAAGCAAATTCATAATAACAGAAAGGAGAATGGTGGGTGTTTGGTGCTGGGGGCAGGACCTGGAGAAATGTTGTTCAGTGGGTAGAGATGTAGATTACGAAGATACAAAGAGTTCTGGGGTGAAATAAGTGAAGGGGATTAAGAGTGCACTTATCATGGTGAGCACTGAGAAATGTACAGGATTGTTGAATCGCTATACTGTATACCTGAAACTAATATAACATTAATTACACTGGAATTACAAATAAATAAATAAAAATAATTAAAAAAATTAAAAAATAGATTTAGCATATGACCCAATACCTACACACACGAGTTCTGAAGACTGGTTATAAAACGTGAATGCATTTAACACTACCAAACCATGAAGTCTTTCTTATGCATCATGATTAAGATGGTAAATTTTATGCTATGTGTATTTTATCACAATTTAAAAAATTAAAGGCTCTCTATTGTGTGATATACTTCTAATATACCTGTTGCATGTTCAATACATATTAGAACTTTGAAACCATAGTTGGCAGAGTCTAGGTACCATACTGGAGGAAGGAAGAAAAAAGTACAATTTTGTCTTTGGGAGTTGAAATTTAATTGGGAAGCTGGACAAAAATACATAAAGATACAATTTGTTAAAGAAAGGTAGTATAAACAAAGTTGCAACATTGCAACAAATGCAGAGGAGAGGTGAATTACAAGAAAATAGTAAGAGTAACTGGGTAAGAATAACTGGGGTCAGCCTGAGGACTGTGATTACTTAGGAGAAAAGAGAATCTAGTAATGTACAGAATTGGTGAAACAATAGCACTATTTAATATACTGAATATAACAAGTCTTGAGAGAAATAATCAGAATGTATATTTAACTCATAAAAATTAAGCCTATGTTACTAAAGTGTGCAAAATATTACCGTTCACGTTCCATTTGCCTTAGATGATCATTTTTTATAGCTTCAATTACTAAGTTAGTATGTGGATCATCCTGGGAAAATAAAATTGGGAAAAAAGTGATTAATTCAGAAGCAAATACTGAGAACTTGGATTTTTTTTTTAATTTTTTTTAATGTGTATTCATTTTTGACAGAGAGAGACAGACCATGAGCAGGGAAGGGGCAGAGAAAGAGGCAGACACAGAATCTGAAGCAGGCTCCAGGCTCTGAGCTATCAGCACAAGCCCGAGGCGGGGCTTGAACTCACGAACCGTGAGATCATGACCCGAGCCGAAGTTGGACATGAGCCACCCAGGTGCCCCTAAGAGCTGAACCGACTGAGCCACCCAGGTGCCCCTAAGAGCTTGGATTTCTAATCAACCACACCACTAAGTTAGTTAGTAGAGTAAATTAATCTTTCTAAACTGTTTTCCCTTATGTAAAGTAGAACTTTTCTTATTCCTGATTATCTATCACATTCTCCTTGAACTAACAGATTCTGAGCAGCTGATAAAAGGTCAGGCCGGATAGAACAGGACCAAGTACACAGAAGCTGTGTGATATTATAAATTCTAAACTCAAATGTAAATGATTTAATGATCATCAAATTACTTAGTAATCCATATCTCTACTCTTTATTAAAAATAGATTTTTTCACAACATAAATTTCTTCTCAATAAAAACAATATATGTAATTAATGTTTACATAGCACATGCTATGTTCCAGGTACTGTTTTAAGCATTTCACTTGCATTATCTCACTTAATCCTCACAACCCTATAAAGTAGGTTATTATAATTTCCTGTATTGTATATAAAGAACTGAGGCATAAGAAGAGTTAAGTATTGTATGGTGCAGCCAACGGCTAGGCGGTAATACCCTTACAATCTATTAACAAATCTATTAATTCAATTTATGAAATTGGCATTATTCTCTTATTTTTGATCTATAAATACAGGCAATTTCATACTGTTTGGTTTAATAGAAAATAATATGGCAGCATACCAATAATTTATATGTAAAACTCTGGAAAATATTTTATTTAAAAAAATTTTTTTTTTTTAACGTTTATTTTATTTTTGAGACAGAGAGAGACAGAGCATGAATGGGGGAGGGGCAGAGAGAGAGGGAGACACAGAATCGGAAGCAGGCTCCAGGCTCTGAGCCATCAGCCCAGAGCCCGACGCGGGGCTCGAACTCACGGACCATGAGATCGTGACCTGAGCTGAAGTCGGACACTTAACCGACTGAGCCACCCAGGCGCCCCTGGAAAATATTTTAAAAACATTAAGAAAAATCATCTCACTCCCTGGAAACTACTGTTTCTATTTTGGTGTATTTCCTTTCAGTTTGTGTTCATGTATGGGTGTGTGCATACCTTTTTTTTTCATTTGGTTTTTCATTTAACATTATATAATATTTCCTCAGGTCTTTGAAAATATGATTTTTTTATTATGCTCTACCCTATGCATAAGGATAAGGAACTACTTCTTTTCATTTGTGATATATTTAGTATAGTTTGAGCTTCCTCTGTTCATAAATGACTGAAAAAAAATAGTAAAAAAACCAAGGATTTAGGGGTTCCTTGGTCAAGATATTATACTTAAGGAATGACATGTAATCATATTTTTGTAAGATTTTCCCTTTTTTCAATAAAATTGTAAAGTCAGTTTTAACCATAATCTCTAGCCCTATTTCAACAGAGTCCCATTCTCAACCATTTAATTTAAGTAACAAATGAAACTGGTAAAAGCACATTAATTAAATTTGATTAATTAAAACACATTAATATAGGGCTAGGAGAAACCTAAAAAGTCATCCATCTAACTCTCATTTCTGGAAACAGAAAAGCACGGACAACTAACAGCTAGCTACACAGCAGTTATCTTCATACTCACACTTGGTGAGATATACTTATCATCTTCATCAATTTCTAATGGAACCGCAATCAATTTTTGGAACGCCTTCTTCATTTTGTCTTGATCTCCAACAGCAAAGTAACTAAGAATTAGGTTGAAGCCTGCCTTCAGATTTGGTGCCAGACTCATTATGTGCTCAAATGAATTAATGGCATCTGAATATTGACCAGTTTTAATAAATGTAACACCAATGTTCTGCATGATTTTAATCCTAAAGAAAAAGAAACATGGATGAGTTTAAAAGTCTAATGTGTTTAGTACAGTAGTCAAGACACTCCACAGATAGTATCCTTTTCTTTCCCATTTTTGCTTTGTTTTGTTAAAGCTTTACTGAAGTTTAACTTACCTAAGTTCACTTGTTTTAACTATACAATTCAGTGATTGCTGCTATATCTACACAGCTGTGAATATATTAACTCATCTCCATTATCCTAAAAAGAGAATCTGTGCTCATTAGCAGCCACTCCCCATTCTCACTTCCTGCCCTAGGCAATCAATAACCTACTTTCTCTCTCTCTGGATTTGCCTTTTCTAAACATTGCATATAAATGGCGGTCATATAATATACAGTATTTTATACCTGGCTTCTTTTAATTAGCATAATCTTTTGAAGGTTCCTCGATTCTTAGCATCTATCAGTTCTCCTTTCCTTTTATATTTGCAAATAGTATTCCATAATATGAATACACCACATTTTATATACCCATTGCCTACTTGGCAGACATTTGACTGTTTCCACTTTTGGGCTATTAGGAATAATGCTATGAACATTCACATACAATCCTTTGTAACAGCATGTTTTCATTTCTCTTGGATATATACCTGGGAGTTGAATTACTGGTCCACTGGTAAATTTGTGTTCAACTTTTTAAGAAATTCCATACTTATTTTCCAAACTGGCTGTACTATTTTATATACCCCAATGTATGAGGTTTCCAATTTCTCTACATCCTCTTCAAAACTTGTTGTCAGTCTTTTTTTTTTTTCAACGTTTTTTTTTTTTTTTTAATTTATTTTTTATTTTGGGGACAGAGAGAGACAGAGCATGAACGGGGGAGGGGCAGAGAGAGAGGGAGACACAGAATCGGAAACAGGCTCCAGGCTCCGAGCCATCAGCCCAGAGCCCTTGTTGTCAGTCTTTTGAAGTTATAGCCATTAGAATGAATGTAATCCCATCTTATTTCTAACTACTCCTCAACATAATATCTCTGTTTCAACTAAATTCATTTATTCTGATCAGATCATGAATACTGTTATTTCCTTGACTCTTCTCGATTTTCCCTTTGTCTGGAATATTACCCTTTTTCTCTTCCTCACTTAAATAACCTGTCACAAGTACACCTTTCTTGAGCGCTCTTGTTCTTACCATCAGTTCCATAACTTAGTTACTACAGCACCTCTTGATTATTGATAACTAAGCACTTGACATAAGCTATCCTACAATGCTCAAAGTCTTGGGCTCACCTGTGTTAAAAGTGCCTAAGGGCATTGTGTCCTAGAAGCTAGATATTTCCCAATGATAATGATGCACTGTTCAGAAACAAATAATCATTAAAGGTGGCATTTACAAATAAATTAACTTTCACAGAGGAACTGTACTAAGCGCCTAGGAACAATTATGACCAGTAAATATCCTGGAAACCTTCTATGTTCTCAAGGTTATTACCAGACCATAAGGTAATTTACTGTTTCTGCTCTTGAAATATGGTAGGAATAGAATATATCTCAGCTTCCTCCTCCTATCCCCTCTTCTAAGATTCAAATGCAATCTCTTCCTTTCATTGTTTCATTTGCAATCTACAGCAAGAATATATGGTGGTCTTAATTTCTAGCCTTTTAGGAATTAAAACATTCTAAAGTCTATTATATTCTAAAGCAGTGTTTTGATTCTGTGTTGGCAGTGACTTATTTGCTGCTAATGGCCTGCTGGGTTACCCACTATATAGGCCAATTAGCTCAGTTTTATTTCAGTTGATTACATATTATATCTTTAACCTTTAACTTGTCATTACACAAATGTGTGCAAGTAGTCAGAAGGGGAATAGACCAAAATACTACAGATACAACATAAATCTAACACCTCACATGTACAAACACCTCAAAATATTCAACCCACTGACAACAGGTCATTAGAGTTATCTTGTTTCTGAAAATAACACTTAAATTTCACCAAGTCATCACTATGTAAACTTACCTCATTTCTTTATGGACGCTTGGAATTTGATCTAGTGCCATTCGGTAGAATTTAATGGCTTTGGAATAATTTCTTTGCTTTAAATAAATATTTCCCATATTCACTTTCAATCTTCCTAATTAAAAAAATAATGAATATATAATATTCTATTTTCTTAATTTTTTCTCTATTTAAGATGACCTTAATTCATGTTCTTTGAAGTTTTTCTCAAGTTATGAAGCTTCAGACACTACCTAAAATTCTCACTTTAAAATAGTTACACTATTTTCGTATACCTACACACCAATCTTCTGTGAGGAAATGGAACTTAAGACAGATGGAGCCCTGAAAATATGGCTGGAGAACAAGTGATTTACATTGTAAAACTGGAATTGTGTTATTTTGTAAAAAATGGGATTTTAAAATTAAACTCAATAATGCCACACACATTTTAATATATTAAAGAAAATGATAATCTGATATTCTGATAACTTTAATACAACTACCAAAAAATTACACATATATGCTACTAAACTATAGTCTCTTGGGGATAAATTTATAAGTGAAAGCATGTTTGATGGGATTGCCCTGGCTCATTCTACCTGTGATGACAGAATATATTTTTTGTTTACTATTACGCAATCTATCTCATACCAACTGTGTTTCTTCATTTGTATTTATGTAAATTATGTAGATTTTCATATAAGTAGTATCTTTAAGTAGGACACTTCTTTATAAACACAAATTTGTTTAGAGCATAGATTATATAAGGAAACATAAAGTGGGGAAATGTAAATTAACACTACAAAAAAACTGTATTTGGGGTGCCTGACTGGCTCAGTCAGTGCAGCACATGACTTTTGATCTCGAGGTTGTGAGTTTGAGCCCCATGTTGGGTGCAGAAATTACTTCGACAAACTCAAAAGAAAAAGAACTATATTTATTGGGCAAACTGACTATATACACCCACCTGCATTGCTAAACATCTTATTTTTCACTATAACTTGGTATGTATTTAGTGCTTCAGCATACATTTCATTCGCTGAATATTGACTGGCCAAGTTGAAAAGAACCTAAGGAAAAAAACAAGGCAAAAAGACACATAATGACCATTTTAGGCCCTTTTGCCTATAATCTTTTAAGAGATTAACATCCTATACCTAACAAAACTAGATGCTTATATCAAGATACTCCACTAGTGAGGAAGTAAAGCATACAGAGAAATATCTTGCATTCCAAATGAACGAGAACATTAAGATAAGCATAGCTGTCCTCCAAACTGCACCTTAATTTTCTAAGTATTCTTTCTAATTTAGGTAGTATTTGCCATCCATTAATCTCAGGAAGACCTACAAAGAATAAACATGTATTGTTAATGTTGCTGGTAATAAAGGGAATAAGCAAGGTATTGAGCCAAATTTTCTTCGTAAATAAAAATTAAACATTATGTGGAAATATCTTAAACCTTCGTTTGTGCACTTCTTTATATGCAAAACTGTAAAAAGTATTTCTCTGTATGCAAAATTATAATTTAAGTCACTAAGTTATATAAAATTATTTTCCCACAGGTAAAAAAAATCACTAGAAATTACTCCCCCATCTAAAGATTTCATGAAATTTAAAAATATTAGCTATTAAGAACGAACATCTAAAAATTCCTATTCAGTTTCAAATGTCCTTTTTTTTCATATGTTTGGCAAATGAACATTTTTCCCACTAAAAATACACCCTTTTAAAATAGTGGTATAAACATCAAGGAAGTCTTTTAAGAATTAAAAAAATCTTGGGGCACCTGGGTGGCTCAGTCAGTTAAGCATCTGACTTTGGCTCAGGTCATGATCTCACGGTTCGTGGGTTCGAGCCCCGCATCAGGCTCTGTGCTGACAGCCCAGAGTCTGGAGCTTGCTTCAGATTCTGTGTCTCTCTCTCTCTCTCTCTCTGTCTCTCTCTCTGCCCCTCCCCCATTCACATTCTCTCTCTCTCTCGCTCTCTCTCAAAAAATAAACATTAAAAAAAAATTTTTTTTAATCTTGTAAGAAATTAGTTTTTGTTGTTTTTCACTACCCTCACAGAACACTGTATTATTTGCCTGTTGGAAGTTCTTAAGAATCATAGACCAAAAGTCCACATTAAAATCTCATTAAAATAGCCACACTAAATACAGAGCATAAATATTAGCAATCTTCCAGAAATAGAGTCATTGGGTGGTAAGCCTGTGGGTACTAAGTTACTAAAAACAACTAATTAATAAATAAAAAAAAAAGATCTTTGCACAAACCTAAGACAAGAGTAAGAGTGCCTCATGAACTTTATAAAGATTATTATTAATCTAATTCTGGGCACCTGAGGTCCAATAAGATTTAAAACACAGGGGAAAAAAAAACCCTAAAGACAAAAGGAAAAAGACTTTTGGAATCTACAAATCCTAGCCAAAATAATTTCACTCAATAGGTATTTCTCATACTTACTGAGTAAGTTAAATCCAAATTGATATTTTCTGGAGTTGTAACTTGTTCTCGTTGTCTCACCAAGATTCTCTCCTTTCTTCCTGCATCTTTTGCCTTTTCTAAGGCCTGAAATCAAGTTGATACTTTGTCAATTCCTTTAAGCATTCATTATGAGTATTTTATGCATTTGGGAGGTATCTGCACGAAACTGGGATTCCCAGGAGGCCCTGCTGTACTCTTTTGAAAACAAAAGAACCCAGAGTATTTGTTTAAAGTGGAGCTCACCATAATAAAAATGTCATGTATCTTCCCTTCTGCCCTGCAAAGAAGTATGTGACAGATAAAATGGAGAGTTTATTAGCCCCAAGTCAAGTTTCTTTATCACCATCCCTTCCACCACCATTTAGATTTGACAACCTATTTCCTTCCTTTTCCCTCCCAATCCTGAAACTTTGGGTATTTTAATTCCATCTCATGCAATAGAATAAATGCTACTCAATATTACAACAGATGCTTAGTCTGGCTTTTATGTCCTGCTCAGAATGCCAAGAACCTTTTGTTAATTTCCCCTAGAGACAACCACAGACAGATTAACTCACCGTGGGATTTTATTTTAGAGCTAGATAAAAAAGTACCGGTTCTATGAGCAATAAAAACAGCTTTTATATGAATAATTCTTTCTAATGGTATTCATTAATCTAATAACTAAGTCACAGAAATTACATTTATATAGTATGACAATCAAAGTAATGAGAACAAAGCAAATTAAGAGAAAGTATTTAATTTTAAAAAAACACAAAAAAACAGAATTCTGCAAAGCAAACTATGATTTTGCAGCAGTTTACATAGGAAAAAATATTTTAGGGTAGTGAGGCTTTAAATAAGAAAACAGCCCTTAGTACTGCATGTGGACCATGGTAGCTACGCCTTTCGGCAGGCTGAGTCTAACCCAACAGTCCATCAGGCTGCCAATTTCAATCAATTGATCCATTAGAATTTTGTTTCCTATTGAAATGACCAATATCACAAATTATAAAATCAATCAACTATTTCTGACATCAGAGCTTATGTATGAAGCAGTTGCCTACGTTTTCAAAATAACTGCTTCAGTAAAAACTCTAAGCCAGTCAACAGCAAGACAAACATGTTTATCTGTTCGGGTATCCCCCGCTTTTCAAAAGGTTGCATGACGCCATTCTGCTTTAACAAAAGACCTACATTAGTACCTGTTTTCGCTAACTAAAAGAAACCTGAAGAGGATTTTGGCTTTTACGAAAAAAAGAAGTGAAGCAACGTCCGTTTTGCACCAAACCCTTCAGAGGCGATACACACCCCCAGCAGCGAGAGTAGCCCCCCCACGCTCCCTTCAGGAAGCTACCCTGGGCATCTCAGCATCAAGCCACCAGAGCTCTGACCTGTCTGTGAGCATCTGTGTTTGACCTTGATTTAGTCTGTGCATCGGTTGGCAAGATGTGTCCTAAGGTATCAGAAAAGCCTAAGAGAGGTTAGTTTTGGGGCCTGGGAAAGCTCAAAACATTTTCAGTGTAAATTAATGGCAATCGCTTCCTTGATGCCATTTCGACTTATGAAAGGTTTCGTTCTACTTTCGGATAGTGGGGGAAACCTGTACATGTGCTTGTATTTGTGCATATATAAAAGTACACACACATATATACGCACACTTCATCGTCTCGAGTCCTAGGAGTTTATGAACTTACCAATTTTAAGTCTCCACAACTGTTGGCAATACAGCTTTCTTCTACCAATTCATTTACTTTCTTCTCTAATTGTCTAATCTTTTCTTCTGGACTATTAAAGAAAAAGCAGGTGTACTTTGATTCATTCAAGCACTAATAATATAAACTAAAATTTAATGTACTTATAACATTGTCCATTTTGCGCTTTTATAAGAATAGGTCACAGATAAGATAAATGTATAAATAGCGTTAAAAAGCAAATGAACAGTTTTTAGTAATTATATAATGATAACAGCAAAAATAACATATTTTAGTTAATAAAAATACACACTGAGCACAGTAATTAGTAATTTAACACTAAACCAGATGCTTTTCCCTAATTATGTCATTTAATCCTCACAATAACATTTGATATAAATACTATCATTATTCTCATTTTACTGAGAAGGAAACTGAGGTTTAGAAAGTTAAGTATTATGTCCAAAATCACACAGCTAGTTTATAGAGCTAGGATTTAAACCCAAATAAGGTCATTCAAAGACCCATGAGATTACAGTATCATCCCGAAAAGAAAGTGGATCCTTTCTTCGGATCCTATGACAAATGAAAACTTTATCTTAAGGTGAGGAAAACTGAAGCCCCCATAAAAGAGACGATGATCATGATGATTATTGACTACTACCAGATAGGAATTCTAGAGAATATTTCCAACAATGGGAAGAAGTTTAAAAATTCTGACTCCACTGTAGCAAACACAGTACTCCCAAATAATTTCAAAAATAACACTAATGTCATTTTGCTACCACTTTCATCCAGCAAAATATCACAATACTCTGAAAGCACATTAGTGCCTAAATAAAATTTTACTATGAATATTTCCAAATACACGGTAGTTCACTTAATTCTCTACAAATGGACTTAAAAAAAATACAGGAATAAGTTTAATAGTATAGCTTTGTCTATAGAATCATATTCTTTGGTCGAATCTGACTATAAATTCAGTCAGGTAAGGGCGCCTGGGTGGCTCACTTGCTTAAGTGTCTGACTCAGGTCATGATCTCACAATCTGTGAGTTTGAACAACACGTCAGGCTCTGTGCTGACAGCTCAGAGCCTATGCCTGCTTCAGATTCTGTGTGTCTCTCTCTCACTCTGCCTCTCCCCTCACGCTCTGTCTCTCTCAAGAATAAACAAACATTAAAAAAATTAAAAATAAAAATAAATTTAGTCAGGTAGGATAAAAATTTTATTAGTTTACTAAAAATCTACAAAATTCGGAGCAATGAGCATAAGAGATGTGGTTTTATAAAGGTTACAACGAAGTACAGAACTCTGTTATCTATTCTGAAACACTCTTAATAAATGTCTAATAAATGTTGCTTATAAATTATTAAGCCTAAAATATGAAAATAAAAATTTAAAGTGAAAAACCTGTAAGAGAACTGTATGAAGACACTAAAAGTAACTACTCTGTCCTATTAAATGCCAGGAAAATGAACTCTACATGCACACTGCTAGATACCTACTCACACCAGAACCTACCACCAGCCTTCCTCCTTGCATACAGGATCTCAGCTAGTCAACAAGAGGCTCATTCTCTTACCAAATGTTTGGTTCAGTCATGTGCACGTGATGCACTTCTGACCAGTGAGAAATGAAGACAGGTTTACTTGGGGTCGGGGACTCCCGCGAAGATTTTCTTTGCTTTTTAAAAGGGATCCAAGACTGGGAACTTTCTGACTCTAGGCATTATTAACTACATGTAGATTTTGAACTCTCGGGGCTCTTGAGGCATGATAGGATGGGCAAGCTCTTGAAAACGGCCAAGGGAATCACACAGAAGCTGAACCAGGCAGGATGTTACTGAGCAGTGAAATTAACCACACCTACAAATGCCCTTCCTCCAGACTTCCTATTACACACTAAATGTTCTTATTGTGTGTGTATTTTTCTGATACGTATTCTGTTGTTGGCAGCTGAAAGGATCCTAAATGACCTGCTATTTAAATAAACTAACATACTTTTATTAGCAAACATGTTGTTATTAACTAGGATATAAGGTGAACATATTTTCTGTAGAGGCTCCTTGTTAGTGAAAAAGAGAAATTGTGTAATTTATTCAACAGCCCAAATACTGAGTTTAAGAGCTACGATTATGGGCTGCTTCCATTATCTTGGCTGTTAAAAACAATGCTGCCATAAACATAGGGGTGCTTCTGACAAGAACTTTTAAAATAACTGAGAATTATGTATTTGGAAAATAAAAATTAAAAATATGCAACAACAACAATAAAACAACAGCATAACGATTTACATACCTATCTTCATTTTTGGCTTCCAAAGGAGGAGCAGGGCCCCTTGACTGACCAAGGGGGTCAAATGCAGAGCCTGAGACACAATTCAAGAGTTCATAGTGAACTTGTGACACAGCATAATTGAAGAAAACATAAAAACTTGCACAAGTTATTTAATCTACCTACTTATTAAATGGTTTAAGTTACCTATTTATTAAATGGCCAGGACATTTTATTATGCCTATGTAAGTATTTTATGTATCAAGAAATTGGCGAGATTTTTTTATATACATAAAACTATGTGAATAAAATGTGAAAACAAAAATGAGCAAACTCTTGTCAGTGTTCACTTCTCCCCTACAGTAATCTATCCTCTTGTGAGCTCTAAATTATCAATCATGTGAGTAATGACTTGCTATTGGGTTCTTAATTTTCTCTGTTGGTATACTATACATTAATTTTTTCATAATAATTTCATTGTTAAATTATGACTTAACTGACATCTTTAAGCACTGTTTTCAGCTACAATTTTTTAACTGAGCTCTAACTTACATAAAATAACTCATACACTTTTTAGTTTTTAAAAAAATGCACATATTTTAATGTACAATTCAGTACATTTTGACAAATCCCATGCCAGTATAACCACTCTTCCAATTAAGATGCAGAACATTTTCATTACCCCTTTCCTTTCTTAATGGTACTAAAGAATGACACACCTTGCAATCAACGGTATGTCAGGTTTCCTTTAAAACGGTAGTAACATTTACACATAGAAAATAACAAAGGGAAAATACCTGAAAAAAATTATTAGAAGAGATAATGTAACAAACCTCTTACAGCTGCTTTGGTAAAACCAGCTGCTCTCACTGCTGTCATTGGTCTAGTAACTCCATCCTTGAAAGAAAAACAGTCATTTAAAAAGTATTCTTAAATAAGATTTACCTCTTATTTGTAGTTCTGCACAAGCACATACATTAAAGTAGTCTTAATTTTTAACAGATTTTTTCATTACTACCTGCTTATTCCTCCCCTCTGCCTATCCATGTCAGTCCTGTCTCTATTTTGCCTTTCCTCTACAACATTTCAATTCCTTGCTTTAACTGGGCTTACTCCTAGTTTGAAAAGAAATACTCATGGATTTTTATGTAGGATCTTATGTAAGTTATACAGGTTATCAGCTGGCTACTCCTCTACTTTTGTTGGCCTCCTATATGCCTATGAGAGAAATTTCAGGAATTGTTGTAAGTGATAGCATAGGAAAAATGGGACCCAGAGTTACCACACAAGCCAATTATCAGTCCTATGTCCACTCCCCAGTGGAATTTCATTTGAGACCTGAGTAAATCCAAAGAGATTTTACCTCCAAAGATTTTGAAGAGGCCAACCTTTAGCCCATAATTTAAAGAATCCGGGTCATTATGTAAGAAACACTTTCTTTAACATTTTAAAATAATGTAATAAAAAAAAGTTGGTAAGAATATTCTAAGTCACAGGAGAGGCCCAAAATGAACAAGCACATGACAGAGATACCTGAATAGCCCCTGTCATTGGTCTTCCCATCGATGATGCCAGGGATGTCTTGGACTAGTAAACAGAAAACTAAATTAAAATGGTTCCAAAAAATATCTACATTTAATTTTATAAAAACCAAGTTATAAAAGTTTCCTTCATAATTTTTTTCCTCATTCTATTGGCAAGTAAACTTAATTTTTTCCATTTATAACCTGAAGATACAAGATTAAACAATAGAAGTCTAAAACAAGCTTCCGTGAAGCACAACCCTCAGCCTGAAATACAGCTACACCCCACTGGTCTGCACACTGTCTACGGCGGCTTCCGCACTACAAACACAGAGGCTGGTAACTGCAATAGGGACTATCTGACCCGCAAAGCCTAAATTGCCTGGCTCTTCACGGAAAAGGTTTGCAGTCTCCTGTTCTAAAACACCACCAAAAAAAAAATCAAATTTATGAGTAATACATGCTTAGGCTGATTAATAAGAGCATGTTTCATTTGACACACACTTACATTATGTGTGTGACTACTTTCCTTATTCATCTAGAGGAACAGTATAAAGTCAAGTTTCCTGGACCTCTAGCTAGGTACTAAAACCATTTTTCTGACCCCTAAGAAATATTACAATAAGGACTAGGAAATGCTATTCCACCTCATTCTTCCATTTTTCTCCCATTCCCCTTTTATTGCATGTATGCTAACATCCAAATTTGGGCAAGACCTAAAAATTTTCCTTTATGGATTTTTATATACCATCTTTCCTCTGAAAATCTCAAATAAAAGACCCAAATATATGCTTCTGAAGTTTTTTTCAAACTTCATGTTTTTCATGTATTAATTGGTAGGTTTAAAAAAATTATAAACATCATTACATTTATATAACACTTAACTCCACATAAAATATGAATGGAATACACGAGACTTCGTAATATTACACAGAAAATGAAAGGAAGTCAATCAATAAACATAAGGTTTACAAATAAGAAATGATAAGAAAATATTTTCTGATAAATTTACAATCAAAATGACTAGAATAGTAAAAGCTATTAATCAAATTAGACTTTCACAATGTTTGTAACTATCTGAAATGGAAAACATACCTCAGTCATGGACTGAAAAGATAGCCAAAATTATTTAGAAGTGCCTAAAGTCAACTTATGGATGAGAAAAAGCACCTTAATATTTTTAGCTTAAGAAAACCTACCCCATATCCAGTAGCTACAGGTCTAGTAACTGCTGTGCTTGGTATTTTAGCAGTTATCTTGGGGAGGAAAAAAGACATAATTAATGGAATTCAGATTAAGCTACACAATTGAAAACTAAAAAAGCAATGGGAAATACAGACTCATCAGTAAAGAAGTAGTATATAATATTTAGGATAACTTCCCTTTAATTATCCTAAATATTAAGGGGCCTAGGTATTTTAAAGTATTAAGAGGGAGACTTATTCTAGAATTCATTTTAAAGGAAAAAGGGGGCTTTAGAATGACCTGAGGCACCAACGCGAAAGATTAGTATCCATGGTTGTATCTATCATTCATTATGCATACTTATTACTGCCAGCCACTAGGCCTAACAAAATACATACGACTTGGCATCAGAGGATCTGGGTTTGATTCTCAGCTCTCCTACTACCAGCTGTTTTTATTCGTATCTTTATGAACCTAAATTTTCTTATCTCTGAAATAAGGATATCTTGATCACAAAATTATACTTGGAATCAAATAGGGCCATGTAGGTGGAAATGTTCTATGCATGTTAGTTGTTAAGCATATTTGTTTGAAGTATTTGGTTAAAACATCATTAGTAGAAGAGCTCTACTTCTGGCTATGATGGACTGTGTTTTAAACAACTTTCCCAATAAGAACAACTAAAAAAGCAGGGGACAAAAATATTTTTAGGAAAAATCAATTTGAATACATTAGAAAACCAAGAAGGAAGTGAAAAATTACAAGGTCCCAAGATAAGGAAAAGGGAAGGTTTGAGAGGTACTCCTGCATTTAAGCCTGCTTTTCTCCAACAGGCATCTGCTTAATTCAGAGGCATGGCTGAGAAGCTGAACACAGCTCTCCACAGACTTACAGGTCTGAAGAGATAAAACACTGGAGCCCTGGTAATCCTCCAGGCTTCAGACTGTGACCTCAAAAGGCTACACTCTACAACTGAAAAGTAAATGAGAAGTATACTACCTCTCATAAACACTGACGTCCAATTTAGAATCATCCCAAACTTAACTGAATTAAGGTGAACCAGGACTCCTAGTGCCTCTAGGGCTATATGCAAAAGTAAATTTTCTAATGAAAGATAAGATCATCTAGAGCTGTGCTATCCAACAGAACTTTCCTATAGTGATGAAAATGTTCTATATCTGCCCTGTCTGATAAGATAGCTATTAGTCATATGTGGCTGTTGAGCATTCGAAATGTGTTTGGTATAATAAGGATCTGAATTTTTATATTTTATTTTAAATCATTTAAATGTAAATAGCCACATGTAGCTAGTAGTTATCATACTGGACAGCTCAGACATACAGCCTTGAATTATCTCTGAATTTTTTCATTTACACTGCCTGGCACTGAATCAAAAACAACCAGACAGGGGAGCCTGGCTGGCTGAGTGAGTAGAGTGTGCAGCTCTCAGGGTTGTGAGTTTAAGCCCTGTGTTAGATATAGAGACTACTTAAAAATAAAATCTTAAAAACAACAACAAAAAACAACCAGACTTACAGGAGGCAAGGCTACCTAACTAAAAGCCAAGAGAACAAAAGAACAAAAACTCAGAAAAGGATATATATAATGGAAATGTCAGATACAGACTTTAACATAACTATGCTTCTTAATATGATCAATGAATTAAAAGATAAGACACAATTTCAGCAGAGAATTGGAAACTATAAAAAAGGAATAAATAGAAATTACAGAACTGAAAAATTGCTAAAAAGTGTAAAATTCTGGCATTGTCTAGGAAGTAGTAAAATACAAAGTTATATTAGATTTTAATAATTTGAAGATAAGCAGTGTAATCTTTAGGAAAACACTAAAAGAATGGTTAAAGAATGTAAATTCCCAAGATAACACTGGGGGGAAATGGAATAATAAAAAACAAACAAAAGAAGGCAAGAAACGAGAGAGATGATATATAAAAGAGGCAGGAAAAAACAAAAAGCAAATAAAACAATAAATTAAAACCACATCAGTAATTTCATTAAATATAAATGGACTAAATACTTCACTAAAAGACTAAGATTCTCAGACTGCATTTCAAAAACAGAACTCAGTTACATTCTGTTAATGAGAAATACATCTTAAATATATGGATGGAAAAGTTGAAAGCAAAGAGATGGGAAAGACATATCATGCAAATGCTAGATAAAAGAGAGCTTGAGTAGCCATATTAATATCTGGCAAAAGAGACAAACAGTATTACTAGAGATAGGATATTTCAAAAACAATAAAAGGCTCAATTTATACTGAAAATATAATAATTCTAAATATTTTTTCTCCAAATAAAGCAAAACCCTAAAAAAAGAAATAAATCCACATAGTGTAAATTTTGACATCTTTCTAATAGAACTAGTAGCCTCCCCAACCCAAAAAATCAGTAAAAATACAGAACTCTTAAACAAAATCATTAACAAACTTGATCTGACATATCTTAGAAAATGCTGAAAAGAAAGGATATGGGTCTCAGCAATTTTTTCCATGAGAACAAACTGAAGGAAAGAGACTATTATTCTTCTAACTACTTACTAATGACTAAATCCATGTTCTTTTTTTTTTTAAGCATAAGATTGATCTCTTCAGATAGAGTAGATTCAACAGTCTCTTCCTTTATTTGCTTTACACCCTCATCTGCAATGCCTTTCCTCCCATATCTTAAGATCAGTCTTAATTGTACATACCCTTTAATATTCAACTGTAAATTTAAATTCTAAGCATCCTTGTCTGATTGTCCCAACTAGTGACAAACAATCTCTTTGACATCCCATAGCAATATGCACTTTTTTTTGTACAATGCTTATTACATTATGCTTTGAACATATGTATCCATTTTATTTCCCTCCCTAAGATTATAAAGTCCTTTGGAACTAGTTAGAATTTTATCCCACGAGTAAACTAATACCTTTCACATAGAAGTTATACAATTTCTCTCTGTTTAACATAATAAGTAGACTGTGATGAGAATACCATTCAATAGGAGGTCAAGAGACTTAAGCTCTAAGCCAGCTATGGCTAGCTGTGAGACTCTTGGCCTCTCTAGGCTTCAGTTTTCTCATCTATAAAATAAGGATCCCTAACGTCACTTCTAAACATCACTGAAAGGCTAGAATGGTAAAATTATCACTTGATGTCTGATACCTGAAATCACTAAACTGAAGAAAATGTTTGCTTATTTACTAAGTCATGGAATAAAGACTTATGAAGCAGCTACAGTAGCAAAGAAAAGAACACTGTATAAGACAGTCAGCTTCTTCAAAAAGCTTATAGCCTAGTCATTAGCTTACTGAAAGAACATATGATTTTTTTTCCATGATGAAGGTAACCTTAAAATTAAAACACTGATTATGAAATGTGTAGTCAAGAATTAATTTTATCCAAGGAGAGGTCTGGCTCTGCTCTTGGCTACTGGCAGTGATCTCTAAGCCCTTGGAATGTCCTGCCTGATATGTATTTGTTTGCCTAGGGGCTTTGGCCACCAGAAAACTGAACAATGTGATTTATGATGGGAGCTTTGGGACAACATAATATCAGTTTTAACTTCCAGAGGTATTAGTCTAAATTTCCAGAAGGGGCTGGAGACTAAACGTCAGCCATGTTAACAATATGTGATAGAGTCCCAGTAAAAACCCTGGATACCAAAGTTGTGAGTGGTCTTCCCTAGTTGGCAATATTCTTTCCGTAAGTACTGTCATCACACAGATTGGCCAGGAGGAGTTAATGTCATGCAGGATTCCACACGAAAAGAATGACCAGATGTTCTACGTTTCGATCCCCCAGCCTCTGTCCTGTATGTCACTTTCCTTTGCAGATTTTAACTGTATCCTTCCCCTGTAATAAGTCATGAGTATAATAGCGTTCAGTGAGTTCTGTGAGCCCTTTCAAAGAATAATTGAACCTGAAGGTGGTTTTGGGAATCCCCTAAACTTGCAGTTGGTATCAGAAATGAGAATTGTCCAGGGATGGCTGGGTGGCTCAATCAGTTAAGCATCTGACTCGATTTCAGCTCAGGTCACGATCTCATGATTCATTAGATCAAGCCCTGTGTCGGGTTCTGTGCTGACCACGGGGAGCCTGCTTGGGTTTCGCACTTTCTCTCTCTCTCTCTGCCCCTTTCCCTCCTGAACGCTTTCTTTCTCGCTCTCAAAATAGATAAATAAACTTGAGGAAAAAAAAAAGTGAAAATAGTCTTGTAGAGCACACAGTCCTCTGTGTCCTCTAACTGTATAGTTGGCAAACCTCATTGCAGGGAACTACACTAAATTCACTTACATAAATGTGATGGGAAAGCTACTCACAAGATAATTTCCACTGTAAGTGGTTGTTTAATACTAATAACTTATTTTTGTTAATAATACACATGACAGAGAGGAAAGAGAGAAAGTAACAAAGTGAGGCAAGATGAAAGCAAAAGGACACTTCATGTAAAGCAGAGAGGTTGCTATACATCAGAGTTTCTCAACTTTGGTACCACTGACCTTTCACCACATAATTTTTATGGGGGGGGGGGTACCCTGTGAATTATATAATGTTTAGCAGCATCTCTGCCTGCTACCCAGTAGATGCCAGTGGCACTCACCCAAGTTGTTATGAACAAAAATATCTCCAGGCCAAATGTCCCTTGGGATAGTTGTAGAGGACTGAGATCCACTGCTATATAGTAGTGAGCAAGTGGGGAAGAGTAGTTCAAAAAAAGGAATATTAGACATAGAACATTAGGAGTAGAACTTTCTGTTCTTTGCTATTTTACTTTGTGCCAACCTTGTTTATTTTCAACTACAAAAAAAAGCTTGACAGATTTCATGCACTGCAGAAGGCCAGATGCCTATGCTTTGCATGACACATAAATTTTAATAATACTATTGAAAAAATCACTCTAGCAATTTATGCATTGGTAAAACATTAATTAACTAACTGAAGGGCATTAATCCAAGGAAGGAGTAATTTGTAAACTAAGCGCCAGTGTTTTGGAGGATCAACATTTATGTAACTTTAAAAATCAGAAAGGCAAATATTTTTTAAACAATGAGTATTTTAGGTAAATATATTCCAATGCCTTACATAACTAATAATATTTATATTCTCAAGAGTATAAAGAAACTTTTTGATCTAAAATACTTTAAAATTCACTTACTGGATATACTGAAAGCTACAAAACACTGCAGAAAGAAACTAAAGAAGACACAAATAAAAAAGTCATCCCACGTTGAAGGACTAGAAAACTTAATTATTGTTATGATGTCAATACTACTCAAAGCAGTCTACAGATTCAATGCAATTGCTACCAAAATATCAATGCTGATTTTTTAAGAAATAGAAAATTCATCCTGAAATTCATTTGATTACAAAGCTACTATATGTAAACAGTGTGGTACTGGCATAAACACAAACAGACCAATGGGACAGAATAAAAAGTGCAGGAAAAAAACCTTCCATATGGTCAAGTGATCTTCCATAAGTGTGCAAAGACCACATAACAGGGAAAGGTCAGTCTCTCCAACATATGGTGCTGGGAAAGCTGGATATCTGCTTGCAAAAGGATGAAATTAGAGCCGACACACAAAAAATTAACTCAAAATGGATTAAAGGTCTAAATATAAAACCTAAAACTACAAAACTCCCAGAAAGCATAGCGGAAAAATTTCATAACGTTGGACAGAGCAATGATTTGTTGGAATTGATGCCCAAAGCACAGGCAACAAAAGTGAAGCTATAAAAATGGGGCTACATCAAACTTAAAAAATTTCGTGCGTCAAAGGACATAATCAACAGAACGCAAAGGCAAACTACAAAATGGGAGACAATAATGTGCAAATCATATATCTGATAAGGGGTTAATATCCAGAATATATCAACACCTACAACTCAACAACAAAAAAATCAGGATAACCCAGTTAAAAAATGGGCAAAGGACTTGAAGAGACATCTCCTCAAAGATGATATACAAATGGCCAAGAAGCCTACAAAAAGATACTCAACATCACTAATCATAGGAGAAATGAAATCAGAATCAAGAATCACTTCACGCCCATTAAAACTGCTACTATCACAACAATAGAACGTAAGTGTTAGTGAGGATGCAGAGAAACTGGAACCCTGTTACTGTTAGCAGGATTATAAAATGGTGCAACTGCTATGGAAACAGTATGGAGGTTCCTCAAAACATTCAAAACAGAATTACTGTGGGACCAGCAATCCGACTTCTGGGTATACATCCGAAGAACTAAAAACAGGGTTGCGAAGACACATCTGCCTACCTATGTTGACGGCAGCACTATTCATAAGAGCCCAGAGGTAGGAGTACCCACGTGTTCATGGAACACAGTATGATATACACACGTAGGATTATTAGCCTTAAAAAGGAAGGAAATCCTGTCACATCCCACAACACAGATGAACCTTGAAGACATTATGCTAAGTGAACTAAGCCAGTCACAAAAAAGACAAAGACTGCAGAATTCCATTATATGAGGTACCTAAAGTAGTTGAATTCCTAAAGGCAGAAGGTAGAAAGACAGCTGCCACAGGCTACAGGGAGAATGCACAGTTCTGTTTAATCGGTATAGAGTTTCAGTTTGGGGAGATAAAAAACTCCTGGAGATCTGTCTCACAAGAATGAGAATATATTTAACATACTGAACCATGATTTAAAAATGGTTACAAAGGGGAGGGATTCAGGAAGATGGTGGCAGAGTAAGAGGACCCTAGGCTCGCTTTGTCCCACAAACACAAGATAACTGTCAAATCATCCTAAATACTCCAGAAACTGACCTGAAAACTAGCAGAACAAGCTCCACAACTAAAGGTAGGGAAGAGGCCACATCAAAGAAGGCAGAAGTGTGGAGATGCAGTTTGGGAGAGAAAGGGAAGATGGAGGGATGGAGGGACAGTGGTCACTGCTGTGGGAAAGGAGCTGTGGGGGCAGAGAAGGGTAAGAGACAGACTAACACAGAGGGGAGTGCTTGGGGAAAACGAATTCCCATAGAAATTGGCTTGGAAAGCAAGAAGGGCCAAATTTCGTGACTTCTGGCAGCAGCAGGGCTTAAAGCCGGAGTCTTAAAAGTTAGCAGGCTTGGCTAGCATAGAGCCGGGAGGACACTGCGCTGTTCTTGGAGAGAAGGCGGGTAAACAACCTGTGGACACGAGGCATGGAAAGAGTGATCTGAAGGGTGCCTGGGGCACACAGTGGGGAGGTTATTCAGTCATCTCAGAGTGTACTCCAGAGAGACAGTGCTCACAGAGAGGCCCTTCTGGGAACAAATACACCGGCTGTTGCCATTTCCTTCCCTAGCCCGTTGGCATAAACATAGGGCCACCTGTAGGAACCAGCACAGCACAGACATTTGGTACTTAACGTTCCTACACTAAGCCTTGCCCCCCACACTCCTATAAAACTGCATTTCGTAGTCAGGCTGTGTAAGATGCATCACCACAGACCCCTCCCCCCAGAAGACTGGCCCAAACCCCTGTCAACACTCCCTGATGTCCCTGGTCTCCCAACCAGGGAGTTTGTTTTTGTCTTTTTGGTTTTTTTAATAGCTATAATTCCATTTAATCCTTAGTTTACACTCAAATTTAAAGCAGGGACAAAGACCAATAGTGCCATTTTATAAGGGTATGAGTGACACCAAAAAATTAAGAAATTTGGCCAAACTTAAACAGTCGGTCAATTGGGTAAGTCCCTGTTCTCCCGACCCCCACCCCAGCATTCTTTCCATTATGCCAGCCCTTACCCTTACTAGTTCTATTTATTCTTTCTTTTTAATTGAGGTATAATTGACATATAACATCATATGTGTTTCAAGAGTACAACATGACAAAATATATATTTGTATATACTACCATCAGTCTGGTTAGCATTCCTCACCAGACATAGTTACAAAACATTTTTTTTCTTGGGATGAAAATGTTTAAGATCTAGAACAATATTAATTCTGAAGATTAGGTTTGGTTGCAAGTGATAGGAAAACCAAAAAAGTAGTGGTTTAAACAAGACAGAATTGGATAATTTCTTCGCTATCCTCAATACCTGGCTGTTCAAGATGACTGCTCAGGTTCCAGTCATGTTCCAGCCAACAATAAGGAAGATGAGGGACAGAACACATTTTTCCCCTTTAAGGACATTTCCTAGAAATCATACAGGACACATTTGCTAAATTCCACTGGCCAGAATTTAATGACATGCCCTTAGTTAGCTTCAAGGGAGGCTAGAACCAACCAGGGAGTTTTGCAGAATCTCGATTCCAGCCGTGGTAGTGTCAGGTCTCACTTTAGAAACAGAGCAGAGCACGCCTTGTTAAAACTCACGACATTCAGGCCAGGGACAAAAACTGACCTCAACAGGCAAAGAGAGCCTCTGTAAATGGCCAGCGTGAAGGATAAAGCAGCCAGGACACAACAGAAGTGCACACATCACACACTGGAAACACTTCCAGAAGTGTCCGGGTCTGGGGAACAAGGGAAGCTACACAGCAAGGCATTACAGGACCTCTTCTTTGTAAGGTCATTACCCTCAAGAATAGGAGACATAGCTGACGTTCCTAACACACAGAAACAGGCACAGAGACTTAGACAAAATGAAAACACAGAGGAATTCATCTCGAATAAAAGAACAGAACAAGGCCATGGCCAGAGATCTAAGCAAAACAGGTATAAGTCATATGCTTGACAGAGAATTTAAAGCAATGATCATAAAGATACTCAACTGGGCTTCAGAAAAGGGTATAAGAAATGAATGAGACCCTTAACATGAGATAAAAAATTACACACCAGAGCTAAAAGGTACAATAAACGAGGGGCACCTGGGTGGCTCAGTCGGTTACGCATCTGACTTTGGCTCAAGTCATGATCTCGCAGTTCACAGGTTTGAGCCCCGCATCAGGCTCTGTGCTGACAGCTCAGAGCCTGGAGCCTGCTTCAGATTCTCTGTCTCCCTCTCTCTCTGTCCCTACCCACCACCCCCCCCCCAACCAGCCCCCTCTCCCCGCTCGCACTCTGTCTCTCTCTCTAAAATAAACATTAAAAAAAATTTTTTTTTAAGGTACAATAAATGAAGTGAGAAACACGTTTGATAGAAGGAAGAGCAGACTGGAAGAAGCACAGAAAATAAATTAATGACCTAGAAGACCAAGTAGTAGAAAGTAATCAAGCCAAACAAAAGAGAGAAAAAAGAATGATGCGAAACAATAATAGACTTAAGGAGCTCAGTGACTCCACTAAACATAACATTTGTATTAAAGGAGTCCCATAGGAAGAAGAAAGTAAAAAGGGGGCAGAAAATTTATGTGAAGAAATAAAGCAGAAAGTTTCCCTAATTTGGGGAAGGAACCAGATATCCAGATCCAAGAGGCACGGAAAACCCCCATCAAAACTGACAAAAGCAGACCCACACCAAAACATATTGTAATCAAGATGGCAAATATAGTGATAAAGAAAAAATATTAAAGGCCACAAACAAGACAATAACTTACAAGGGAAAACCAATTAGGCTAGCTAGAGATTTTTCAGAAGACACTTTCCAAGCCAGAAGGGAGTGGCATGATATAGTCAAAATGCTGGACAGGAAAAATCTGCAGCCAAGAATACTCTATCCAGCAAGGCTATCATTCAGAATAGGAGAAGAGATAAAGAGTTTCCCAAACAAAACTGAACGAGCTGATGACCACTAAACCAACCCTGCAAGAAATACTAACGGGACCTCTTTGAGTGGAAAGGAAAAACAAAACACAACAGAAAGAAATTAGAAAACACAAAAGCAGTAAAAATGAGTATTTCTATAAAAAATCAGTCAAAGAACTCACAAAATAAAAGGATGTAAAATATGAACCATATACTTAAAACGTGTAAAGGGCAGAAGTAAAGAATGGATTCAAACCCAAATGATCAACAACTTAATATAGACTGCTATACGCAGAAAAGGTTATGTACAAACCTAATGAAAAGAAATAAGAGAAAGAAATCCCAATATATCACTAAAGAAAACCAGTAAGCCATGAAAGAGAGAAAGATAAATGATCAGAGAAAATCTTCAGAAACAATCACAAAACAAGTAATAAAATGGCAGTACATACATATCTATCAAGAATTACTTTGCATGTAAATGGACTAAACACTCCAATCAAAAGACACAGGGTGTCAGAATGGATAAAAAAAAAACAAGACCCATCTACATGGTGCCTACAAGAGACTCATTTTAGACCTAAAGCCACCTGCAGATTGAAAGTGAGGTGATGAAGAAACATCTATCATGCAAATGGATGTCAAAAGAAAGCCAGAGTAGCAATGCTTATATCAGATAAACTAGACTTTAAAACAAAGACTATAACAAGAGACAAAGAAGGACGCTATCTAATAATAAAGGGGACAATCTAAAAGAAGATACAACAATTGTAAATATTTATGCACCCAAATGGAGGCACCCAAATACATAAAATAATAACAAACATAAAGGAACTCATCAATAATAATACAATAATATTAAGGGACTTCACATAAATGGATAGGTTATATAAACAGAAAATCAACAAGAAAACAATGGCTTTGAATGACTGACTAGAACAGATGGATTTAACAGATATATTCAGAACATTCCATCCTAAACAGCAGAGTACACATTCTTTTCAAGTTTACACAGAACATTCTCCAAAACAGATCATGTATTAGGCTACAAAATAGGTCTCAACCAATTCAAGAAGAGTGAAGTCTTCCATGCACCTTCTCTGACCACAATGCTACAAAACTCGAAGTCAACAACAAGAAAAAATCTGGAAAGACCATAAATACATGGAGGCTATATAAACAATGAATGGGTCAACCAGGCCATAAAAGAAGAAATAAAAAAGTACGTGGAAACAAATGAAATGAAAACACAAGGGTCCAAAACCTTTGGGGTGTAGCAAAAGCAGTTCTTTTCAAAAAGAACTTTCTTTCTCAAAAGCAGAAGCAAGAAAAATCTCAAATAAACAACCTAACCTTACACCTAAAGGAGCTAGGAAAAGTACAATAAAGAATAAACCAGCAGAAGGAAGCAATAATAAAGATTAGAACGGAAATAAATGATACAGATACTAAAAAAACAATAGATCAGATCAATGAAACCATAGCAGGCTTATAAAGAAAAAAAGAGAAAGGACTCAAATCAATAAAATCACAAATGAGAGAGGAGAAATAACAACCAACACCACAGAAATACAATTATAAGAGAATATTATGAAAAGATGTATGTCAATAAATTGGACAATCTAAAAGAAATTCCTAGGAACATGTAAGTTACCAAAACTGAAAACAGTCAGAAATAGAAAATTTGAATAGACCAATAACCAGCCAAGAAAAAACTCCCAACAAACAGAACTCCAGGACTAAGTGGCTTCACACGCAAAATCTACCATATATTTAAAACACAAACTATTCCAAAAAATAGAACCAGAAGGATAAACTTCCAAATTCATTCTATGAGGTCAGCATTATCCTGATTCTAAAAGCAGATAAAGGCAACACTAAAAGAGAGAACTACAGGCCAATATCTCTGATGAACATAAATGCAAAAGTACTCAACAAAATAGTAGCAAACTGAATCCAATAATACATTTAAACTACACTTGATCTTAGCCAAAAGGCCGAGAAGCAATCCAATAACACATTTAAAATAACCATCCACAACAATCAAGTGGGATTTATTCCCGAGTTGCAAGAGTGGTCCAATATTTGCAAGTCAGTCAGCATGATACATCACATTAATAAGAGAAAGTATAAAGACCACATGATCATTTCAATAGATGCAGAAAAAGAATTTGACAGAGTACAACATCCATTCATGATAAAAGCCCTCAACAAAGTAGGTTTAGAGGCAACAAACCTCAATGTAATAAAGGCCACATATGAAAAACCCACAGCTAACATCATCCTAAATGCGGGAAAACTGAGAGCTTTTCCTCTACAGTAGGAATAAGACAGGGATGTCCACTCACCACTTTTATTTAACATAGTACTGGAAATCCTAGCCACAGCAAACAGAGAAGAGACAGAAATACAAGGTGTCCAAATCAGCAAAGAAGAAGTAAAACTTTTACTATCTGCAGATGACATGATACTCTATGTACAAAACCCAAAAGACCACCAAAAAAACTGCTAGAACTGATAAACAAATCAGTAAAGTCACAGGCCACAAAATCAACATACAAAAATGTATTGTTTCTAACTACCCATAATGAAACATCAGAAAGACAAATTAAGGAACTAATCCCATTTACAATTACATCAAAAATAATAAGATGCCTAGGAATAAACCTAACCAAAGTGGTGAAAGACCTGTACTCTAAAAACTATAAAACACTGAGGAAAGAAACTGAAGACGACACAAAGAAATGGAAAGACATTCCATGCTCATGGCTTGGAAGCATAAATATTGTTGAAATGTCTATATGACCCAAAGTAATCTACACATTTAATGCAAACCCTATCAAAATACCAAGAGCATTTTTCATAGAACTAAACCAAACGATCCTAAAATTTGTATGCAAGTACCAAAGACTCCAAACAGTCAAAGTAATCCTGAAAAAGAAAAGGAAAGCTGGATGCACCACAATTCTAGACATTAAGTTATATTATAATGCTGCTGTAATCAAAACAGTATGGTACTGGCACAAAAATATACACATAGATCAGTGGAACAGAATAGAAGACCCAGAAATGAGCTCACAACTATATGATCAATTCATCTTCAGCAGAGCAGGAAAGAATAGCCAATGGGAAAAAGACTGTCTGTTCAACAAACGGTGTTGGGAAAACTGGACAGCCACATGCTAAAGAATGAAACTGGAACATCCTCTTTCACCATACACAAACATAAACTCAAAATGGATTAAGGACCTAAATGTTGAGACCGGAAACCCTAAAAGTCCTTGAAGAAAACATAGGCAGTTATTTTCTCTGGCATCAGCCATAGCAACTTTTTTTCTAGATAGGTCTCCTGAGGCAAGGGAAATTAAAGCAAAAATAAACTGTTGGGACTTCATCAAAATAAAAAGCTTCAGCAGGGTGCCCGGGTGGCTCAGCTGGTTGAGCCTCTGACTTCAGCTCAGGGCATGATCTCGCAGTTCGTGAGTTCAAGCCCCACATCAGGCTCTTCACTCTCAGTGCAGAGTCTGCTTGGGACACTCTCTCTCTCTCTGCCACTCCCCTGCTCTCTCTCTCAAAAATAAATAAACATTTAAAAAAAAAAGCTTCTGCATAGCAAAGAAAACAATCTAAAAAATTAAAGGCAACCTATGGAATGGGAGAAAATATTTGCAAATGTTTTATCAAATAAAGGATTAGTATCCAAAATATGTAAAGAACTTATAAAACTCAACACCATACAACAAACAATCCAGTTAAAAAATAGGCAGAAGATATGAATAGACATTTTTACAAAGAAGACATCCAGATGGCCAACAGACACATGAAAAGATGCTCATCATCACTTACCATCAGGGAAATACAAATCAAAACTACAATGAGCTATCACCTCACACCTGTCAGAATGGCTCAAATCACCAACCCAAGAAACGACAGATGTGGGCAAAGATGTGCAGAAAAAGGAACTCTCTTGCATTGTTGGTGGGAAGGCAAACTGGTACAATCACTGTGGAAAACAGTATGGAGGTTCCTCAGAAAGTTAAAAATAGAACCACTCTATGATCCAGCAATGGCACTACTGCGTATTTACCCAAAGGATACAAAAACACTAATTCAAAGGGATACACGCACTCCTTTGTTTATAGTAGCATCATTTACAATAGCCAAATTACAGAAGCAGCCCAAGTATCCATCGACTGATGAATGGATGAAAGATGTAGTGTGTGTGGGTGTGTGTGTGTGTGTATGTATACATACATATATGTATATATATGTATATTTATATGTATATAATAGAATACTGGAATGAAATCTTTCTATTTGCAAAGGAATGAAATGAAATCTTTCTATTTGCAAAGACGTGGATGGAGCTAGAGAATAAAATGCTACCCGAAATAAGTCAGTCAGAGAAAGACAAATACCGTATGATTTCACTCATATGTGGAACTGAAGAAATAAAAGAGCAAAGGGAAAAAAAGAGAAAACTCAAGAAACAGTCTCTTAGCTATAGAGAACAAACTGATGGTGACCAGGGAGGGGGGAGGGCGGGAGGGGAGGTAAGGGGATGGGATCAAAGGTGACGGGGATTAAGGAGTACGCTTGCTGTGATGAGCACCAGGTGATGTACGGAATTGTTGATTCACTATATTGTATGTCTGAAACTAATATAACACTGTTAACTACCTGGAATTTAAAAATAAGATAAAATAAATAAAAATGGTTACGATGGCTAAGTTTATGTCATGTATTTTTTACCACAACAAAAAACGTGCACTTACTGGAGGTCTTCTGCCATGACTAGTTCTCACGGCTTCCTGAAAAGCTGTGTCGTTCTCTAATTCCTAAAGTGAAAAGGCAAATTTAACATTCAACGTGAAGTGAGAATTGAAAACAATAATAAGTTTCATGTCTTCTGTTTGGTATTCATGATCCTCTATGATTCAACTTACCCCATCTGCTGACATCCAGGTAGTGGCTGAAGGACTCCTGTCCTCAAAGCTCCCCCATAACACTACCCAAAATATAAGGCTCCTTCCTTTTCTAGGAAGGGGACTACTTGGTAATGTCAGTCGACTTTAAGGGTATTTTACTGGCCACTGTTTAAATGTGTGGTATCATTATGCCTGGTGAAAAGATCAAGTACACAAGGATATGGCCTTTCTTCTGTTCCTTTCTTCCAAGTACCTGGAACAGTAAGAATTGAGAACTGCAACTCTTCCTCTCCCTTCCTCTCTGTCCTCTCTCCCTCCCTTCTATCCTTCCATATGCTGGGACCACGGCTACCAGCCCCAGGTGAAAACACCGCAGGACATTTCATTTCACTGGAGGAGTGTCTGGAATTCAGACTGGAGCTAAGAAAAGCTTCCCCGTGGAAAAGCTCCATGGGGTCCAACCTGCTGTGCCATTTGGAACCAAAGCCTTAGCTGAGATGAAATGTCACTGTGCTTTGCTGATTCCGGCCTATACTTCTATTCTTCATCGGGAAACGTGAGGAAGGTAATATTAGTCAAGAGCAAGATACAAATGTTCCTGGGTTTCCAGGACAAAGGTCATTTTTTGACTCTCTCAAAAGCACCCAATCTTAGCAACTACCAACCTTCTAACCAGCCTTTATCTCCTATTCCTTCACCAACACAAAATCTGGCTGTAAGCCTTCCCATACATCTTATGGGCAATTGTCAGACTTGCCTCTGATTTATTTCAGTCTATGTCCCACAAAAATATACTTGCTGATGATCAAAAAAAATACAATAAATCAAAAAACAATCACTACTGATTAACTTCTAAAAACTCTGCAAACAATTAAAGTAAAATGTTTATATAACCAGATGTTAATGTGATGCACTTCAAACATGATTTTATTATGTCTAAACCTTCTTTAATTTTTACCTTAAATAATCTTTATAACCTTCCACATCAATTACATAAAATTAATAAGTACACAATTCTCAGTTGGCCATGGAAACTAGGCAACTTTCATATGAAGTATAAAGCCAAAGGTAACCCTCAGCATCATTAATTATACTATTCTGGTGGATCCTTTAGGAAAAGGAAGTCTTCTAATATTCCTATACAATTAGTAAAATTTGATTAATCAATTCAATGAATTCTAACTGACAAACTAAAATTGTCAACCAACTCTCCGACTACAAATACCAAACTACCACAACTTTTGTAATTTTTCTTTGTTCATGATTTTACTAGCTATTTCCATAATCTATGAACATCTGAACAATTATTTCAATTAATTCATTTATATATTAAGCTTGTTATTAGTCCAATTAAGATATAAGAAAATCATGGGTAAAGCAAATGTCATTTTTATCTTACTATTTAATTTATTTTTGTGTCTGACATTCTGAATATTCACTTTTTTTTTTTTAATGTTTGTTTATTTTTGACAGAGAGAGAGAGAGAGAGCGCGCGTGCGAGCATGAACGGGGGAGGGGCAGAGAGAGAGAGAGAGAGGGAGACACAGAATCGGAAGCAGGCTCCAGGCTCTGAGCTGTCAGCACAGAGCCTGACGCGGGGCTCGAACTCACAGACCGCAAGATCATGACCTGAGCTGAAGTTGGACGCTCAACCGACTGAGCCACCCAGGTGCCCCTGAATATTCACTTTCAATTAAATAATGAAGCCACACTGTGATGACCTGAGAAGTTAGGAAGTTTCTCTGGTGCTTTAAAGTGATCATATTCATAAATAAAAAAAAATAAAAAATAAAAAATAAAAAAAAAAATAAAGTGATCATATTCATTATCTATTAATTCTATTTCTGAGACTTTAGCCAAGGAAATGTTGCTAAAAATAGAGAAAATTGTTTATGTATAAAATTGTTCATTGCACAGTTGTTATTTACAACAGAAAACTGAAAATAAATATCCTATGATCTGAAATCAGTTCTAATCAACTATACATATTCAATAAAATGTAGCAATTAAAATTATACAGTTAACCCTTGAACAACACAGGTTTGAACTGCCATTGGTCTACCTATATATGACTTTTTTCCAATAAATATATTGGGAAATTCTTTGGAGATTTGTGACAACTTGAAAAAACTCGCAAACCATATAGTCTAAATAAGCTAAAAAAATTAAGAAAAAGGATATTATTGTAACAATACAGTGTATGACATATATAACATACAAAATATGTGCTAACTGACTTTTTATTGGTAAGGCTTCTGGTTAACAGTGGGCTATTAGCAGTTAAGTTTGGGGGGAGTTAAAAGTTGTATGTAGATTTTTGACTACATGGGGGGAGGGAGGTGGGTCAATTCAAGGGTCAACTGTATTTAAATCTTTAGTATCATGAGACATTACTTGTAATGTAGTTGGATGTAAAAAAGCAAACAGAAAAGTAAATCCTAGTTCCATTCCAAACATGTTAAAATAAAACTGTAAATATATGCATAAAAGAAAGACAAAGCAACAAAATGTTAACAATAGTTATTTCAGAGTGACGGGATTCTGGGTAATTTAGTTTTCAACACTGAACATGTACATTTTATATACTTATAACCTTTATAACTGGGAAAAAGGGGGAGAGTTCAGTAGTTTTCAAAATCTGTACAAACCCAGGAGAACATCTATGTTGTTTTTTTTTTTTTTTTTTTTTTTTAATTTTATTTTTGGGACAGAGAGAGACAGAGCATGAACGGGGGAGGGGCAGAGAGAGAGGGAGACACAGAATCGGAAACAGGCTCCAGGCTCCGAGCCATCAGCCCAGAGCCTGACGCGGGGCTCGAACTCACGGACCGCGAGATCGTGACCTGGCTGAAGCCGGACGCTTAACCGACTGCGCTACCCAGGCGCCCCGAACATCTATGTTTTAATACAAATTTTTAAAAAGGAGTCTATATAATCATACCTGTGTGTATACACAGTACACACAGGGAGGGAAACACTTGTGTATATTTGAAGACGGGGAATACACCACAATGTCAGGTGATAGATATACTTAATATAGGTGATCTTTGAGTGACAGTATTTACATCATTTTTCCCCAGTCTTCTGTAGTTTTCAAATTTTCTGTTAAATGATCACATCGCCTAGATCCTTATTTCGTATAGAGTAAGTGAATGGTTTCTATTTTCTTTCCAGGTCTTACATTCACAGACTACCATTTTTCTCCAGAGGAAAAAACAATTGAAAAATGACTAAAAGCTATATAAAAAACTCTAGAATATAAGATTTTCCTAAATTCATATAAAGTCCTATAAATGCTAATATTTGATTATTATATACTAGCAAATAAATTAACAATCATATCGTTCATCCTCACTCTTTTCACACACTAATTCAAGGTAACTTTATAAAAAGGTTTTGTTTTGTTTTACAGTTTGGAAACTCAAAGTCTCACAATGATATAAACAGATTTAAAATATTCAAGTATTGGGGCACCTGGGTGGCTCAGTCAGTTAAGTGGCCAACTCTTGATTTCAGCTCAGGTCATGATCTCACGGTTTGTGAATTCGAGCCCTGCTTTGGGCTCTGCACTCACAGTGCAGAGCCTGCTTGGGATTCTCTTTCTCTCCCTCACTCTGTTCCACCTCGGCATACGCTTTCTCTCTCTCTCAAAATAAATAAATAAATTTAAGAGAAAAATCTTAAAAATAAATAAATAAAAATAAAATATTCAAGTTTTTTTAATTCAACTATTTGTCTTAACAATTTCATCTTTTAGTTTACTATCCCACTAAATATTAAGTAGATATAGATTTGTTGACATAAAGGAATATTTATAAAAGACAAAAAGCAGGTTACAAAACAGTACACACAGTATGATACCATTTTATCCAAAAATAGAGATACACATATATTTGCATAGGGAAATGTTTGGTGACATAAGCATTATAAGCTAGTTAATGTTTACCTCTGGGTGGTAATAGTTTCTGTGATTCTATTTCCTAAGTTTTCTATAAAATATTTGTATATTTTAATTAAAAGAAAAAAATCACTACATGACATTTCAAATTTAGGAAATTAAAAAAAACAACTGATTTTAGGTACCTCAAGTGATTTAAGTCTTTTTACTTACACATTCAGATAGCTAGTGCTGGAAAATACAAGTCTATAATCGACCCTAATTTGTTTCTATAACCTTTCTCATGATTTTCCCTTTTGCTGCAATTAGTATTATTAGTGGAAGTTAGTACAGACTTCAGAAGTAGCACTTTTCCAGGCTTTTAATCAGTTTACTTAATTTAAAGATAATAAAGCAGAACCCTCAAATCCAAAGTTTTCATGAACCAGCTGGTTAGCAAAGACCAACATAAAAACTAGATTTATTTTTATTTTTATTTTCTTACCTCAGTGTCATAGGTTGGATTGTAGTCATTATAACCAGAATAAAGATCATCTTCATCTGTCTCTGGGGCCAGGTGTACATTTTGCATCATCTGTACCTATGAAAAATTGGCAGTGTAAATATGTTCTTGGTATATAAAATAATCCTTAATTGAAATAAAGTAGAACCACTTAACAACCTTTCTGGTCAAGTTTATTGCTACATATTTTTATGACTTAATTTTTTTCACGTCAAATTCTCAAAACTAGGTGTCAAAACACTCGTTCATTGCTCTCATTTTACATTTATTCCACACCTGTTGCATTGAAAGGCACTAGACACAGGTACGAGTTAGTTGCCCTGAGTGTCAAAGAGCTTAGCATCAAGTGCAGAACAGGGGACGTAAGAGTCAAGTGCAAAGCAAGGCAGAAACCACCACACACTTACCAGAACGGCTCAATTTAAAAAACCAACAACGCAAAAGGTCGGCAATGATGTGGAGTGATCCAGAGTCCTACATTGTTGTTGGGGAGGGTAATATAGTACAATTTTGGAAAAAAAAGACTGGCACTTTCATAAAATTAACATATATTTCTTACGAACCAGCAATTCCACTCCCAAGTACTTACCTGAGAAGTGAATACATGGGTCTACAGATATATTTATATAAGAATGTTCACAGGAGGTTTATTCATAATAGTCAAAAACTAGAAACAGACCAGATGCCCATCAACAGAATGGATAAGCATATTTATGCAACAAAGTATTATTCAGAAAAAAAAATGCACCGATGACATACATAAAATGGAAGAATCTCAATTAAGTGAAAGAAGCCTCACAAAACTGAACCTTATATACTGTTTTGTTGATTTAAAATTCTAGAAGAGACTAAACTATTGTAGAAAACAATCAGAAGGGTGGTTGCTGTTTAGGCATGGGAGACTAGAGTTTGAATGAAAAAGGGCAGATTATAGAATTTTCTAGGGTAGGGCGCCTGGGGGTGGCTCAAGTCAGTTAAGTGTCTGACTTTGGCTCAGGTCATGATCTCACGATTTGTGGGTTCGAGCCCCACATTGGCTGTGTGCTGACAGCTCAGAGCCTGGAGCCATTCTGTCTCTCTTTCTCTCTCTCTCTCTCTCTCTCTCTCTGCCCTTCCCCGGCTTGCTCTCTCACTTGCTCTCTCTCCCAAAAATAAACAAACATTAAATTTTTTTTTTAATTTTCTAGGGTGATAAATATTCTATATCTTGACAATAGTTTGGGTCAGACTGGTAATCACACTTGTAAAAAGTCAACAAATGCATACTTTTTTCCTTTCATTATACGTTTTTTCTTGAAAGAAAAAACTGTAAATAAATATCAAACTATAATATGCATACCTAAGTATTTAAGGGAAAGCTTAATATCTGTAATTCAGTTTGATATGCATAAAAATAACAGAGAATCTTAAGATTCTCTCTCCCTCTTCCTCTGCCCCACCTGTGCTCACGCACACACGTGTGTGCACTTTCTCGAAATAAATAAATAAAAATAACATGGATAAATGAAAGATATATGATAAAGCAAGTACATGAAAATGTTAATGGTAGAATCTATGTAGCAGGTATGATGTTCACTGTAAAATTTTTTAAGCTTTACTGTACATTTGAAAATTTTCATAATAAAATATTGAGAAAAATGCAAGACACAATAAAACAGATGTCAAAGTAAAATAGAAGCGGGAAATTTAATTACTGTATACATATACTGTAAATGCAGTGATTACTAGAGAATTTGGGAAGAATTCTCAGACAAAGAATCATTCAAACTGAGTAATCTTTTAGTCAATTTAGGGGAGGGGTCAGGCTAGGTACCCAAGAAATGTAATACTGAATTACTTTACCTTGAAATACATATTTTTAGGGGCACTTGGGTGGCTCGGTTGGGCATCCGACTCTTGATTTCGTGATCCCAGGGTTGTGGGATCAAGCCCCCTGTCAGGCTCCATGCTAGCATGGAGCCTGCTTAAGATTCTCGCTCTCTCTCTGTGTCCCTTTCTCCCACGTGCAGGCACACATGCTGTCTCTCTCTCTTAAATTAAAAAAACACACACACAAAAGAAAAACTAAATACGTGCTTTTTTTAAGTTGGTACAATTTTAAGTGTGCCAGTAAATTCGTACAAAAATTTCAGCTTAATCTTATTGCTCAGTATAAGGCCAAATATATATGGCTACTTGTAACCTTTTAAAAATTATTTTTATGTGGGGGTGCCTGGGTGGCTGTCAGTTAAGTGTCCAACTCTTGATTTTGGCTCAGGTCACAATGTCACGGTGAGTTCCAGCCCTGGGTAGGGCTCCGTTAAGACAACGCGGAGCCTGCTTGGGATTCTCTCTGTCCCTCTCTCTCTGCCCCTCTCTCTCTGCTTCTCCCCTGTTCACACACATGCGCATGAACTTTCTCTCAAACTTAAAAAAATATTTTTATGTGAAATATAAAATTATCAATTTTTTATAATTCACATACTATAAAACTTACTTTAAGGTGTACAATTCAGTGTTTTTTTAGTATGCAACTACCACCACTATCTACTTCCAGAACATCTTCAACACCCCATTAAGAAATGTGGGACCCTTTTAGCAGCCACTCTCCATTCCTCCCTCCTCCCACTTAGCCTATGTCACTAATCTACTCTGTCTCTATGGATTTGCCAATTCTGGACATTTCATATGGAATCATCAATCAAATTTTTTTCATCAGTCAAATGGAATCATCCAACATGTAGCCTTTTGACTGGCTTCTTTCACTTAGCGTGTTTTCAAGGTTTATCCGTGTTGTAGCATGTGTCAGTACTTCATTCCTTTTTATGGCTGAATAATATTCCATTGTATGCATATACAATATTTTATCTATTAGTTAATGGACAGCTGGATTGTTTCACTTTATTATAAATAATGCTGCTATGAACATGTGTGTACGTTTAGTGCGAACATAAATTTTCAATTCTATCGATATCGAGTGTATACCTAGGAATGGCATTGAGTCATATGGCAACTCTGGTTTAACTCTTGGAGGAGCTGCTAGACTCTTCCAAAGTGGCTGCACATTTCACACTCTGCCAGCAATGCATGAAGGTTTCGATTTCTCCATGTCCTAGCTAACACTTGCTAATGTCCCCATGGCCATTCTAATGAGTATGAAATGGTATCTCTATGGTTTTGATTTTCGTTTCCTTGATGACTAATGATGTTGAGCATCAGTTCATATGCTTATTGACAATTGTATACCTCTTTGGAGAAATGTCTTCTTAGATGCGTTGCCCATTTTTAAAAATTGGGTTGTCTTATCTATGTTATTAAAGCTATATATTCTGGATACTAGCCCTTATCAGATTTATGATTTGCAAATATTTTATCTTTCATTTTCTTGATACCACCCTTTGAAGTGTCCTTTGAATTTTGATGATGTATAATTTATCCATTTTCTCTTCGGTTGCTCGTGCTTTCAGTGTCTCATCTGAAAAAACCACTGCCTAACCCCAGGTTAAGCAGCTTTACACTTGTTTTAACAATTTTATGGTTTAACTCCTACATTTAGGTCTTGAGTTAATTTTTCATTACTTTTTAAAGATGAAAATTCACTATGGGAGAAAAAATATCAGATAGAAACATTTATTCCAAATACCATCAAAGGTATTAAAAGTCACTGGTATACAAATTCCCAGTTCTAAAATAAATAAGTCATAGGGATGTAAATTACAGCATACAGACCATAGTCATAATATTGTAGTAACTCTGGTGACAGATGGTAATTAGATTGCGGTGATCATTCTGCAATGCATGTAAATTTCAAATGAAAGTGTCATGGGGTGCCTGGGTGGTTCAGGGGCTGGGCGTCGAATTTCAGCCCAGGTCATGATCTTGCACAGTCTGTGATTTCGAGTCCCACATGGGGCTCTATGCTGACAGCTCAGAACCTGGAGCCTGCTTCAGATTCTGTCTCTCTCTCTCTCTGCCCCTCCCCCGCTTATGTGTGCTCTCTCTCCCTCTCTTTCTCTCAAAAACAAACATTAAAAAAATTGTTTTAATATAATATGCATGTTGACTATACTTCAGTAAATAAAAGTTTTAAAAATAGGGGTGCGTGGGTGGCTCAGTTGGTTAAGTTTCCAACTCTTGATTTCCGCTCAAATCATTATCTCGGGGTCCAGCGCCGACAGTGACAGTGTGGATTCTTCCTCTCCCTCTCTCTCTCTGCCCCGCCCCCACTCTCTCTCTCTCTTTCAAAATAAATAAAGTTAAAAAAAAAAGAAAACAAACACACTTAAAAATTTTTTTAAATAAAAGTCACTGGTATAAGATATAGAAAATATTTTAACTAGATAATGCTAAACCAGTGGTTCTCCAACTTTAGCATGCATGACAAACCTAGGGGCTTGTTAAAATACACATTGTTACTCCCCCACCAGCAGAGTTTGAGATTCCTTAAGCCCTGGGTGGGAGTCCTCACCACGGCCTTTATCCCTGGCGATGTGCATTTCCAGCAAGTTCCCAAGTGTTGCTGATGACGCAGGTCTGAGGACTACTACGCCAAAGGAGGGCTGATTATGAGCCCTATTTAGGTCAGTTCAGCTTACATGCATGTCATGAAAACAAGCAACTTTCAGAAGCAGATATCCTTCTTGCCGGGTTGCAACCACACTGGAATTAGTTTACATCTGAGACTTTTGCTGAAAAGACCTCGAGTGAGCAAATTAATTGTGAAGATGTAGAAAGTGAGGCCAGGAAAGTGAAGCACCCATAGGTGATAGCTGGGGGTGGCAGAACAAATACAATTTAGGGTTTTCAAAAGCAGTGTACACACGTAACAAGCTATTCGTGTTGAAACAATCTGGGGACACACATTAAATGCCAGTAACACCTTTTTTTTTTTTTTTAATGCTGAAGTTATTTTTTTATGATGCTCTTCTATTGACTATGCCGGACAGTCTACATCCAAGATGCCTGCTGTAGTTCCGCAAAAGCTCACAACCAGAAAATCCACCCGGTAAAAAAAGGAAGAGTGGAATTTTAGCTCTAGAAAGAATCTTGGAAAAACAATCCTTCAAGTCTCTGGAATTCTGTTTCATCTTTGTGCGACTGAGTACAGGTTTACGCCTTCTGGTGTGTTATTATTTCGCGAATTAAACCTTGCATGAGAAAATCTCAAAAGCTTTACACAAGACACACACACACACACACACACACACACACACACACACACACACACACAGGAACGTTCGCGGTGTCATCCGCTATGAAATTCAACAGCTGGTGGCCAGGTCGAATCTGGGTTCGAATCTGCCGGCTGCCGAGGGACTGCGGTTCGGGACAGCCATCCCGCCCCGCTAAGGGGGGCAACACAAACTCGCCCGCCACGGGAATCCACGTCCGCGAACCCACGGCCGCGTTTCTGCGGGGCCTGCAAAGGCCCGGAGGGGCCGGGACCGGAGGAAGAGCCGGTGGGCGGGGCAGAGCCCCTCCGCCAACGAAGCCCCCTCCCCGCGCCGCGCGCGACGACCCGCGCGGGGGCGTGCCGCGGGGGGCCGGCCCCAGGACGGCCGCCCGCCCGC